>NW_024429196.1:69213780-69618780 GCF_017639785.1 Mesocricetus auratus | reverse complement strand
GTTTTGTCCACAGATGTTTCAGAAGCGTCTACCTTGTGTTAGAGCAGCCACTGTAGGACCCCGACAAAAGGGCATGTTTGCCTGTCCATTCTGTATTGTTTCTTCTTCTCTTGGTCAAGACCTTTCTGTACAGAGTTTTCTATCCTTAGTTATATGAAGAGCCTCAGCTTATCCTCGTCAGCTGTAGGAAGGACAAGATAAGTGTTCTCCCCTTTAGTCATCAATTAATCAGAACATCAAGTTGGTGTCTGTATTAGTTCTCCTGATTAGAATTCTATCACTGCAATAAAATATTTGTGACAAATGATTTATAAAGGAGGGGAAGGTTATTTGAACTCCTGATTCTAGAGCTACAAGTCCATAATCATCAGCCCCAAAGCTGTGGGTCCCCTGATGAGGTTGTGTGTGATGGAACAAACTGCTCATATCATGTACCTATGATATACCCACATGCCATGAGGAAGCAAAAGGAAGAAGGAACCAGTTCCTCCAGTCCTCTCCAGGGTCCTCCAGTCCTCTCCAGGGACCTCCAGTCCTCTCCAGGGTCCTCCAGTCCTCTCCAGGGTCCTCCAGTCCTCTCCAGGGTCCTCCAGTCCTCTCCAGGGACCTCCCTGTGACCTAGCATCCTCCCCACTCCCTAAATGTTCCACCACCTCCAAACAGCAGCACAAGCGGGACCAAGCCTTTGTATACCCACACCAAGCAAATACCCTTGAAATGTGGGGCTCCTGGCTTTTAACTTTAGTATTATTTTGAAAGTAGTTATGCCAAGATGTCTGCTGTTATCTGAAGCTCAAGTTGATCATGCATATGTGTATTTATTTGCTGACGTGGCCTTTCTAGCTGAGTTGCGATTTAGTACCTCACAGTGTTACTGGGCCCAGGAAAGGAGCATCGGTTACTCTGTGAATCCACAGCAGTTATAGGTAAAGGAGATAAGGTCAGCCCTTATCTGTTGTATGGGGGCACTGCCCATAGGACAGTGTACAAGGGCAACTGAGGACATGTAAGTCTCTACCCTATCATGTCCTCCAGGGAGGCCATGGCACGCTCCTGGTAAGCTCATGTCCTCCCACTTCCTCCCCAGGGCCAGAGAGAAGCGTGGATGTGACAGATGTCACCAAGCAGAAAGACTGCAAAATGAAGTTGAAAGAATTTGTGGACTATTACTATAGCACCAACCGCAAGCGTGTCCTCAATGTGACCAACCTCGAGTTCTCAGACACCAGGTGACAGACTACTCTGGGTTGGGCCTTGGTGGTTCTGGCTCGGGGTCAGTGTCACTAGTCTTTAGAACTCAGGATGGTGGTGTTGAACCATCCTGCTGTGAGGGCTGCAAGAGCTGGCTCTGAGTCCCGCATGGGGTTCTGGGGTTGTGAAGCCTGGTTTGGGGTTCTAGCCTGGTGTGGGGACCTTGCTTGGGGCTCTGCCCTGGGAGGAGGCTGCAGGGCATGACTTGGTGTCCTACTCTGTGTGGCCTGTTGCTGTCCTGTGAGCTGCCCAGAAATCACCATGAGGCCTTGGTTTTCCTTTCTCTTAAAAACACACTGAAATAATTCAGATGAAATAGGAGTGAAAAGGAAACCACTCCACTCCCAGAGAAAGCCACTGAACGAGTCCCATCCAGAGACATGTGCTCCTCATACATGCTAATGACATGCTGAGATGACACACTGACACATACTTGTGACACACACAAACTCTCAGAAGTATAACACACAAACAGAGAAGCTTAGCACATTGATATACACTCATGACAGACAAACAATGCACACACCCATTCATACTCAAATACTCTCATGCATACCTAGGGGCACACTAAGACACAGCACAATGACATACTCTCATGGCACACTGAGTCAGCACACTGACACACCCATACTCATGGAACAAGATGTAGACACACTCAAGACAGACGTGCTTAGACATTCACACTCAGGAACACTCCGAGACACAGCACTGACATGGTCAGGATACCCACAGCACAGTGGTTGTGTGAATACCCAGCCCCCTCCTGACTGTGACACCCACTGACACCGATTCCATCGCGTACTCCCCGCCACATGTACCGACACCCTGGTGTGCCTATGCTTGCTCTCCTACTCTGCGGCTGCTTTGTGACTCCTTGACTTATGAGGCCACTCACAAATGTCCCAGCAGGTCCTAGGTGTTATTAGTGTGATCCCTATGGGATGGGGTGTCTGTGGGTCAGTTATGCACAGACTCTGCCCTGTCATAAGGCTGAAGCAACAGGACCAGGCTGTGATTCTTGGTAGTGTTTTCATGGAGATGGAGAGATCCCATGTACTGACAGGAGAGACACAGCAAGCCTGGAAGTTGCACTCGTGAAGATCAGGAAGCACAGACAGGGAGAGGAGCCTGGGGGCCGCTGCCTTTGTGGGTCCTAGGCTTCCTCCAAATACATTAAAAACCTATCAGGGTTTGTATTGGTTGTTTACAGAAGGAGACACGAGTTCCCCAAGGGTCACTGAGCAGGGTGGACAGGACAGGTGTGCATCATGCACACTGGCTGTGGGGTCAGCAGAGTTGGAAATAGACGGTGCCTGTCCCACAGGGAGGTAGTCCCCAACGCATTTGCATGGGCCATGTCAGGGTGTGAAAGGAGGTTGGGGACTAGGGTCGAGTCAGGGGTGCTGGAGCCCTACCTAGGAATGGGAAAGGCTAGCTCATATGTAAAATGGATACAGAGGATCAGGTTATACGAGCCTACTGCAGGCAGCCTGGCCAGGGTATATATGGTCTTCAGCAGAGGCAAGGTAGAGACTTGTGGGCTAGGTGTAAAGGCATGAGAGACCCTGTCTGGCCTGAGGCGCAAAGAACACTCATATTGGGTTCTCTGTCACTGACATGTCGCTAAACCCCAGATATATTAGATTAATTTCTGTTGCTGAGGTAAAACGCCATGACCAAAGCAAGCTGGGGAGGAAAGGGTTTATTTCATTTTGTAGCTTTAGTCCATCAGGGAGGGAGCCTGAGGCAGGAACTGCAGCAGAAGCCATGGAGGAGTGCTGCTTACTGCCTTGCTCCTCATGGCTTGCCTTATACATCCCAGGACCACCACCCACAGTGGCCTGGACCTCCCGTATTGGTCATTAGTAAAGAAAATGCCCTACAGGCTCTCCTACAGGCAAGTCTGATGGAGGCGTTTTATCAACAGAGGTTCACTCTTTCCAGATGACTCTGGCTTATGTCAAGGTGAAAAACAAAAACAAAACACCTCTGCCTTTTCCCACCTTCTTTGGAAGTGGCTGATTTGACAGCAGCTAAATGTGACAGGGAGTATATGGACTGCCTGTGTTTGCCCTGGAGAGAGGTGGCCTATCTTCAAATGGTACAGGAGGCTCTGTGTCATGTGTGAGAAGCATTTCTTCTGAGAGTCTTGTGGCACCAACCCCAGTGGGTCACTTTAAAGGCTCATCCCTCTTCCTGGGGCGGAGACAGTCCTCTGTGGCAGCTGCAGCCCCCTGCAGTGGCTGGGCTCCTTCTACCCCCGGAGCCCTTGGTTTACTCTCTATACAGTTAGATGACTGCACAGGGCCTGCGGACTTATGAGGGAGCTTGTGGAAGGGGCTTTGTACTGTTCCTACCTTAGGATGCATTAACAGTGGACGCTCTGGGCTCCATCCCCCTGACCACTCTTCCTTTCATGGCCCCAGAATGTCCAGCTTTGTAGAGCCACCTGACATTGTGAAGAAACTGTCCTGGGTGGAAAACTACTGGCCTGATGATGCATTGCTGGCCAAGCCCAAGGTGACCAAGTACTGCCTGATCTGTGTGAAGGACAGCTACACTGACTTCCACATAGACTCTGGGGGTGCCTCGGCCTGGTACCATGTCCTCAAGGTGAGCCACACCCCTCAAGACATACCTCACCCTTGACTCCCTATTCTCTGTTCTTGGGATTACAGTCCCCTCCAAGCCCTATCTGTGACCAGGAAGTCACCCACTTCCTGCGTAGGGGGATCCTGGGATGGCCAGTTCTGGGGGCAGGAAGTCAACAAGATGTGTATGGCTAGAGGAGCGTCTGGGACTGGGCACATGTGTGTATTTCCCCTTTCTAATGTCCTTAGGGCCCATTAACAACTGGGGGAGGCCTCTGTGTCATCTGGTGTCCCAGTGACATCAGCAGACAAGATGGCGGGTACCTGAGCCTGTCAGGAGGGTTGTGGGGCTTATCACTGGGGCAAAGGGGAAATTAAGAGAACAAGATGTATAGAACAATAGAAACCCTGAGCTCTGGCTTCACTGGCAGCCAACTACTTCTCCAGGCCAGCTATGCTTGAACTGGGGTGGTGGATTCACATACCCATCCTGGCCCTATGAGACTCTGAGGATGCCATCATGACATCTGTTCCCAGAACATGAGTATGGGGCTCTTTCTGCTCTGGGTGCAGAGCCTGGCCTGGACCACACGGGGAAATGATAACTAACATTTAATCCAGTCCAGAAACCCAGAAGCTCTTGAGAACAGCAAGGACTTGCTGGGTGGCAGTGTGTGATTTTATTACCCCTGAGCACACTTGGGATATGTAGTGCCATGGAATCGTGTGTGTACTGCTCCTGACTATTAGACTCACACACCTAGAACCTTCCTAACAGGGAAACTTCCAAAATGCAAAGCAGCATTGCAGGTGGGAGTGGTGAGCCTGAGAGAATGCTTTTCAAGTCAGGACCTGTCACCTGATCCCTGCGGGTTGTAAAGGGCTCCACTCCAGGCCCATTGTCCCCAGCACCTGCTTGACTCTGCTGTCTGCCTCTGTACCCCAGATGCTAATGGGCTGTATGCCCTGGCAAAGAGTCTCTAGCACTGGGCAGACTCTAATCCCTATCCATAACGTTACTGGAACCCTGTGGGCTCTCCATCTATCCTAGTGCTCCCCAGCACCCCATGGTGCCTGCCCCAACCAGAATCCCCAGAAACCCAATGGGCTCTGCCCCACCCAGCATCCTCAGGACCCAGTGGGCTCTGCCCCATCCCAGCATCCTCAGGACCCAGTGGGCTCTGCCCCACCCAGCATCCTCAGTACCCAGTGGGCTCTGCCCCACCCAGCATCCTTAGTACCCAGTGGGCTCTGCCCCATCCCAGCATCCTCAGGACCCAGTGGGCTCTGCCCCACCCAGCATCCTCAGGACCCAGTGGGCTCTGCCCCACCCCAGCATCCTCAGGACCCAGTGGGCTCTGCCCCACCCCAGCATCCTCAGGACCCAGTGGGCTCTGCCCCACCCAGCATCCTCAGGACCCAGTGGGCTCTGCCCCACCCAGCATCCTCAGGACCCAGTGGGCTCTGCCCCACCCAGCATCCTCAGTACCCAGTGGGCTCTGCCCCACCCCAGCATCCTCAGAACCCAGTGGGCTCTGCCCCACCCCAGCATCCTCAGTACTAGACGATTACCTTCCACCTCAGCTGCCCAGCACCAGCTGGGCTCTGCCCCACATCCCTGGTGTTGCAACTCTGCCAGTGGGCTCTTTTTGGCAGGGAGAGAAGATCTTCTATCTCATTCGGCCAGCCTCAGCCAACATCTCCTTGTATGAGCGCTGGCGGTCAGCCTCCAACCACAGCGAGATGTTCTTTGCTGACCAGGTGGATAAGTGCTACAGGTGCACTGTCAAGCAGGGGCAGACCCTCTTCATCCCCTCAGGTGAGTGTCCAGGGCCCGGGGAGACTGGCCATCATGTTCACTGCCTCATTCCTCATGCTGCATGACTGGAGGGTCTTCCTGTCCCTGGCTGCCCCCTTCCCTGGCCTTTCACAGCAGGAGGCCTGTATGCTGGACCTGCCCCAGTCAGCACCAGGTTACCTCAGAGCTATGTGGCCTTGGCATGAGAGACCTAGCTCAGTCAGTAGCTCTGGAGGAGGAGGGCAGGTGTTTGTCCTAAGGAATGCTTAAACTAGAGTAATAAAGTATGCCCTGAGCAGCTGAGGTTGCCAAGTCCTCCTGGGAGGGTGAATCCCAGAACTGAAAATGTCCGATTGGAAAGACTCCTTCTCTCCAGAGTAGCTTGACCACTTTTTGAGAGCAGAGCACAGGCCCACTGTACCATCCAGGAGCTGATCCAGTTGCAGGGTTCCTGGTGATTATGTTTATGGTTTTGCTTAACATCAGGACCCAAAGGGGGCCCCAGAACCTGACTGAACTCAGCCTCTGGCTCTGGCTCCATGGCCTCCGCTTCCCCAAAGGCACCCTCACACTTACTTTGGTAGCCATTAATAGTTCTCTAGATTCTGGCCCCAGCCCCATCTCCTGGAATGACCTGGAGACAAATCTCAGCCTCCAGGGAGAGTGACAGCTCCAGCTCTGTCTCTTCTCACCCCTGTGTGGGCTTCCTCTCCTGACAGCAGGGCTGCCCAGGGCTGTCCTGACCATGTCTCCTTGGCTCCTAGGCCTCAGCTTCTGTCTGTCTGGTACCAGGGTGTTCAACAACCCGTGTTACCTCAGACACACTCCCTCCTCCATCTTCCTCAGAGGTTCCTACCTGGCTCGAGCAGGGAGGAACAATGAGGCAAGGCCTGGGATGGATGGTGGGAGCTGGAGTTCATGGTGAGTGGGGGAGGGGAAGATGGTCATAGCCACAGCTCTCATGTCTCTCCCAGGCTGGATATACGCCACACTCACCCCCGTGGACTGCCTGGCCTTCTCTGGACATTTCCTCCACAGCCTCAGTGTGGAGATGCAGATGAGGTAGGGAGCTCCTGCCATGCTGTCAACCATTGGACCAGGTGACCCAATGGGTACCATGCCATGCTCCTGGCTGGGCCCAGCCCGAGGGTTGCTATGCTGACATCTCTGTGCTAAGGGGAAGGAGGAATGGGTTCATTGGTCTGGGCAAGGGCAAGCCTAGTGGTGGTTTGGCATCGTGAAGGCTGCTGACATCTTTCTTGGAGTATGGCCAGCCTCTCTAGTAACCACAGCCCACTGCTCCCACCCACGGTGGCCGTCACTTTGGGTCACTTTGGCCCCAGTGGGGGAGCCTGAGGTGACTCAGTACCCTGGCTTCTCCCTGTGGCGTGGCCTGCTTGATGCTCCCTGCACTCATTAGTTCTTTTCTGTGGTCTCCAGGGCATATGAGGTGGAAAGAAGGTTAAAACTAGGCAGCCTGACTCAGTTTCCCAACTTTGAAACTGCCTGCTGGTACATGGGGAAGCACCTATTGGAAGCATTCAAAGGTACCTGTCACTCCAGCGTGGGTAATTGAGCCTGCAGCCCTGGCCTTAGGGACATCTTGGCCCTTTGTGAGGCTGGGTCATGACCCTTTAGGACATAAGATAAGAGGGTGTCTGGGGGTTTGGTGTAAGCTCCTACCCACAAGACAGGGCAGAGAGGGGAAAGAGACGCGGCCTGCCCATGGCCCTCTTGGGTAGGCTTCGTGTGAGATGGGAGGAGATGGAAGGTAAATCATTGCCCTGCGGGGCAGTGCCAGGTGGGCAGGCACCCCAGATTCCAAGGAGAACCGTTGGCAGTTGGACGAGTGGCCTGGGGCAGGGGCCTCTTGCTGGGACAGGCTGAGCAGTCACCACACTAACCTATTGTGTCCTTCCCAGGTTCTCACAAGTCTGGGAAACAGCTACCCCCACACTTAGTTCAAGGAGCTAAAATTCTCAATGGTGCTTTTAGGTCATGGACGAAGAAGCAGGTAGGAACAGGGAATGGGCGGGGGAGATACAAGGGTGTGTCCTAGGGAACAAGTAGTGGCACTGTCTCCCCAGGCTGGCCTAAGCTGGCCTGCTAACACTAACCACTATTCCTTGAGGGGTGTGTTGGACAGGTGTAGGTTGTCTGGGCCAGCCTGGGGTCATTGGTCCCAGGGCTAGATTCCCTCAGGAGTTTGGGCAAGGACAACTTTCCGTTACCCTGGAAAGGGCAGGGAGGGCCCCAGGAAGCAGCTGGTGCTTTGACCACACATCTGGATTGGAACAGGAAGTACTAGGGATGCACTCGTGGCTCCTGCCCCTCAGCAGCCACACAGCCGGGCGTGAATGTAGCCTCCTAGCTAACTTGCTTTGTAACCTGGGGATCCCTATCCCTCCTCGTCCTCTCCTGTGATCCTGTGCACTGGTTTCCTCCAGTCCCTCGGTCAAAGGCCACAAGGACGCCAGCTCTCCATTTCTCTCTTGCCTGGGTTGTAGCTATAGAAGGGGAAATGGTCTGTGATATTGTCTTCTACTGGGGACTCTGGCTATTCAGAGCTCCTGCCCACCTGCTACTTGAAGAACAAGGAGTCCCTCTTTCTAGGTCAGAGAGAAAAGTTGGGGGGGTATCTCAGAGGGCACTGAGACAGAGGCCAGGTAGGGAACCATGCCCATGGCCTGTTTCCCTCCATGTGTGGGCCTGGTGGGCGGGTTGCCAGTGTTTTCTGGGGTCATCCTACAGCTACCATCTTCTTGAGACTCAGAGCTGGGACAGTCCAGGGGTCCCGCCCACCTCACCCTAACTGCATGACCATGAAGAGACTGTACCACATCCACTCTGCTGCCTGCCAGCTAGCTGATGGTGGCGTCAGGCAAGGCCCAGGCCTGATGCATTTTCCCACCACAGAAGTGGCTCACAGAGAGCTGCTGCCTTACTGGGCAGGGCCCCAGCATCTCGGGCAGCAGGCCTTGCTCCATGGCGGCCTCGCACCCCACGGGATGGCCCTGGCCCTGCCTGGTGGACAGGGGATGGCTGAGGCGCCAAAGTGGCCAAGTTGGCACTGACCCCACTGTTCCACAGGCTTTGGCAGAGCACGAGGACGAGCTCCCGGAGCACTTCAGGCCCTCACAGCTCATCAAGGACCTAGCCAAAGAGATCAGGCTCAGCGAGGTAAGGTCATGCCAGGGTGACAGACCCCAGGGACGAGGGCCCAGAGCCTGCCATGGAAATTCCTCTGCATTAGCGTTGTGCCCAGGGTATGGACAGTGCGTGGGGAGAAGAGATGAAGGGAGAGAAGGGTGGAGAATCCCGAGTCCAGTCTTTGAGTCCCAGTTCTTCTGACAATGCAGAGCAGATATAAATGTGTCACATGGTGTGGGGCTGTGTGCGCCTTTCTGGGCACACACATGGCTATGAGTCCCCCTGAGACCTGGCATGGTCTAGAGGAAACACAAATGATCCTCTCCTTTTCCCACACCAGAACGCCTCCAAAACTGTCCGACCTGAAGTAAATGCTGTCGCCTCCTCAGATGAGGTCTGTGACGGGGACCGGGAGAAGGAGGAACCACCATCTCCTATTGAGGCTACCCCACCTCGATCCCTCCTGGAGAAAGTGTCCAAAAAAAAGACTCCTAAGACTGTGAAGATGCCCAAGCCATCCAAAATCCCCAAGCCCCCCAAACCCCCCAAGCCCCCCAAAACCCTGAAGCTCAAGGATGGAAGCAAGAAGAAAGGGAAGAAGAACAGGGAGTCGGCCTCGCCCACCATCCCCAACCTGGACCTGCTCGAGGCCCACACAAAGGAGGCGCTGACCAAGATGGAGCCACCCAAGAAAGGAAAGGTGGGTCCTTGAGCTCCTCCCCATCACAGGCTCAGGCACTGCAGCCCCTGCCGGGCCAGACCAGAGGGAACAGCTAGGGTTGACATGTCTTTGCTCTCCTTTGTTACTGGGTGGGGAGGGGAGACCATCTGTCCGGTACAGTATCCAGAGAGTGCAGGATCCAGGGTCTGCCTATAGATAAATCTGCCCAAAGCATGTCCCTGTCTGTGCCACTGGGCCTGCGCATCCAGCCAAAACCCCAGGTCCATCCTGCAGAGCAGTGGGGGCCCAATGGAGAGAGCACAGCACGTTTGTACTGTGGCAGGGGGGGCACCCAGGAGGCCCGCAGGATTGATACAGGGTGGACTTCAGGCAGACACCACCCTGCTTAGGTTTTTCAAGTAATAGAACCAGTCCCTGCCTAAGGCCCTGCAGATATATAAGGCATCTGTTCAAAGAGGACAGTGGGAGAAGGGATTATTATGAGGGCCTGAGCCCATGTGGACACTAAAGGGTCTTATTGAACCCATGAGATTATAGACTGGCTGTGAGATCCTTCCAGGACGCGTACATGGCTCTCCTACATCTTGGGGGCATGTAATATTCCATTGGTGCTGCTCTTCTAGGGCAAGGAGGGAGGGAAGGAGGGAGAGAAGGATGGATGTATGGGTGGGTCAACTGATGGGCAGTGGATGGATGGACAGATGGATAGGTGGGTAAATGGGTGAACAGATGGTTGAGGGGCGGATAGGTAGGTGGATTGCTGGAGAGAAGTGAAAGGCTAAATGAACAGATGAAGGAATGGATGGATGGACGGACGGACGGATGGACGTGCTATGTGTGGACCAGCAGGAGTGGGCCACCGTGCTTCTGTGCCATCTTAACCCAAGCCTATTTATTGTCTCTGTCTTTGGGTCATCACTGCTCTGTTTGCAGACCCCAAAGAGTGTCCTGAGTGTTCCCAACAAGGACACAGTCCACGCACAGAATGACGTGGAAAGGCTGGAAATCCGAGAGCAAACTAAGAGTAAATCAGAGGCCAAGTGGAAGTACAAGGTGAGGGTGGGGTGCAGACCTGTGGTAGGGTGTGTCTGCCTGTCCCCAGGAGGTGGGGCTTGAGGAAAGTCTGTGAGTCTAGAGTGCGCTGACCTCCTATGAACCACCCTCTGTAGACAGTGTGGGTATAATACCGAATATGTCATCTTCTCCATGTTGTCCTCCACTATCTTTCACCTTCTTCATGGTCCCATTTCTGGTCTGTTTCCATTCCCTGAAGCTGGGCAGCATCCCAGGGTGGGTCCTGCATGCTGATGGCTAGCTAGGCCAGCCTTCGCATTTATGAACAGCTTTCTTGGGCATGTTCTGGTCCCTAGTTATACCTACTAACATGGATTGGGATCCTAACCCTCACCCCAGTGAACTCAGGGACAACCTTGCTCTTGCTTTCAGAACAGCAAACCTGACTCTTTACTGAAAATGGAGGAGGAGCAGAGGTTGGAGAAGTCACCCCTGGCTGGGAACAAGGACAAGTTCTCCTTTTCTTTCTCCAACAGAAAACTTCTGGGGTATGTGAGAGCCTGGGTAGGGTAGGGTGAATGCACAGATGTCCTGCGTTACATGCATGTCGCCACACTGCACACACTCCATTCCACACATAACAGATACTGTGCATCATCCTGTGCCACGTAGGCACCCACATCACCTCCAATAGACTCATCTGTCACATGCACACTCCAGTGGACACTCCAAACTGTACTTTCATACCATGCACTCACATGTATATATGATACCACATGCACCAATGCTATCCTTTCCAGACATGCATCCCCCCACACACATACATGTACAGACATTTATATACCCTCATTGCATATCCATTCCATACATATGTAAGTAATACAGTCATCCCACAGACATCGCACATTCTATACACCATACATGCCTCATACTACATACACCTTTCACATCTCACACACACACACACATACACACACACACACACACACACACACACACACACACACACACGTTGGTTGACATTCTAGAGTGGCTGTCTGACCTCCCTCACTGCACTCTATTGCAAGGAGCACCTTTGCTTCTGCTTCCCGAACAATCTGCAGGGTACACAGAGAACACAGCTGTCGTGAGGGCCACGAGGCAGCAGGGCCCTGGCTGCTATGAGTAGGGATTGGGGCGCAGGTCTCTGGCCCAGTGGCCAGTAGGGAAGGACAGCACAAACAGTGAATGCATGACTCCACTCAAGCCTATGGCTGTGATGGAGCCCCGGGAGGGATGTGTGGATCTGGGTGCTGAGGGTCTCGGGAGATGTGTCTCGGGAAGGCACCAGCTTCGGAGCCGGGTGAGCCTCAGCATGGCCACTGAGGCCTCGGTTTCAGTTGTGGGCAGGAAGAGAGACCTCACAGGCACCTGTGTGGCATCCATAATCCCCACACAGTGTAGGGTGGCAAGCGTATCCTGCTGAGGATCCTCATGGCCTGCAGGAATAGCAGCCTCTGCTTCCTCTTCTGAGAGGGAGGGAAGAGCCTGTGGGTGATGGAGAAACAGGGCTGGGGCCAAGTGGAAGTGCTCACAGCTACGTGGACTGAAACCCACACAGGCTTGATTTGATGAGTCTGCTTCTGTCATTTCATTAGAGGTGTCACTCGTGGGTCCCAGAGAAGCTTTCCAGTGACATCAGTTCTATGGCAGGGCCATGTAGTTTAGGATATGTAAATACGATAGACGAGCCTCTAGAGCCATATGTATACACATGCGCACAGGTGTGGTGGTCTGTGTTTTAAGACAGCGGAACGAGAGCCTTCCATGAAGATACTGGAGGCTCCTGTGGCCTGGTGTGCTGTCAGCGTGGTCAGCATTCTGTTTAGCTTGCTGTCCTTCCTACTGAGAAAGTCTGTCCTGAAGGCCCAGAGAGGTCCAAGCCTGATCTACTCATGGGGAAAACACAGCACCCTGCCTTGCCATAGCAGGAAGAGAGATACACAATATTTCATAACCCAGTGGAGGTGTGCTGTGGCTCAGCCCTGTAGAGCTGTTTTGTTTTTTCAAACATAAGTATGTAGAACAAGACACAGGGGCTGGATGTGGTTTAAACTCTGGCAAGGAGGGTTCTTCAGTTGCTTAGTCTTTCTCTGCAGCACTTGACTGTGTATCCTGGGTCTCATACCAGGTGACATGGTGAGGAGGAGGAGGCTGTAGGATTGGGCCATGTCCCCGCCCATGAGTAGACTTCCCACAGTGGAAACTAAGGGTTGCATATTCCCCGACCAGTTGCTTGCCTTCCAAGTGGATGCTTTCTTTCAGGCCCCTGTAAGGTTCTGGTGCCTGCTGGCCTCAGGGCCCTGGGGTCACCCACTGACCTATCCCTTCTACTCTAGCTCCAAGGCCCTCAGGCCCCCGAGCAGCCCTGGTGTGTTTGGGACCCTGCATAGCTTCAAGGAGGACAAGGCCAAGCCCGTGCGTGACGAATATGAGTATGTATCGGATGATGGGGAGCTGAAGATAGATGAGTTTCCCATCCGGAGGAAGAAGAGTGCCCCCAAAAGGGACTTGTCCTGTGAGTGTGCTGGGCCTGGGCAGGAGGTTCCAGGTGGTCTTGGCTAACTCCCTGGAGGCCTCCACTTGACTCCTGTCTGCTGTGCTTTCAGTCTTGTTGGACAAGAAGGAGGCGCTCCTCATGCCCGCCGCAAAGCCAAAGCTGGACTCTGCGGTATACAAGGTGAGCCACGCAGCCGCGCCCTCAGCCTCTGCAGCACGCCCTGCTTGATGTGCAAGGGCGTCACCCTCACCCTGTCCATGGACTGGGCTCAGCTCTGGGGTTGGCACAGGAAGGACAAGGTCTTGCTCAGTCCTTGGCACCAGGGCTAGCTGCCCCCTTGGGCCTGCTTCCTGGGAGAGAAATGCAGCAAAGCGTGTCCCCAGGAAAAGGGGTGACAGGGAGTGGTTCCTCGCCAACAGGGCTCTTACACTCTGATGAACTCCAAGGCTGGCTTTCTAGGGGAAAAGGGTTATTGCTGAGGCCCCATGTTTCTTGGGGGAGCCCAGAAAGAACATGGACCACATGCTGGAGTAAGCTTATCCAGGCCAGAGGGTTTTAGTCACTGTGTCCTGATGGAATTCTGGGGCTTCCTCTGGAAAAGCAGTATAGGGTGTGAAGACAACTTTAACCCTAGGAGAGACTTGGCACCCACGCCTGACTCATGGGGGTCTCAGCCGTTGCATGAGCCCGAGACTATGGTTAGAACAGAGCTCCTTAAAACCCCAACCCCCAGTGCCCTGCCCTGACTGCTGCTCTGTCCCTGGCTCCGCAGAGTGACGACTCCTCTGAGGAGGGCTCTTTGCACATCGACACGGACACCAAGCCAGGCCGCAACGCCAAAGTCAAGAAGGAGAGCGGGAGCTCTGCGGCAGGCATCCTGGACCTGCTGCAGGCCAGCGAGGAGGTCGGGGCCCTCGAGTACAACCCCAACAGGTGGGCCCTGGCTGCATCCTCTAGCGCTCAGAGAGCTGGTTGTAGAGAGCTGGGCTTGTGGAGCAGCCAGGCTAGGCTTCATTTCACTCAATTCACACGTTGTTGATTTGGGTTTTAAGCACTTGATGGTTGTTTATTTCCCATTGAAACTTTAGTGGCATTCCCAGGTGTGACACTGACAGGTGACTGAGGGAGCACAGCCTGCTCTCCCTAACACACGGAACAGCAGTTCCTTCCAACCCCCTAGTCTCATGGCAGCTTTGGACTCCAACTGTATATAGTTGAGGAAACTGGGTTCAAGGAACTAGCCTTCTCATGGTCCCACAGCTTGGAGGCGGCAGAGGCAGGCCCAGGCTCTGCATTGTACTTGGTGTTTTTACTCTTTGGAGGCCTGCCATCCAGCTCCCAAACCAATACATGGAGACTTGTTCTTAGTTATGAAGGCCTGGCCTTATCTTGGCTTGGGTTTAGCCAAGCTTTCTAACTTAAATTATCCCATTTCTCTTTAACTACATTTTGCCTCTGGACTTTTTTACCTTTCTTTATTCTACATATCTTTTCTTCCGTGTTACTCCATGGCTGGATGTGTGGCTGGGTGGGTGGCTGACCCGTGGAATCTTCCCTCCTTCTCCTCTCATTCCTCTCTTCTGTTTTTTACCCTAGATTTCTCCTCCTATTTATTCTCTGCCTGGTAGTCCCATCTATTTCTCTTTCCTCCCCAGCTATTGGCCATTTAGCTCTTTATTAGACCAATCGGGTGTTTTAGGGAGGCTATACAGAGTTAAACAAATGCAACAGAAAAAAACTGCAACACATCTTTACATCATTAAACAAATGCTCCACAGCACAAACAAATGTAACACATCTTAATTCCACAACACTGGATTGACCTGACTCAGGAGCCCAACTTGGGGTTGCTAAAGAGTTGTTGGGTGCTGGGCTATGTCTACTGGTGCGTGCCAGTCCCTCATGGTCCCTCATATTCAGGAAGGCGAGTCCCATAGGCCCTCTTGGGTGCCTGAGTAATTTTTAGATGACTGCTTTGGGCAACGGCTCACACTGGCTCTAAGGCTGCTCTGTCAAGAGGAGGACTGGGTCAGGCCTCCTTGTAGATGGCACGACGATCCCGGTAAGGTGAATTAAGGGCTTGATTGAAACAAGCTGTTGCTAAATGAGTTGGCCATATTTTATTTCATAGATTGCTGTTTTGAATGCAATATCATATTCACAGCCAGCCAGCCTCAGGCTCTTTCCTAGTGGGAGAGAAGCGTGAAGGGAGCGGTATGCATGGCTTTGGGCTCAGGATCCTGGCTCAGCCTGGCATGATGCAGCGAGAGGCCTGCTGGCCCTCATTGGTGAAGCCCGGGTGTGGCCTCTTCCCTGTTGGAGGTGACAGCCCCTCCACATTCCAGACTGAGGCCCTGTGCAGGATTTCACATAGTCTATGGTGGGAGGAAGTATGTGCTCGCTAACACTTCAATGATTGCTCTCGAGGTTAGAGAGGCTCCCCTCACCCCATACCCTCAATGGAAAGGCTTAGGAAACTGGAACATGGGGATGAACCCAGCACCGCCCAGGATGAGGGTAGACAGGGCCTTGCTCTTAGTCATCAGGTACCTCGATATGGGTGCTGTGGAGAGGGAACTCTGGGTGGCATGGAGATGGAACACAGATGGGGCCCTGTGAGCCCTTATCTATGAGGCCAGGAGGGGGATGTCTGCTAATGAGAAACCAGAGCTGCCATGGCCCTGTGCCCCAAGTCTGGGGAGAGTGCTCCGCAGACACCCATGTGTCCTCGCACACGTGCCTGCTGTGCCTGCCGGAGCCTCAGAGGCCAGCCAGCCCGCTCAGCCTGCCGCGGGCAGTTCCTCTCCCAAAGTCTCCCATTTGGAGCATAGGTCAGTTTTTGATGGTCCATTTGCTCTGTTTTAAGTACTGACTGTTTGGAGAGAAAAAAAAAGCTGAAGAAAATATGTTAATTTCTTGTGGATGGTTTGCTTGGTGTTTACCGCTATGGGCAAAGGAGGGGATTTGGGCATGGTAATTGGGGGATTAAAGTATTATTTTCCATGCTGACTGGTTAAACTCTGATCATTGATTCTCCAGCAACCTTGCAGATAGACAGGCCAGCTGGGTCTGGAGTCACCCAGATGGCAAGGGTTGGCAGCGCATGTCTAAGTGGGCTCTCAGTGGGGTCCTGCCATCAGTATTTAGGACACTCACGGTAGATGTCTTGGTATTTCCCTGTGACTTGCGTTTAGGGTTTGGCGCCCAGAGAGTATAAGGTGATCTATCTGTTGTGCTGCTCAGAGAAGTCCATGAGACAGGCACGGCTGCACAGTTCCAGGGCAGCTTCTGGCCTACGAAACAGCCCAGGCATCTGCACAGGGCAGGGCAGGCTTTACGGGGTGGCTCCAGCATTGCTTTCTGCAGAACTCAGGTCTATGCGACTTGGTCTTCCATCATGACTTCAGTCTAGGAGGCAGCTTTTGTAGAGGGTTGTGGGGACAGTGGCTTCCCTCTCCTCCTCGGGCTCAGGAAATGTCCCTCGGTCCTCGGGGCATTAGCCTAGGAGATAGCTTTTGTCCAATCTTGCCTGTCCAGCCCCAGTGGGACTGTTCCATCTCTCTGATCCCCCCCTTTAGAGCCTTTGTCTCTAGAATCCTTGTGCTTCTGAGCAGTGGCTTTTCTAGGTCCCTGCTAGAGCTTCTGCCTGGGTGGTCTGCCCACCTCTGCCTCACATGTGCGTCATCTTGAGCAAGTGGAAGGAAGCATGGAGGGGCCCCTGGCTGCACACTGCTGTGCGCTCTCATTGTCACTCATCACCACTCGGGCCCTGGACTTGCCGTGCGATCATCCCCTAGCACACCGTCTTCTCAGAGGCTGGGGTGCTGCTCCTGCAAAACTCTTTCTAAAGGTGCTCCAAAAACTTGGACGTGGTTCCCAGATATGCAAGGGAGAAACTGGAGGCACACGGACTTTGATGCAAGAGTCTCAGGAGAAAAGGGACCAAAAAGTGCAGGGTGGGGACAGTGGGATCTTACGTGCCTCTAGTGTGGACCATGCTGGACTGCGTAGGTGGCTGATGTAGCCGGTACCCCTGGTGCTGGTACAGTCTTTCTTCACCAGCTGGAGTAAGCCATTCTTTCTATGCGGGGCTCAGCTACAGGGCTGCTGAGCTAGACTAAGTACCAGAAAATCCCCAGAGGAAACTCCCACTGGGCCAGGTCATCATGGAGCCATGGGAAGTGTGGCTCTTTGCCTGGCCATCATGTGGACATTTGGACTTTGTGTGAGACCCTGACCTGGACTCTCCTGGCAGGGAGTAGGTGTGGGCAATTTTAAAGCTATCCAGGTGTGTGGGGGGGCATTATTTTCAGGCATGGGACTTTTGTTTATGCTGCATTTGTTTAACTCTGTGAAGCTGTGCTACTGTGCCTGTCTAAAACACCTGGTGGTCTACCTAATGAAGGGCTGAACAGCTGATAGCAAGGCAGGAGCAAAGATAGACAGGGCTGGCCGGCAGAGAGGAGAAATAGCAGGAGGAACAAGAAAGAAGCAGCAGCAGGAGAACAGGAGAGGACGTCAGGGATCAGCCACCCAGCCACACAGCAGTCCTTGGAATAAGAGAACAGGAAAAACCTAGAGGCAAAAGGTAGACGGAATAATCTAAGTTAAGGAAAGCTGGCAAGAAACAAGCCAAGCTAAGGCCGGGCATTCATAACTAAGAATGAGCCTCCATGTGTGATTCATTTGGCAGCTGGGTGGAGGGCCCCCCAAAAAGAGAAAAAGCCTCTTACTACATAGGTGGCTGTAGCTTAGACAGGAGGGAAGTCTAGGCTGGAGGGGGTGAGCAGGCTGTGCCAGCACAGGGCACTGAGGAAGCAGGAGCTAGATCCTGTGGAAGGTCTTACTGAGCCTGTGGAGACCACCCAGGAACTGCCCCAACCTAGCCCCAAGAGTCTTTGCAGTCTGGCAGCAGCCAGCCCTCAGGTCTATGGGATAACGATGAGCACTGTGCCCTGAACCTAGGTTGGGATGCTCTTTTTGGAAGGCAGGGCACCAGTGCAGCCCAGTAGAGAAGGAAACAAGGAGTCGGCAGGATGAAGATGGAACCCCGGGGGCAGTCCTGCAGGCTAGAAGAGAGGAAGACTGGGTTCAAGAGAAAGCTTGCAAGTCTTCATGGAGGGACACAGAGAGAATCCTGGCTGAGCTGAGGCGTGGCTGTGCCTAACGGAGAAGTGTATTGTCACAGATGTAGATATGGGCGTGCATACAGGTGTACATGGTGAGGGTGCAGGGCTGAGTACAAGTGTAGATGAGGGCAGTGTGCAGGTGTTGATGGAGGTGTCGTTCAGATGTAAATGAGTGTGTAGGTATAGATGAGGGTGGGGTGCAGGTATATAGGGGTGTGGGTGCCGGTGTGGGTGAGGGCATAGGTGTCGGTGAGGGTGTGGATTCGTACTTGGGCATGGATCACCGTGGGACAGAGTGTTGTGGGAGAGAAATGAGAACTTGTCCATGTCAGTGTAGGAGTGAGGAGAAGGAATGTCCCTGGCTGGGACTGAGGTCAGGGTCAGCCACGAAAGGGCAGAGAGCTGGCAGGGTGTAGGAGTCGGAGAGCTGAGCCTCTGGCCAACTCAGGCTCTGAGAGCCAGTGTATGGCGATGTAAGGGCTCATGCGTCCACCTCCTGCGCATTTGCCTGCGTCCCATCTCCATCCCAAGGCCTCTTTCTCTCCCCGCAGTGTGGCTGAGTGGACAGAGGGGCTGGCCAAGCCTTTCCCATGGCTAAGTCACCAGCCCATGCATGTTAGTGTGTCATCTGCTGGTTGTCACACCAGGTGTGTGTGCAACCCTGGGCTCTGGGCTACAGTTACAGCACCTTGAACTACAAATTGTGAATGGTGGGCTACAGGCTCTAGTCTGTGATCCAGATGTCCTGGGCTGTGGGCCAAGGGCCATGGCTGAGTGCCTGTTGTCTCTCTGTGTCCCCAGCCAGCCCCCTGCCTCCCCCAGTACACAGGAAGCCATTCAGGGAATGCTGTCCATGGCCAACCTACAGGCCTCTGACTCCTGCCTGCAGACCACATGGGGCACCGGCCAGGCCAAGGGTGGTTCCCTGGCAGCCCATGGCGCCCGGAAGAATGGTGGTGGCAGCAAAGGCACGGGCAAGCGCCTGCTGAAGAGGACTGCCAAGAACAGTGTGGACCTGGAGGACTACGAGGAGCAGGACCACCTGGACGCCTGCTTCAAGGACTCAGACTATGGTGGGTGTGCTGCAGGGCAGGGATGCTGCCAGTAGGCGGCAGCACTGTCTAGGAGCAGGTCAAGGAGGCCCATGATACAAAGCCCAGACTGTAAAAAAATGGGCTGGGCTGTGGTGGTGCATGCCTTTAGTTCCAGAACCCTGGAGACACAGACAAGGCAGAGCTCTGTGCTCTGGGCCAGCCTGGTCTATGTAGTGAATTCCAAGCTAGCCAAGGCTACACAGTAAGACCCTGTCTCAAACAAAACAAAGCATGACCCTTTGGTGGCCTGGGTAATTACAGCCATGGTCCATTTCAGAATGACTTCCCTGTTCACCCCTCCCCCAGCCCTGGCCACTTGTCATGTTCTTCAGGGCTCTGCGGATCTGTTTTAGACACATCATCTATAAATGGATCGTGTAACATGACACTTTGTGGGTCCATGCATACTGTGGCATGTGCCAGAATTCCTTCCTTTTGCAGACTGTGTAATGTTCTTTCCTCTGTGTAGGAAGTGTACTACAAGTCCATGCATACACTCATCCCTGGGCCCTCGGCCTCTTCTTTTGGCTGCTGTGGACATGTGGGTACAGGCTCCTCTTGGGGCCTGTTCCCTCGTCCCTTTGCTGTGTTTCTGAGAGGGCCCTGCCAGAAATACCGAGGCCCAAGGATGACCCTGCAGCCATTTGAGAGGGTCAGAAACCCACAAGTCTCTGGCCTCCTGCCATGGGCACAGCCACCAGGTAGAATCTGCCTGACTTAGGCACCTGATTTCTTCACCCCAGGGAACATTGCAGCAGGGTTGCTGCTCCGGCCTCCTCATCCCCAGGGCTGACGTGGGTTTAGTCCAGTGCCTTCCTGGTGGCCAGAGGCTGGGGTTGACTGATCTAGGCCCCTGTGAGAGCTCCTGAGATAGGGCTCTGCCCTGCAGCTGCTGCAGACCCAGGCCCCGTGGTGTGTGTGCGCTCTACTCTGATAGACGGACCAGCGGCAAAGTCAACTCCTGCCTCTACTCCCTTTGGGGGTGTGGAGTGCTGGGCCCTACTGCCACCTACAGAATCACCAGTATTGAAGGTGTCTCAATTGTCCTCATTGGTCAGGGTGCCCCTGAGCCAGGGAAGCTCCCCAATGGCCGTGTAAACTACTAGGCGGGTTCCTTCTCCCAGTCTGCTAGGAGGGCCTTGGGGCATCGGCCATGGTGGGATTAGCCTAGTTGCCTCAGTTTCTCACTCCCCACTGTAGCAGCCTCCAGAAGGACCGCATGTCTCCGGCTCCTGAAGCAGCTGTGAAGAGCGCTCCCAAGTGACTGAGGGCTTTCGGGCACCAGGCCAGCCTAGGGTGGGTGTGGCTGGCAGCCTGTACACACGTGCTCCTGCAAGGCGTAGGTGCCCTTGCTGTGGAAGCTCCAGTTACACAGCCAGTCTGAGAATCTAAGGGCAGATCTGGAGCCACCGCTCGGGAAGGGCCCTGGGCCTCTGTGGCACCAGCCCCTTCCCAGCCCTGGCTGCACCCAAGCACTCAGGGGCCTGCTCTCCTCTTGCCTCCTTTAGTTTACCCCTCACTGGAGTCTGACGAAGATAACCCTGTCTTCAAGTCCCGGTCCAAGAAGAGGAAGGGCTCGGATGATGCCCCCTACAGCCCCACAGGTAGAGCTGGGCTGGGGGCTGACACGTGGCCACCGAGGGCATAGGCATGGCTCTAGGCGTGCCCAGGGGAGATTGGTCAGTTCCCCATTGGGCCCCGACTGGGCCTCTGCTTTGTGTGTTGGAACCTCTGAGCCTAGACCTTACTCTCGAACCTCCCTACTTGGGCCCCTCCTCTCCAGCACCCTCGGTTAGAACATCTAGAAGGGGCACCAGACAACTGCTGGGGTGGCGGGTGGGATCAGGCATGTTCACCTTTTAAGGTCACCCATCTACCTGGCTTCCCCTGCCGGGTGTGCTGGGCCTCCTACACTGGCTCATAGATACCTCAGCATGACACCATCCCGGGGGGGAGAGGATGTGACATAGCTTCCCATGCAGCAAGTTAAGATGCTTGTGGTCCTTCAGAATCAAAGACGGTCGGGGGCTGACAGGCCACCACTTCCAGAGCCTAATTGGTTGGCCTTCCCCCTTGTCATCCACAGCCAGGGTCGGCCCATCGGTGCCAAGACAGGACAGGCCTGTGCGTGAGGGGACCAGAGTGGCCTCCATTGAGACTGGGCTGGCAGCTGCTGCAGCCAAGCTGTCCCAGCAGGTGAGGAGAGTGAGGGCTCTTCCAAGAGTAAGTCTCTATTGTGTGAAGTTAAGCTGGTCTCCAGCCTCTGCCCCTGTGTGGAGACTGCCAGGGCTGGGGACTGGCAGGCAGGAGAGTGGTTCCAGATTCTGAGCAGGTACCGGGGAGCCTGGAACACAGCCCCTTACTCCAGACAGGCACCTCTCACTAAAATATGGTTGCTCTCTGGTGCCCAGGACGCCCTCACTAAATGCCTCTGGGGACCCCTTCCATTCCCAAGGGTCCCGGTACTTTTAAGCGGTGCCCACAGGCAGGAGCTGGGGCCTGTCTCCACCTGCTCCTCTCATCTGATTGGCCGTCTCTTGGTAGTACTCACAGTGGGCTCCCCTGGGCCAGACTTTCTGCCTTGGGCTTGGTGGGAGAGGCCCCCCAGCCGCTCTCCTCGGTGCTCCCTACCTGGTGGAGGTCGGAGCCCCTTAAGCCTGCTTCTGGGTGGAGGCTGAGCTGGCTGCGCCCCACTGTGGTTACCTGAGGCAGCCAGCGGGCAGCACACTCCCACACTTTGTTCCTAGGAGGAGCAGAAAAACAGGAAGAAGAAGAACACCAAAAGGAAGCCGACTCCTACCACTGCCTCCCCCTCCATCTCCCCCTCCACCTCCGCGTCCACCTCCACGGGTACCACCCCGGCCTCCACCACCCCGGCCTCCACCACTCCGGCCTCCACCACTCCGGCCTCCACCACCCCGGCCTCCACCACCCCGGCCTCCACCACCCCGGCCTCCACCACCCCGGCCTCCACCACCCCGGCCTCCACCAGCACAGCCAGCAGCCAGGCCTCACAGGAGGGCAGCTCACCCGAGCCCCCGCCCGAGTCCCACAGCAGTAGCCTGGCTGACCATGAATATACAGCAGCCGGCACGTTCGCAGGGGCCCAGGCTGGCCGTGCCTCCCAGCCCATGGCCCCTGGAGTCTTTCTCACACAGAGGCGGCCTTCTGCATCATCCCCCAACAACACTGCTGCCAAAGGTACCCCTTTGTCCTGTCTGCCCCTGCCCTTAGGAAGCACACTGCAAGGGAATTCTGGCCTCGGGAAGGCAGGGGCTGGGCATCTGAGACAGTTGTGTCCATACTTCTGTATGGCCCCCGCCCTTCACACAGCGGTTGCTGCTGGCCTACTCAGTCATGTGAAAGAAATAGGCTACAGTCAGGAGACGCGGCCTGAGCAGGGTTCAGTGATTGCAAACTTCAGAACTAGTCCTCAGCTCAGGACTCTTGATAGGCATATGGTCAGCCATTTGCCACAGGTGAAGCTCGGGTGTGATGTGAGCCAGGCTTGGGGGTTGAGCCCCTCTGTGGGTTAGTGTCATACCAGCCAGGCCTTGTGGTACCCCTGTTGTAGCCTCTTTCATTCCAGCCTGGGCCTAATGGCCAGAGTTTGGTGACAGTGTTACTTACTGGTGGCATTTGAGATGGCCCTGTTACCAGGGCGTGGGGCCCAGGGTGGCCTCACATCCTAGCCATACCATCCTGAACCAAGTCCACAATGGTCTCTGTACCTCCAAGCGCTTTGGCTCCACGAAGGACTTCTGAGCCCAGGGCCCAGCCTAGCTGGCTGATTTTATAGAGATGGGTGGGGCTTAGGGGGCCTGTGGGGTCCCATTCTTTTCCAGCCTAGCTGGCTGATTTTATAGAGATGGGTGGGGCTTAGGGGGCCTGTGGGGTCCCATTCTTTTCCAGCCTAGCTGGCTGATTTTATAGAGATGGGTGGGGCTTAGGGGGCCTGTGGAGTCCCATTCTTTTCCAGCCTAGCTGGCTGATTTTATAGAGATGGGTGGGGCTTAGGGGGCCTGTGGGGTCCCCTTCTTTTCTAGCCTAGCTGGCTGATTTTTATAGAGATGGGTGGGGCTTAGGGGGCCTGTGGGGTCCCATTCTTTTCTAGCCTAGCTGGCTGATTTTATAGAGATGGGTGGGGCTTAGGGGGCCTGTGGGGTCCCCTTCTTTTCTAGCTATCACTCTTGATTTTTTTTAAATCTCTCCTCACCTCTGCAGGAAAACGTACAAAAAAGGGCATGGCCACCGCCAAGCAAAGGCTTGGAAAGATCTTGAAGATCCATCGGAATGGGAAACTGCTCCTCTAAGGCTTGGGAAGCCAGGATCCTTCTGCTCTGCTCAGGACCCCCGGAGCCCCGCTACATCAGCCCCTCCCAGGAGGGTGGCTATGCCGCCCGGCCCAGGGAGGGCCTTGCCTCCTCCCAGCCACCTCTCCCCAACACAAGCATCTGTCCCTTGAGCAGGTGGAGCGAGCGGAGCATGGCCGTCCCTTGTTGTGAACACGGACATTCTTTCTCAAGTTGCTTAGAGTGACCAGTTCCTGAAAGGGGCCCTGCCAACTTGAGTACCATTCCAGTTTCAGGACAGCCTCCAGGCACCCCACCAGAGCCTGGTGACCTCTACAGCTCTGCCTGGGAGCATGAGGCCTTCAAGGAAGGTGTGTGGTGAGCCACGCTCACCAGCCCGAGTCCGAGCTGGCCCCAGGCTGGCAGCCTCCAAAGGCGTAAAACAAGGCAAAGGACACAGAAAGAGAGGATCTGTGGGGTATCGGATGTCCCCTCCCTCCTCTTCCTGAGTGAGTCTTTACAGCACTTGGCCAGTGAGGAGAGGTCGCCCCAGCTCCCTGACTGGCAGGTAGCAGGCTAGATAGTGGGTGTCACACCCCAAATGCCTGGGGACTTACGGGGTTGTCAGGACCCACAGTTAGGTTGGCGTGTTAGTGGGTGGAGGAACCACTGTGGGGTCACAGAGGAAGGGTGACAGCTCAGCCACGTCTTAGGGTCCGGGGGACCCAGGCTAAGCCACGTGGAGGGGCCCCACTCTGGAACAGCACTTCTAGGCCAAGGCACCCTGCCCTGAGTGGGCAGACAGGTGGGCAGGGCCACAGGGCTGGAGCCAGCATGGCAGCGCTTGTCTGAGCCCCGGGGTGGCATCATGAGCATGGGTCTTCCCAGGTGGCGTGTCTACCCATCGACACTGAGGGGCTGGGTTTGTTTCTCAGGCAATCCTGTATTTTCATTTTAGATGTATTTCCGGAAGCATATTTTTCATAGAATGTAGCGTGTAAATAGCTTTTTAAATGACTTTTTTTATAAGAGCGAAAGTATCTCTAGGAATTTCTTTCTATAGAGTCCTTCATTAACCTTTATACGAGTTTTTGCTCCCCCCTCCCCCTGGCTCTGATGGACAGTCGGGTTCTGGCCCCACCCCCTTTTCTTTCCCTCCTTTCCTTTTGTTACTCTTCTTATTTTCCTCTTAGGAACTAAGGTATTGCCTGAAAAACAACGGCGCCTGCGCAGCCTTACACTCTGTCTTTCAGAGCGGATAGTACAGATCCCCTTCCCACACGCCCGAGGCCGCATCTCCAGTCTCACACCAGCTCCTCGCTCTCCTTCTTGTATGACGAGGGGTCGGGGATGCACTTATTTTACTAGCACCTTGTGAAGTATTTGTGTTTCGTGATGCTGTAATTTATTAATGTTTGTAGCTTTTTATATTTGTACATTTCTTATGAGGTTTGTTTCTACACCCGTTACCTGGATGTGTTGTCCATGAGGAGATGCAGCTTGGCGGAGGCCTTATCCACTCCCACTTGACCTGTTTGGAGGGACACCGTCCCCAGGGCCCGGGGCTGGGAGAGGGGCATCTTGCGGGCCCCAGGCTTACTCAGAACTGGTGTTTTTAAAGTTTCCTTGACCCCATCCTTGTGAACATTTCTATAATCTTAACCCGGGCATCAAGCTGTTCTCTCTCCTTTTTAATTTTATTATTATTTTGGCGACATGTACATTTCTAACAAAGTTTATCGTGGCTATTAAAGTGTTCTATTTCCCAGTTCATATTACTCTTGTATCGAGTCCATGAGGTCTAAGGCAGCTTAGACCAAAGTTTTAAAAAAGTAAAAATATTTCAGGTTTTGTACAGAAGCATGTCTTTGTCGTACTTGCCTCCTGCCCACCCTTCTGTCACCCTATGGGGCACGTGAAGATGGGACCAGCTCCCCTGCCTGGGCTGTGGGTGCCACACTCCCCAGGGACAGCCTCAGACTGCGCTCCGAAGCCACCATGCCTCCAAATGTCAAGCAGGAATGTGCGTTCAGAAGCGTTCTCAGGGTCCCCAGGGAGCCTGAGACTAGCCCTGTGACCCAGTCAGGGCGCGGTGAGGAGACCTCCAACCCTCCCTGTGCTCCACTCTGCGAGGCTCACGTGACTCCAGTGGGCTCTGGCCAGGGGCATCCCTTATTGATGTTATCTGCAGCAAGCCAACGGCAGCCGCCCTTCCCAGGCCATTCCCTAAGACGTCGTCGCGGACGTCCATTGTGGGGGTGGCGTGGTTCAGCAGGGCTCAGTTCCCTTTGGGGAGGAGGCCGATGGCGACAGGCGAGCAGCCACAAGAGCAGGTGTGTGAGAAAGCAGCTCTGTGCTGGCAGGAAGTGACCCAGCCACTGCCGCACCCTGCTGAGCAGGCCCCTGTGCCCTCCCAGCCCCACACACACCTGGGCGTCACCCAGCGATGGAGACCAGAGCTGGACATGGATGGGTTTCCATTGTTTAGAGAAGGAACTAAGAGGCCAGCGTGTAGCCAAGGTCAGCCAGTGCAAGGAGCTAGTGTGAGCCCTCTCTGCCAACACGTGCCAGGGAATGGAGATGGACCGACTGGTAGCTGGGATTCCTCCTGCCTTTTGACCTGTAACACAGCACGTGACCTTGGCTTGAGCCCCTTTAAGCCTTGTGTTTTCTGATGCCTGCTGGATTCTCAGAAGAGAGGCTCCAACTGGAGCTGTGACTGAGTCCGGGGGGGGGGGGGGGACACACACAACCTTTTCCATGGGGGTGGGTCCCAGTGTTGCCACTAGGTGGCGCCTTGGGCCCATGCTGAGCCACCGCCTTCAGGCACCTGGGTGTATATACCCTCTCATGCCCTCAACCCTAATGAGTCACGGAGTGATCTGGTGACGCCCCCCCCACCTGACCCAGAGATTTCTCTGGGTTGCTCCCACCGCATCCCTGAAGATAGGAGTCAGCACCCAGCCCTGTGTACCTCCATGCAGCTGTACCCCAAGGCCAACATCGGGACCTCACACCACCCTCAAGTTGGCAGGCTTGGAGCCCAGGATTCCTGCAACAGGGCGGACCCATCCATCCCCTTTCCAAGGTGGCTGTGAGGCCTGTCTGGGAGCTGAGGATCCTGGGCCCGAGCTTCCCAAGGCTACCCAGCAGCTCTCAGGGCCTGGCTCCAATCCAGCCAGCCTGTGCCGTGTGGAGAGCTTTTGCTGTGTGCCAGGCAACCTGTATGTATGTGGGCAAAGAGCATGGAAGGACCCACTAGGCACAGCTCCTGACTTTCGTGAGCTTCCAGGAAGAGTCCCAGTGAGGCCCAATTGGAGATGACACTTTCCCGGTCAGCCAGACCTCAGGCTGTTCAGACAGAACCATGGACCAAAACAAAATGAGGGACCATGGCTACCTCTAAGCAGGCCCCACAGAGCCCCTGCTGAGGGTCTTGGAATTGGCCCACATAAGCAGAAGGAGCATAGGTGAGCCAAAAGCAAAGGGGCTCTCCCACCCCTGTCCCTGGAAAGTCCTCATCCTCTCTGTGCATGGCAGGGAGATCAGCAAGACAGTCACTCGGTCTATCCCTGTGTGTCCTGCTTATTTAGATACCTGGAACCTTTGTCCACCTGGTCCCAAAGGCAGTCCCAAACCTGCTGTTGACAGAAATGGGTCTAATTGGGAGCCCATGGGGGCAATGTTCAGAGTGAACACCAGGGGGCAGGGCAGGGCCGGGAACAGGCCAGTGACCAGTGGTTACTTCTCCCCTAGGGCATAAAACAAAGTTATAAGCACGTGCTGAGAAGGAGACAGGAAAAATCACATCAATTCAGTCAGTAACTACCTTAAGCACAAGTGTCAATATCATCTCTTACACACACGATATTACACACATGACAACCACTCTCTGAAAAAGTTCTTGAAAAAGTGCTTTGCTGGTGGGAAACTGAGGCACAGTGTTTCACAGCCCCTAGAGCAGACTTTAAGTGAAGCCTAATCAGTTCCATGGCTCTTGGGATTTTGAGGGATAGTCTCCTGCAAATGGCGGCCAGGAAGGCAGCTCTCAAGGTTTCCCTGAGGCCTGGGCCCTTGCAAAGGTCTCAGTCACCACTATCCACCAGTCCCTCCCCTCTGGGACCTTTTCTGTCCCCAGACTGATCTGGGTCTGCATCCACTCCGCCCTAAATGAGGGTTCCACCTTGCAGATGGGGACACTAAGGCAGGGCAGGACTAAGAGTCCATGGCATCAGAAAACTGGACACTGATTCAGGAGGAGAGTTGGGAGACCTGATGTCAAGGGTTGCTATCCCTCTGAGAATGTGCCACAGGAGCTTAGAGTAGGTCCTAGGGTACCAGGCCATAGCTTTCCTAAATGGCCCTGTAGCAGGTATGGTCACATTTCCCATGAGTCTGCTGTGCGCTGGGCAGGCCCCTACACTTTCTTGTGACTGACTTCGCTCTTAAGCCTAGGCTCATGGAAGGGGCAGCTGGGTACATGTCAGGTTGTCTGGGCAAGAAGGCCTTCCTGAGGAGGTGATTGAGCACACAGAGCACCCAGGCCTGAAGGGAGACTGCTGGGCAAATAGACTGTGCAAAGTCTCCAGGGCAGGGTCAAGCTTGAGGAGGAGGAGTGGGAGGCAGTGATGACGGGAAGAGGAGGTTGGGAACCGCCTCACCTTGGCCAGCCCTTGGCCACTCTGACCCTGTAGGCTCAGCTCTGTCATCTGCAAAGTGGGGAGAACGGCCCTGACTTCCCTCGGGTGAACTAGACTCACTTCTCCCCACCAGGCCCCAGGAGGAAGTGATCCCGCCCTGAGGATCTGGCTTCCTGTCTAACTTTGGGCAGGGCCATTTCCCTCTCCTGGCCATTTCTTGCAATGCTTTCTTGATGAAAGGGCATCTCCAGCTGGAGGAGGAAGGAAACAGTGTCCTCCTTCCTGTGGCCAGGCCTACCCCGAAAGCTCCTGCAGTGGCTTCCTGGTCCTGAGATGGAAGTGCAGGTGGAGGCCGCCCAGTGATGCCAGCAACCTTGAACCCCTGGCCAGAGTCTCCTGGGACATCATCCTGACTCAATGGTGTCCTGTTCTGTGCCCAGACCTCCCCCTACCACCCCAGCTACGGGGTCTATTGAGAGGCTGGATATGCTGGGCGGTGTTGTCCACTCCAGAGGGAGGGAAGGCCATGGAGGAGAGCCGACTAGTCTGTCTGCAGCCTGACAGATGGTGTCCTCTCTCTTAAGCTGCTCACAGCCCACTCTGAGTCCAGCCGGCCTCCTCCTCATCCAACCCCCCCCCACACACACCAGGGATGCCACCTCGGCAGAAAAATGATGCAGTTCCATTAACATCTGACACGGATTTGCTGGCCCCAAACAGACGAGTGCGGTGTAAACACCCGGGCGCTGGGCCCTAGCCCGGCCTCTGCATGATCCCAGTAATTAATTGTCCTCTGCTGGCTGGGCCACACTGGGCCCCTCGATGCAGCCTGAGTAGTTTCCAAATCGGAATCCAGGCCTGCCCCTGTGCATGCTGTTTACCAAACAGCGGATGTACTGGGGGTGGCAGGAAGAAGCAGAAAGAGGGGTGAGTCCCATCCTAGTACTGACGTCAGGTGGGGTCCTTCTTTGCCTTCCCCAACCCAGTGACCAGGAACCTTAGCTTTCTCTTTGTGAAACGGGGCAATAAGGCCGTTCTCCCAACATGGCTGAGCTTGAGCCAAGTGCAGTGGGGTGTGGGTGTTAGTACCACCCACAACCAATTTCTGGGGCTGCCTAGCCTTGAATGGGAGAGGACAGTGTCACACAGGAGACCCGGGGCACTGCCATTCATGTTGGCTGATTGAATAAGCTCACCGGCCACCTAGACATGGCTTCAATGGAATTTTTTTCCTTTGTGCCGCAGAGGGCCATTTCTTTCTGTGCATCGTCCAATAGGAATAAACCAATATTGTCTCTTTTATGTGTGCCACAGGGAACTTTCTTCTTATGAGACAGAGTCTCCCATAGCCCAGGCTGGCTTCACACTATGTAAGGGAGGATGACCTGATGCTCCTGTACACATGTCCTGAATGCCGGGGGCCAGCTCCTGTTCAGAGGGAGCGGCTAGGACTGGGGGCACAGGCAGGTGACAGTTCTAGGTTTTATTCTTTTGTATTTTCCCTCTGGGCGTGTTTGTTTATTTTTATCGTAAACTCTATCATTTAGTTGTTTCCATGGCTTTGTATGATGAAATCCTTTGCCCTCTCCTTGGATGGGCAGACAGTGACACAGTTCTGAAAGCTGCCCAGGGTCTCAGGCTGTGTCCTGCTGGTTCGGAGAGGACGGGCCCTTACAGAAACCACACCCCCAACAAGGGCCTGGCCTGTCTGATCTCACTGCCTCATCACCCCTATATTCAACTCTGAAAAACTCTCTCTTCTGGTCACCTTCAGCTCAACCTGTGAACAGGACCCTAACATTCTGCACCCCTGCCTTCTCAAGTCCCACAACCAAGCAGGGAGTGACATCCTTGGGGTGGTCAAGTGTTGTGGAATGGAATATTTGTTAACCTATGTAAAAAGATGTGTTGCAGAACAATTATTAAAGTATGTAAAGATGTGTTGCAGTTTTTCACCTTGCCTGCCTGGTGTAATAAAAAGGTGAACGGCCAATAGCTGGACAGGGGAGGGATAGTTGGGGCTGGTGGGCAGAGAGAAAAGGGGCCAGACAGACAGACAGACAGACAGACAGACACGGAGGAAGCAGGAAAGTGGGATGGACAGCGTGTAGATAAGTAAACAAGCCTCAGGGCAGCACACAGTTTAATTAGAAATGGGTTAATTTAAGTTAAAAAAAAGGCTAGTTAGAAACAAGCATAAGCTAAGGCCAAGCATTCATAGTTAGCAATAAGTCTCATGTCATGATTTGGGGGCTGGCGGTCCAAGAAAGCCTGCTACAGCCAAGCAAGCCTCCCCGTGGCCCAATTTGTCTCAGGAGACAGTCTGCATATTTGACCCTGTACCTAATGGTTTGGAGCCATGGTGGGGACAGGACAGTTAGTTTATGGAGGTTTGAGTGATCAGGCCCCTGGAGAAGACAGAGTGGAACAGTAGTGGTTTTTAGAAGAGGAACTACCTGAGGGTCTTACACAGAGATGGTGACCCTGGCGTGGGAAGGAAGGAGAGTCTAAGCACGAGACTGCATACGGTATACAGCGAGGGGAAAGTGGGAACATGGAGGACAGTAAATAGGCATGTCAGTCAGCACGGGTGACCCTGGGAGTTTAGATAGGTCCTGGGGCAAGCAGGAGAAGGCTATGCTGAGCCAGGCTAGCCAGATTAAGACAGACAGCATCCGGGTGGCCCTGCTGGGGTCTAGGGTTATCACTGCTTCCTCCTGTGAGGGCCGGGTGATTCATGGGCTTCAGGCACTGGACAGGTGGTCAGGGGCCTGGTTGGGAGGCAGGTCAAGTTGCTCGTGCCTTTGGTGAGCAAACCAGGGCCTCCCAGAAGCCCAGAAGGAAGAGGCCAGAGTCTGGGATTGCCAGAGGACCTATGCCACACGAGCAATCTCCTGTCTCCATTCCACACTCAGGCCAAGGTGTCACTCATTACCGCCTGAATGATCGGCCTCACCCTGCACTTGGCTGGACTCTGTGAGATGGAAGGCATCTTTCTGGGCAGTGCAAGGTGGGATGTGTAAACCAATGCCGCCACGGAACTCTGGTTCTGTTGGCTTCCATCCATCCCTAGTTCCTACCCCATTGGTCATACAGGGATCGAAAGTGACATGAATCTACTCATTGCCCATCCCCTCCATCCTATCTAACAGTGACTGGGGCCTGTGGGAGGGTCATGTCTCCTCTGGATGGGAAGCCCGGGTCCTGGGAGCTGTGAGTCAGACAGGGTGAAGCATGTGGCTCTCTGAGGGAGGCATGCCTCTGGAGACAGAAATAAGAGTGGAGAACAAGATCTGACGATCAGGAAGGAGGGAGGTGGCCACAGCTCCAAAGCTGGGTCTAAGGCCAGCCACGGAGAGGACAGGATGGGTTTGAGAAGTCCTCCTAGAAATCCAGGGGGACTTAGAAATGGTGCTGAGCTAAGAGAAGCAGGAAGGCTTGGAAAGTGAACGCCACCTTTTGCAGCAGGATCACCACCTCAGGCCCAGGGGCGGAGATGGTCAAATCAGTGCAGTTGGTACCAAAGATATAGCTAACTGGACTGAATGTAGAAGTTGAAATTTTTCTTACGTTACTTTGCTTCAAATTTAAACAGCAGAATAAAATTCGCTGAAACAGAAGACAGAAAGACAATAGGGAGGGCTGGAGGGGTGACTCAGACGTTAAAGGCTAGGCTCACAACACATATAAGAGAAACAATAGGGAAAACGTGTGTGAAACCAAAAATTGATATTTTAAGATCAATAACATCAGTATACCACTCCTTAGAGAAGACAAAAGAAACAAACAAAAACAATATGAACAAAACAAAACAAAAAAACCAGAGAGGATGCGTGTGACAAATGTCACAAACAGAAGCTTGGCTGTGCGGGTTGTAGATTCAGCAGGTTTAATCGGGCTGGGGATAGCAACAGGACTGGAAAGATGGCTCAGTGGTAAGAGTCCTTCTTGCAGAGAGCCTAGTTCAGTCACCAACACCCATGTGAGGTGGCTCACAACCACTTGTTACTCAAGCTCTGTTGGGATCTGATGCTCTTTTCCGACCTCCGTGGCCACCTGTACACACACAGAGAGAGAGAGAGAGAGAGAGAGAGAGAGAGAGAGAGAGAGAGAGAGAGAGAGAGAGAGAGAGAGAGTGTACACACATGCACGCACACAAACAAAAATGAAAAAGTACTTTAAAAATGAAAGTAGTAACAAGTACAGGGCTGAAGATGGTTTAGTAGGTAAAAGCACTCACTGTGCAAGCATGAGGACCTAGGTTCAAATCCCTAACACCTACCTAAAAATCTGAGTGTAGTCGCCCACGCCTTTAACACAGCACTATGGAAAGTAGAGACAGGAGGATTGCTGGGACTCGCTGGCTTCTATTTTAGCTTTGGTTTAGTGAGAGATTCTGTTTTGAGAGAATAGTGGAGACAGTGATAGGGCATTCCATGTTTTCCTCTAGTCTCCACACACAGTGGGTGGATAGACCTGCACATGTACATGCATATACACCACACACATGCTCACAGACATGTGAATAAAATAAAAAATTAAGTAACTAAAAAATAACAACAGTGAAATATTACGGTCAACAGAGTTTGACCATTTGCCAACTTAGATGACTTAGGAAGTTCCTTGAAAAATGCAAATGATGAAAAAAGATCAAGAAAAAACAGAAAATTACTTAGCTCTCTGCATATAAAATATTTGACCTCATAATTGAAAGTCCTCTAATGAAGTCTAGGCTCAGATGACATCATTGGTGAATTGCAGTGAACATTTTATGATGATATATTATAAATCTTTTTCTGAGAATATAGGTGGAGCAATAGTTCTCATTGCATTATACATGACTAGAGTTATTCCAGTATCAAAAATAGAATTAGGATGACAAGATGTCTCATCAGGACATTTGCTGCCAAGCTTGACAGCCTGAGTATAATTCCAGGGACACGCAAGTAGAGTTGGGTTGCTCTCTGACCTCCACATGTGTCAGGGCATAAAATAATAGAACAGTGTGTAAAAGGCGATGTGTTATGTTTCAGGAAAGTTAATCTCTAGAAGGCAAAGCTGATCTAGCTATCAAATCAATTCAGTTCTCCATATTGGGAGAATAAAGAAGAAAAACATGTGATCAAAACTGCTTGATAAATTATATAGCTAGCACAATGGTCTCTTGGAGTATAAGAGTATAAGGGATGTATTTTCTTGATTGAGGCCATCTATGCTTGCTGTTCCATGGTAAGGAAGATACATCTTTTCCCCTAAGAACAGAATTGAGGTGAGGATGCCCACTTGTAACATTTTTATTCAGTGTTATACTTGGCCAGTGCAATAAGACAAGAAAAGTAAATCAAAGGCATACAGATTACATGACATCAACAGATGGTGTTAACCTGTTCAAAGACATTTTTTTTAATTTTACAAAAGATCTCCTAGAACAACTCTGGGCAAAAAACACAGACCATAAATCAGTGGTGCACATGCATATGCACATGTGTGTGAGTGTGTGTGCACATGTGCTTGTGTGTGATGGGGGGGCTGTCCATATATATATATGTATATATGTATGTGTGTGTGTGTGTGTGTGTGTGTGTGCGTTTCTTGTATTGGTTGATGAATAAAACACTGAAAACACTGATTGGCCAGTAGCCTGGCAGGAAGTATGGGAGGGGCTACCAGACAAAGAGAATTCTGGGGAGAGGATGCAGAGAGAAGCCACCAGGGTAGATGCCATGTAGTTGCTGAGGGAGAAAGATTCTCTGGTAAGGTACCATCACACGGAAATACTTAGATTAATATAAATGGGTTAATAATTAAGAGAGAGCTAGCCTATAAAAGCCTAAGCCATTGGCCAAACAGTTTAATAATTATTATAAGTCTCTGTGTGTTTATTTGTGGCTGATTGGCTGTGGGAGAACGTGGGAAAGAAACTAGAGAGAGGTCTCAAGAGAGATGCCATGTAGCTATGAGGAAGATAGGATGCGCCAGGTGTTCTCTGGTAAGATAAGGCCATGTAGAAATACATAGATTAACAGTTATGGGTTAATAAATAAGAGAGAGCTAGCCAGTAAGAAGCCTGAGCCATCGGCCAAATAATTTATAATTAATAGAAGCCTCTGTATATTTATTTGGGGCTAAACGGCTATGGGACCAGGTGGGACAGGAAACTCAGTGTGGGGGGGCACACGCATGTGTGCACGTGTGCAACTACATGCTTGTGTTCTCATACAAGTGTTTGCTAAGGTGAAAGATAAGGCAAAGGCAAGCATGTTGAGGTTACAGGATGTAATATTGGCACCACACAAATTGACTGTATTTCTACATGGGGCAGCAGGTGTCTGGGCACTGATATAGTGCACATATTTTGACAAATATAGCTAATACAAAACATGCTTGTGGATCAATTCAACAAGAATATCTGCAAACCTATAAGGTAAAACTACCAAAAGTAATGAGAGAAATTACAAAGGATTTAAATAAACAGAGATAAAACACATGTATTGATTGGAAGAGTCAATTCTTTTAAGGTGTCCATTTTTCCCCAAACCAATCTATACATTTATTGTATTTCATTGGCACGGAATTATAAAGGACCCAGAACCCTCAAAAGAGTATTTTGAAAAGAACAAAAGGGAAGGACTACACAGTGGTTGATTTCAAGACTGGGTGTGATGGTTCTAAGGCTTATGTTAGCCAAGTGAACAGAGCAAAGCAGTAGCTGTAGAGAAACGGAGCTGAAGAGGATGTCCAGAAACTAATCTGCATGGAGTTTTCAACAGAGCACCCTGGGAATGTAATATGAAAAAGACGAGGCCTCCTACAAACAAGATACATGCCTGGGAGGACGTAACTTTGATTCTTCAAAAAAAATTCAAGGATTTCTGTAAGTGTGTGAGTGTTTTCCCTGCGTGTATGTATGCATGTGCATCATTTGTGTGTTTGTTGCCCAAGGACATCAGAAGAGGGTGCTAGACCCCCTAGAAGTAGAGTTACAGATGGTTGTGAGTCTCCACGTGGGCGCTGGGAGGACTCGACAAACCTAAATGTTTAAGGGCTAAACAACAGCATCAAAGCACGGAAAGCAAAGTGTTGTTACCGCAACACTAGATTCCCAGTAACTGATGGAACACAGACCACACTGCCAAATAACTACAGAATGCACTTTTTTCTTTAAGCAGCCATGTAACATTAAACAAGATTGACTGTATTGTGGGTCATAAAACACATCCTAACAAATTAGAATTGAAACCATGCAGAAAGTGTACCCTGACTAAACTGATTCAATTTAGAAATTATAAGACAAAAGAAAATTTCCAAATGTATGGAAATTAACAAACTCACAATGAAAAGTCAATAATAGCTGGGCAAGGTGGTGCATACCATTGAACCTGGTGCTCAGGAGGCGGAGGCGGAGGCAGAGGCATCTCTGAGTTCGAGGCCAACCTGCTCTACAAAGAGACTTCCAGGACAACCAGGACTACATACTGAGACCCTGTCTTAAAAGAAATAAAAAAGGAAAGAAAAGAATGAAGAGAAAGAAAATTCAATAATAAAAGGAAATAAATTAAAAGCATACTAAAACATTTGAGATTTAGTTAAAACATGCACAGTTAAAACATTACAGAATTGCACACTTGTACCAACTCTTTTTGATGGTACTAGAGTTTGAGCCCAGAGCGTCATACATTCCAGGCAGTCATTGGACCACTGGATTGAATCACCAGCCAGAAAGTCCTACAGTAGAAATGGGGAAAACCTTACAAATTAATTCTACAAGCTCATGATGGAGAGAATGTTTGCTTCCCTCCATTGCAATCTATTTTCACTGGAAAAATCCAGCAAACAATTAATGAGTAATTAACATTACTGTTTAAAATCCATTCAACACAATCCATTGTTTTGATTGGTTAGTAGAGAAAAGTCCCATGAGTTTATTAACTTGTTATAAAAGGCTTTTGATGAAATCTAACTTCCATTCATGGGAAAGAAAACCTCTACAAATTAGGAGCAGGGAGAACGCCTTCACTTGGCTAAAGGTTATATACAAAGGACCTACAGTTAATGGCATGCTTGATGGTAAAATACTAGACTCTTCCACACACACAAATTACAAAGGAAGAAACAAAAACTGTCCCTGTTTACAGATGACATAAATGTATAGAAAACCTAAAGGAATCAAATCAAAACAAACTTCAAAGCAAAGTTAAAGGTTAAAAGATCAACACAGGGGGGCTAAAGAGATGGCTCAGGGGTTAAGAGCACTGACTGTTCTTCCAGAGGCCCTGAGTTCAATTCCCGGCAACCACATGGTGGCTCACAAACCACCTTGAATGAGATCTGGTGCCCTCCACTGGCATGCAGGCAGATGACTGTATACACAATAAATAAATAAATAAAATATTTTAAAAAGATCAACACAGAAAGTTAATGTTTGTGGATACCAACAATAAGCACTTGGTGATCAAAACTGAACCAACAGCTCTGTTCATACCCCAAAGAAAAGGAAGCAGGATCACTAGGGTACCAGTGTAAGAAGATGGGTTGGAGCTCTGAAATGGCAGCAGTCACAGAAAGCTGATGGGACAAATCAAAGAAATCTGGACAAACGGGGAGGCATTCCACATTCATGGAGTAAAAAACCCTTGGGAACAAAGATAGCTGTCCCACATCATCGGCTCCACCTGACAAGTACCATCCTGAAATTGGTTTGGGACTACATCACTTGACACAACTCCAGACCAATGAACTGATACGGTGCACCTTCTACAGTTTGGCTAGAGCTTCAGACAAGAGCTTCAATCAACATTAGAACTTCAGTCAAGAACTTCAATCAAGCATCTCCCACCTACAGAGACTAAATGCAAGTGAGACTTTCATTACACTAACATTTTCTTCCTACAGGATCCTATGAGGTTGTCATCCCATTTCAGCAACAGAAATAATTTTGAGAATACTATGCCCCCTTTCCCTACTGTTGATATTGCAGGATAATTTACACCTGTTAGTGTTAGTTTTTAATTATTTAGGGTTGGGAATTGGAAGGAGGTGTTCAGACTTGGGCATCTCTTTCGGATAAGTTCAGGATTTAGATGGGATAGATATGCTTAGGATAGGATATAGGTAGATTATAATTTATTTATCATCTTCTATGTATACATGCTTTATATATGTTTGAGACATTTTGTATATTGACACAATTTAGTTTTGTCTTAAGTCTAAATCTTTTCTTTAGACAAAAAGGGGAATTGTAGGGAGAGATTTTAAGTGTCCTCAGTGCTAACCACTCCCATGTGGGTGTGTTCATGGGTACGTAGAACGTATGGGGGTAAATGGAGCTGAGGGGAGGATGTAGGGGTGGCCCACAATACTGTCTATGCCCCAAAAGGGGCTGCACAGGGGTACGGGGACAAGGAGTATAAACGGAAAGGAAAAGCAAGAGCTTGCTCGCTTGGAAGCTAGCCACGTTCCCAGAGCTCCTATCCCTCTGTTTATCTTGTAAGTATATTTAATGAATATATTAGACCTCCTTTTCTAGATAGCATTATTTCCATCTTCAGGAGGAGACTCTCTCTGTCTTTGGGTTTCGGTTTCGGCCTGGAGAGCAGCATGCAGACCTTTGGTTCTCAGCTTTCTTGGCTTTCACGTAAGTGATTTCTCTTTCAATAAGTATCATAGGACATCCCTATTTTGTGCAGTTTACTATTTCTGCTTCAGACAGCAACGTGATACACAGACATAAAATTTATATCCAAAAGCATAGGACATTGAGCATTGCTATGTGTGGATTAGGTCACCCCAAAGCCTCGCACTGATTTCTTAACTGTCAGTGCCTCAGAATGACAGACATACGAACACACAATGCACACATACACACAGAGAGAGAATACCGGGTGAGCATTGAAAAGGCCATCTGCACATGCCATGGGAAGAGGCCTGGAGCAACCCTTCCCTCACGGCTGTCAGGAGCCAACCTTCTAGAAGGAAACACAATTAGAACAATAAGCCTCTAGTGATGGGGGAAGTCCTGTGTAGATGTCAATAAAGCACTGTTGGCCAATAGGGAAGCAAGATAGGTGAGACTAGGAGTCCAGGAGAGCTCTGGGAAGGAGAAACACAGGGAGTCAAGATGTAACCGCCATAGGGATAAGAAGCCGGGAAACTTCTCCGGTAAGAGAAATACTTAGATTAACAATTATGGGATAAACACTTAAGTCAGAGCTAGCCACTAAGAAACAAGCAAGGCCAACAGCTTCATAATTAATATAGCCTCCTGTGTGTTATTTGGGGACTACAATGCGGCAGAGACCAGGCGACTGGTGGAGGAAAACCAAGCGGCAGACAAGAAAAAAGCATCTCTTTACACTCCAGAACTATGAATACATTTCTGTTTCTGTTTTCTTTTTCTTTTCTTTCTTTCTGTTTGTTTGTTTGTTTGTTTTTCGAGACAGGGTTTCCCTGTGTAGCTTTGGAGCCTGTCCTGGAACTAGCTCTTATAGACCATGCTGGTCTCAAACTCATAGAGATGCATCCACCTCTGCCTCCCAAGTGCTGGGATTAAAGGCGTGCGCCACCTATGCCCGGTTTTTTGGTTCTTAAACCACTTGTGTTGTGGTGCTGGATTATGCTAGTGTTAGCAAACAAGACAATTAGCCACAGCAAGTAGGACAAGAGGGATAGATAGAGTGGAACGAACTAAGATGATCAACTTAAGGATCTCCGCACAGTTCCAGTAGTCAAGACATGTGATCAGTGAGACAGCAGAGAGCATCCAGAAGAGACCCTCAAAGCACATACAATGGGCTTTTGACAGAAATGTAGAAATGATTCCAGGGAGGAAGGATAGCTTTTTCAACAAATGGTGGTGCTCAGGGGTAAACCAATGAACCTAAATCATTCTTACATCCTAAAAAAAAGATTCACTTTTAAATTCACATATGTGTTTATGTGTGTTTGCATATGCACATGTGAGGCTAGCCAACTTTGAGGCTACGTGAGGGTGTTGGGTCCTCTGGAGCTGGAGTTGTGAGCCACACAACATAGGTGCTGGGAACTGAATTCATGTCCTCTGCAAGAGCTGCAAATGCTCTCAGCTGCTGAGGCATCTCTTGAGCCCACTAACCCTCACACTGTAGCAAAAATTAAACCTAGGCTGGTAAGATGGATCGGTGGTAAAAAGACAGACTGCCATGCCTGACCACCTGAATTCGATCCCTGCAACCCGCACGGTAAAAGGAGAGGGCAGACACTGTCCTGCAGGTAGTCCTCTGACCTCCGCATATGCCATGGGGTGCAAGCACATGCATGCACACAAACAGTAAAAAAAAAAATCTAACTCAAAGCAGATCACAGGCTTAAATAAAGTATAAAGCTCCGCAGCTTTTAGGTCTAGCAAGCCCAAGGTCTTGGGTTTGGTTCCCAATTCAAACAAAACAAACATTCCTTTGTGACTTTTAGAAAAAAAGAAAACGGAAAAAAAATCTCCAGTTTTTAAGCCTCATCAAAGGGTCCTTAGATTCAACACAAAACCAATCCACAACTCACACACACACACACACACACACACACACACACACACACACACACACACACGCACGCACAGTTGTACACACACAGACACACACACATGCACAGTTGCACACACACAGACACATACACACTTGTCGGTTGGTTTGTTTTTTGCACCGGATTGAACCCAGGATCTTGTACTCTGCCTCTGAGCTAGACCCTCAGCCCCTGTACTTTAAATTTTGATGCAGGGCTTGCTAAGTTGACTAGGGTGGTCTTTACCTTGTTCTGCAACCCAGATAGGCTTTGGACTTGTAATCCTCCTGCCTCAGCTTTCTAAGTATTCAGGAGTGCAGTCCTGGACTACCAGGTCAGGCTAGGAGTTAGTACTGACTGATGTTCACGAAATGTGACTCAGGGGAACTATTTTGAGCCATAAAAGCCAGTTTCAACAGGACATGTCTGGCATGGTTCTTTTTCTAGAACATTCATTAAGTAACATAATTATAGAGATGGAGGTAGATTAGAGGTTGCTAAGGGTCACGGATAGAGTGAGGCTGTGAGGGGACAGTCTTTATAAGACAGTATGGATGAGAGAGCTGATTCTAGGAACAGTCGCCTTAAACTTTACGGGATAAAACTGCAGAGCCACAGAGCATGCACACATGCAAACACACGCTCACGCTTAACACTAACTGACGCCAGTGTCCTCATTTTCTTGTTCTATGACCCATTCCCATTGTGGGAAGGAATTGTGTATAGGATTTCTCCTGTACAGTTTTCTGATAATTGTTTGCAATCAGTATCCAAATAAAAAAATGTATGAAGTCACATTGTAGAAGATAATCTAACTGGGATGTATACACCCTCCAAACTGACAAAGAACTCTTACAGATTAAATAGTAAGACAAACAGCACAGTAACATTGGATGTAAGATGTGTTAAGAAAATATGGAAATAAAAATTAGCATATGGAAAAAGTACCCCAAATCATTCTTTAAGACTATGCAAATGAAAACTACGCTAAGGTTCCACCCATTAGGCATGCACTGGAGAGACCAACATGAACAGGTTGGGAAGAAAGCAGGCCCACTGTGTGAGACATTATGCTGGTTGCCTGTTAAGTTAAACACACTGTAAGGGCCATCCTAGATTCTTGGGGCCCAGCATTTTCCCCAGAGTAGCCGGGTTTATGAGTTAGGTGGAGAAGCCCAAAGACACAGGGGTAGAAGAAAGGGAGAGGAATTTGGTCTGTCAGCAGCGAGTGCTCAGACCTGAAAGGATGAGCATCTGATGGCTTCCCACAGGGCTGTAGAAGGGGGGGGGGGGCTGGGGGGAGGGCACTGGAGGAGGGGAGGGAAAGGGAGAGGGACCTGGAACTGACTTGTGAAGCAACCTTGTTTCTTATCTAAATTTAAACTGAAAAATAAAAAAATAAAAAAAAAAGAAGCCAGACGTTATAACTGTGTGGGTTTGGGGCCGTGAAAAGGCCACACAGCCCCAGAGCCACAGCAGAGAGGCGAGCAGGGCGGCACGTGTCCAGGGAACATTTTTGGGAGATGAACTGGCTCCCCACCTGCGCAGTGCTGACAGCTCTCCACAGAGTGAGTTTTGTGGCACCTAATTCACACCTCAATTGTTTTTCTGGCAATGCTGGGCATGGGATTCAAGACTTTGCCCGGCCTTCTTAGGAAAGTGTTCTACTCCTGGATTATAGTTCTCTTAGCCCAGTAAAGTTGATTGTAACATTTTCCTCGTGTCGCTGTCCCCTTTTCTGATTAGGTCACTTCTAACAGGGAAGGATCATGGTCTGGGCCTGTCAAAATCTGACATGACAGCATGTCCCCTCTTGTCCCCTGTAGGAAGACCTTATTAAACAACTACCTACTCACTGACTCACCCCAGCACCTTCCTGGGGCTTGATCTCCAAGGCCCTTCCCTTCCATCTCCATCAGGTAGGACCTTTTTCTCCCTGGTGTCTGTGGCAAGATTGCCTCTTCTAGGAAGCCTCTCGGGATGCTCCCAGCTGAGCCTGGTTCCCTCACATCCCTTAGTGTCTCGGGGTTGACCTGTTGTTTAGTGTTGTTTGATTTTTCCTAGAAAGCCCTGCTCTGCTCCCCACTCCTTCGAGGCAGGGGTCTCCACCCGGGCTCCTATCCCCTGCTGCGCAGGACCTGGTGCTGGGCAGGAGGTCTGCATCCAATCTCAGAGGCCTACCTGTGTTTGGAAATCCAAGCCTGACAGGTGGGGCGGGCCCTGCAGTTGGGGAGGGTTCTGAACTGATTCGTTAAAAGGTTTTATGAAAGCACGCTAAATAGACCGTGCAATTGCGAGAATAAGTTCTTCTCCGGTGGAAATTACTCAGCCATTTGGTTCTTATTTTGGCGAACGCGGCTCGGCCCTTTTGAACGCACTTGATACGCCTCGGCTGCCAGAGCAACAGGAAGATATGCTTTGAATTCCCTGTAAACCCCGTGTAAACACCAGGCTTACTGGTAATTGCAACAGAACCCGGCTCCGCCCCGCAGCCTCTGCGTGCCACCCCTCCCGACTACTGCCTCGGCCTGCAGCCCACGGCTCCGCCCCCGGTTTCAAGGTCTAACACGTGCCAGCCCAGCCCAGCCTGCACCCAGAGGCTGGGCTTTAGAAAGACTTCCTTAGGGGAGGAAGGAGTTGGTAGCTCCCTGGCCTCAGGCCTTTGCCTCCTACCAGTCACCCCAGTCTACCCCAAGTCCGCCCTTCCTTCCAAGGCGGGAAGACTCCTGCTGTGGGTCAGCAGAGTCTTTGGTCTCTGAACCCCTTTGCCCTGCCCACTTTCTTCAGGCCTGTGTATTCTGCACCCCACCCTTGGGCCCTCAGGTCACAGGATGCCCACCAGCTCTGACTTCCGGTGAACATGAGGACTCTCGGTGTATCTGGCATCCGGGGTTGTGCCGCACATCAAATCTGAAGGTGGGATTCTTGCTTCCTAGCTTCCAGAGTCTTGTCAGGTTCGACTGAACCATCCTTCAGGGCCATGCTGGATGGAGGCACAGCGCCAGCCCCCATCAGCAGTGTTTGGAGTTTGGGTCCCCAGCACCCACATAAATGCTGAGTGGATGTAGCAGCCCACCTGCAATCCCAGCACTTAGGAAGAAGGGGGGCGGGGGTGAGGGGCGTCCCTTGAGCAACATGACTTGCTAGACTAGCCAAACTCTCAAGTTCTGGCTTCAAGTGAGAGACTCTACCTCAATATGTCAGGTGGAGGGCAAGTGATTAAGGCACCCATGCCAACCTCTGGACGCCATGTGCATATGTGTACACAGACATGAACACACACGCTCAGGAAGCCATGTGCATATGTGTACACAGACATGAACACACACGCTCAGGCCACACACACACACACACACACACACACACACACACACACACAGAGTGACAGACATGATTATTCCAGAATACCATCCCCTTCAGGTGGGATTGAGGCTCTTTTTAAGGGCTCCAGGCAGTCCTCAGATCACTGCCCTTTCTGCCTTGTCATTAGAGGCTCCAAGAATGAAGCATTGGGCACCATCTTGGGAGCATAGAATAATCCTTGTAGGCCCAGGTGCTGCCTGGCTCAGCCTCACCCCCCAGCCTCCAGAACTATGAGACATCGATCTCTGTTCTTTATAAATGGCCCAGTCTCTGGCATCTTGTTATAGCAAACCTTAGTGAACTAAGACCCAGATCTTGCTGACGGGGCTGCTCTGGCACCCAGCACCTCTGAGATGTGTGCTCCTCCCCCTGAAATCTGCTTCTTCAACTCTCTTGGTGACCATGGTCCCCTCAGAATCTATTTCTCCCCATATCTCCATGGCGAGTAAGTGTCTCAGCCCTGGAAGGGGCTCTACACACTGTAGCTAGGACCTGCCTTGAAAGATACAGGCATCTAGGTACTTTTGGGCCACCTAGAGGCGTCCTTGCTCTCACATCTAGATGGGAGTGGGGTGACTCTGTGAGACTTGGATTTCTTGGTGGCATGGTGACCTTCTTTAAGTAGAGGCTCTACTTAAGGCTCCAGGCTCTGTGAGAGAACTTCCAGGGAGCCTAGGCGAGGTTAAGGCATCTGTAACAAGGAAGGCTGTCAAAGTCACTCCCCCCCACGTTGTTGGTCAAAGATTCCACAAACCCAGATGCATTCCAGGGGAGGGATGTGGACCCCATTTCCCTGCTTCTTGATGGAAGACACGTCAAAAGTTGCAGCCAAATGTCCCATCAATACAAACAGCAAGAATAACATGACCTTTCCCGGGGTTGGGCCTGTGCCTCATCCTGGCCTGTACCCTGGACGCTGTTGGAGCACTAGACCCTATGGGTGGGATGCTTCCATCCCCGAGGTCCCTTTCAGGAAGCAGGCATGCTCTGCAGGCGGGATTTGGCCCTGGTGTCTGTCTCCTGGGGTCTAGAACACCCTCTGCTTTGGCAACCACTGCATATTAAAGTCACGTGAAAAACTTCATCCTGTCCACAGATGTTCACCATGTACCAGTCTCAGTGGCCAAGCTGAAGGAGGCTTCTGTTTCCTGGAGCTCACCATGGGGTTGAGAGACAAGAAACCAACTGGAACACACCAGTTCCAGGCAGGCAGGTTATGGGATGGGAGCTGCGAGAGAGAAAGGGTCCTGACACCAAGTGAAGAGCGCTCAGACCTTGAGGGGGACCCTCCAGGACCCATACAGCTCTAGGCCATAAAACGGCCCCAGGGGCCAAAACAGTGAAGTCAGAAGAAGTGTGAGTAGCCATGTCCCCTGGGGCCATCCTGAGGAATCTGCAGATCCTGGCAGAAATGGGAGGGCCTTGTAAATGAGGGACTCACTGAGGCCCCTCAAAACCCAGCCTGTGCCCTTTCCTCCTACCTAAGGCCACATGCTGAGGTCTACCAGGAGCTCTGGCCTCCACAGGGATTTTATTTTGTCCAGGCGGTCAGTGCCAAGACCAGCCTCAGATCCACCCTCCCTGTCTCACTTCTGCCTGGGTGCTGGTGGCTGTCAGGCAGAGCAGGCAGCAGATCAAACGCCCCCCCCCCCCAGGGCCTGGCCTTGCCCATCAGGAAAACATCACGTGACACTGGAATGAGGTGATTTCGAGCCGATGTGAGGAAATGGGTATTTATGTAGCTGCGGGCATGGTTTTTATTTTCCCTAATTTTCAGATTACTTTCGATTAGGCCTCTTCGGAGTAGAAAAGGCTTGAAGTGAAATCGATCCTGCCTAAATCATTATGGCCGGCTCAGCCCCAGGCTGCCTCTGTAGACAATTACCCCAGACCCTGGGGTTAGGGGGCAGACTCCAGGCAGGGGACACTTCCCGGGGCTCACCCAGCTGAGCTGGCCCAGGGCCTTTGTGCCTCGTGGCACACAGCAGCCATTGATTCCTAGTCTCTGGCAAGAGGGGCGGGAAGGGAGCAGAGGGAGGAGTAGTTCCTACCACCATCTGGACTCTATCTCTGTTCCCGCCCCTAAGTCAGGACAGGGAGGGGGCTGGGAGAGGGAGCAGGGGAAAATGCCCAGGCCAAATTCAAAAGCTTTCATGAGTTTTGCAGTAGAAATGTTTTGACGTGAATATTTTTGTCAGTCTCTAGAGTTTGCCAAAAGAAACTCAACTCCCCACTACAGCTCCAATGAATTCTGCTGCTGGCTCGGTAGCCACTGCAGGACAGGCGGTGGCCCCAGCACCTGCGAGGCTGACTGGGGTGGCATGCAAGAGGCTCAGGGGTCCCAGTGGTACAAGAGGAAAACATGAGAAGAGCCCTCTGTGACAACAGGGCTTTGCTTCCGGGAACTTGGAGGAAAGCACAGGTTTTCGTCTTCCTCCTCTTCCTCCTCCTCCTCCTTACAGGCCTCATGTAGCCAAGGATGCTCTCAGACTTTGCATAGACGAGGATGAGTGAAATTTTGGTCCTCCTGCCTCTACCTGTTGAGCACTGGGATGACATCCATGCACTATCACTCCCGGTTTACCGGGTGCTGGGGGTTGGAACCCATCGCGTCGTGCATATTAGGCAAGTGTTCTACCAACTAGTTACATTCCCAGCCTCTATTGCTTTCTTTTGAAAAACATAAATTCTTTGGGCCGGGATGTGGTGACACACACCTTTAATCCCAGCCCTCGGGAGGCAGAGGCAGCAGATCTCTGTGAGTTCCAGGCCAGCCTGGTCTACAGAGTGAGTTCCAGGATAACCAAAGTCACACAGAGAAACCCTGCCTTGAAAAACAAAACAACAAAAATATAAATTTCTATTTATTCATTGAAAATTTCATATGCTTATACAATGTACTTTGATCATATCCACTCTGAACATTCTGCCAACTCCCTCCTAACTTTGTGTACTCCTTTCATAATTACGTCTTCTTCTTTTCCTCCTTCTTCTTTTTCCTCCTCCTTGTCCTCTTTTTATTATTTATTTTTAGCCCACTGAGTACAATATGTGCTGTCTACGTGCCCATGGGCATGGGGTCACCCACTGGGACCTGGGAACCTACAGTGTCCGCACTTTGGGACCTGGGAACCTACAGTGTCCGCACTCTTAAGGGAAAGTGACTTTCTTCTCCTTCAGTGCCAATAGCTTCTCCTCCAGGGTGGGGACCTTGGGAACCCCTCCCACTCCATGATGGAAATTGTAACTGGCTGATCTTGTGCAAGCCTCGAGGAAGTAAGCAATGCTCCTGTGAGATCGTGTGTACAACAGCTGCATCATGCCCAGAAGACATCGCACTCCCCGCATCCCCCAGCTCTTACGTTGTCTCCGCCCCCTCTTCCGCCATGTTGCCTGAGTCCGTGGGAGGCGGATGATACAGATGTCTCCTCTGCAGCTAAGCACTCCAGTGGTTCTCAGCCCCCAACAGTCCTGAATTAGCCGCTGCCCATTGCAGTCACGAGCCTCCATGGCCAGTGTTGACAACCACACAGATACGGCAGCACGGTGAAGGGAAGAGAAGAGCAGCCTCTCTTATTGTCTCGCACTTTGCAATGACTGTGAATAACTACAGCGACTGTGAGCGGAACATTTCTTTTACCTCCCCGAAGAGATGAAGCATAGAGAGTTGTCATGGGACACGGCCATTCTGCAGCTGAGGGTTTAGGCCGGACACTCGGAAGTGGGCCCTCAGAAGAGTACTTAGTATTCTCAGTGGCAGACTAGGTGGGCAGAAGCGGCGTGTTTGACTGTGATGAGGAACCCTCTCCAAACTGGAGGCAGGACAAATTACAGTGAGTGACTGTGATGACAGAGACCTCCGAAGGCTACGCAGGACACGAGAAAGGACCACAGCCTTGTGGTGTGAGCAAGCAACCTGGTCACCGCCTGGGACTAGCTGAGCCACAGGAGGGTTATGTCAGCCAGCTGGGACTGCTTGCTCACAGCCTACACTGCTCATAAAGACTCTCCACGCAGAAATGGCGTTTCCTCTTGTGAAGAGCTAGTGAATGAAGCCATCGGACACCACAAGTCACCGGGCACTGTTTAGCTGCCTTCATTCCTTACCCCAAAATATGCACAACATAAATTTGTTGGTTTTTTCCATTTTTAATTATATAGTTGAACAGGATTAAGAATATCACAATGGCAGCTGGGTGTGGCGTGGCATGTACCTTTAAACCCCCCCACACACACACACTTGGGAGGCAGAAGCAGGCAGATCTCTGTGAGTTTGAGTTCAGCCTGGCCTACAAATCATGTTTCAGGACAACCAGAGCTACACAGAGAAACCCTGTCTCAAAAAACCAAAACAAATACAACAACAACAAAAAACCAAAAGTGCTTGCCACACAAGCATGATGACCTGAGTTCAAATCCCAGGTCTCCACTATTAGTAACTTGCCTCTATCATCCCAGAGCTCCTACTAGGAGATAGGAGGTGGATACAGAAGAATCCACAGAAATCTAGGGTCCAGCTAGCCTGGTATACACAGCTATGAACAACGAGGAGACTTTGGTGGAACATAGAAGAGGAGGACAGACATCCAGTGCTATCCCCCGACGACCTCTACATGCACGCTACAGCATGGATGCTTTCACACACACACACACACACACACACACACACACACACACACACACACACAGTATTATGGCATTGCCTACCATCCCTCCATCTCTCTCCATAGCTTTTTCAGCATCCCCAGCTGACCTCTGTCCACATTTGCAGTTACTCCTGGGCCCTGGAGTAACTTCATAACTGCTATCTCTTAATCCACCAATGGTGCGGCTATGGATGCGACTGTATATATATATATATATATATATATTATATATATATTCTTCAAGCCCTGATGTCCGTTCTTTTGGTGGGGGCATACCCAGAAATGGAATTGCTGGGTCACATGATTTAACCTCCTGGAGAACTACCAGGCTGTTGCTGGGCAGCGTGCCACTCTCCAGTTCCATCAGCCACGCACAGAGGGGCCAGTTTCTCTACATCTGGCCATTCTAAAAGCAACGGCTGTGCCAGGGGGTGCGAACTGTTTTCTCCCCATATTCTGAGTGTGTTTCCTTTTTGGTTAACAGTGTTGAACCCTTCACAAGAGTTGGATGTAGTCTTTGGCCAAATGTCCATTCATTCCTTTGTCCATTTGTGAATTCAGATGTGATTTTTGTATGGTAGCAGATTAAACATTGTCTTTACATGCATGTATTTATTGTATGTGTATGTACACGTGTGTGAACAGGCATGTATACGTGGGTTCCACAGCATGTGTGTTGAAGTCGGAGGGCAACTTGCAGGGGGCGTTTCTCTCCATCCACCAGTTGGGTCCTGGAGGCCAAACTCAGGTTGCCAAGCTTGGTAGCAAGCGCCGGAGGCGTCGTCTTACTGGCCGGACAGTAGATTTTCACATGTGCCCTTGGTATAACTCAGTGGTTTGATTTCCAAGTCTCTTCTCCTGGTAGGCATGTTGTCCTTTCAATTCCTTTTTTTCCTTCAGAGTGTTTTTAGTTTTCATCTGAAGTTTAGGTTTTTGATTCATTTGGAGTTAATTTTTATAAATGGTATGAGATAAGGGCCCAATGCTGGTCTTTCTTGTGATGAGGATATCAAGTTTCCCCAACAGTTTTGGTTGAAGAATGCTTTTCCCAGTGAGTGGTCTTGGCAACAAAACAGAAAATCCCTCCCTGTGCATGGGAAGGCCTGTCTCCCCTTCTGGGTTGCATCCCGCTGGTCCATGTGTCTGTCATCCTGCCAGACCACACACTTCTGGTGCCTGCAGCTCCCTGCTTAGCCCTGAAGTTGCAAGCACAGGTCCTCCAGCTCTATTCTTTTTAGAGATTGTTTTGTTCCTCAGGAGTTTGAGTGTGGGGTTTTCATTTATGTGGAAGATGCCACAGAGACCTTGGAAGCAGTTATGGCTGTTGGTGACTTTGACAGTGTGCAGCCTCTCACAGAGCGCAGGGGACGTCCATGGCCTTCCGCTCACAAGAATCCCTCAGTACTTCATCATTTTTGATGTCAATCAAATAATTTTCATGATTTCAGTTTTGTTTTTAGTCTCTAGAAATGCAACGTATTCTGGCATGTTGTTTTTGTGTCCTGAATTCTTGATCATTCATATCTTGGTTCTGATAGTTTTTTGTTTCACTTTTTTCCAGATATAATATCAATCATTTCTACATATATTATATATAGTATATATTATATAAGGTATTATTTATTATCTAACATATAAATAAGGCATTTCCATGTACACTATATACAGGGTATGTATTATATAATATGTTACATAAAGTCATACTGTTGAATAAAGATGATTGTACTTCTATTGAATTTGAAAAGCCTTTCATTTCTTTTTCTAGCCTAATTGTTCTGGCTCAGACTTTCTTTTTTTTTTTTTTTTTGGTTTTTCGAGACAGGATTTCTCTGTGGCTTTGGAGTCTATCCTGGAAGTAGCTCTTGTAGACCAGGCTGGTGTTGAACTCACAGAGATCTGCCTGCCTCTGCCTCCCAAGTGCTGGGATCAAAGGCATGTGCCACCACCGCCTGGCTCTGGCTCAGACTTCTTAATTTTATATTTTGAGACAGGGTCTTGGTACATAGCCCTGGTTAGCCTGGTATGTGCTGTGTAGCCCAGGCTGGCCTCAGACTCACAGTAATCTTCCTGCCTCAGCCTCCTGAGTACTGGAATTACACCATGGGCCACCATTCCTAGGTCAGGCTAGGAATTCTAATAATGTGAGGAACAGAAGTGGTCAAAGTGAGCATGCTTATCTTATACCTTTTTAAAGACCTGCTTTTATTATGTTTAATGTGTATGTGTGTCTGTGTGTGTGGTGTGGTGTGCATGTATGTCCCTGTGTGTGGTGTATTGTGCATCGGTGTGTGTGTGTAGTGTATTGTGCATGTATGTCTGTGTGTGTGGTGTATTGTGCATCTGTGTGTGTGAGTGGTGTATTGTACATGTATGTCCGTGTGTGTGGTGTATTGTACACATGAATGAAATGTGCCCATGGAGGCCAGAAGAATCTCCCAGAGCTGGAATTAAAGGCAGTTGTGCATAGCTGTGGTGGTTTAAAAGAAAATGGCCTCCAAAGGGGTGGTGCTATTAGGAAGTGTGGCCTTGTTTGAGGAAGTGTGTTACTGTGGGGGTGAACTTTGAGGTCTCTTTTGTGTAAGCTCCCTTGGTATGACTGTTCAGTTGACTTCCTGTTGTCTAAAAGATGTAGGACTCTTAGTTCCTTCTCCAGGACCATGTCTGTCTGCATACTGTCATGCTACCCATCAAGATTACAATGGATTGAACCTCTGAAATGGTAAGCCAGCCCCCTCAATTAAATGCTCTCCTTATAAGACTTGCCGTGGTCATCTCTTTACAGCAATAGAAACCCTGAGGAAGACAGAAGTTGGTGCCAGGGCCTGGGACATTGCTGTGATAGTTTGGAGGAATGTGGACTTTGGGACTTTGCTTTTGAAAAGGGTGGAATGCTTTAAGCACTGCTTAATGGGCCATCCTAGTGGGAGACAGTGGTGCTGAATGTGATTTGATGAACTGTGGGTGCTGGATCAAGATGCTTCAGAGGAGAACTATGGTACGTGCCTAGAGTTGGTTCTTGTGATATTTTGGTAAAGGAAGTGGCTGCCTTTTGCCTTTGTCCAAAGAGTCTGCCTGAGGGTAAACTGAAGAGTTTTGGATTAATCCTGTTGGCAGAGGAAATCTCAAAACAGTCTAGACTCTGCCATGTGGTTATTAGTGGTGACTCTAACAAAGATTTATAATGAAAAGAAGCAAGCTGAGCAGGGTAAATTTTAAAAAAAGTAAACTTTGAGGAGAAAAAGACTACCAGAAAGTGGAGTGAAGCTAAATTCTGTGTTCAAGGAGACAAATGAATTAGGAAATGAAATAAAGGGAGTGGTGACCTCAGGGCAAGATTCCACCCGGCTAAATTTCCAACTTGTGGAAAGAAACTAAAGAAAAGTTTAGGGCTGGGTGTGGTGGGGGCACACTTTTAAACCCAGCACTGGGAAGACAGAGGCTGGTGGGTCTCTGAGTGTGAGACCAATCTGGTTTAAGAGCAAGTTTCAGGACAGCCAAGCTCAGGCAGTGAAAAACAGAAAGCTGGTGAAGATGTAATAGAATGAAGGGCCATGTTCCAGCCACAGTAAGCAGCAGAACTTGGCAGCTTCAGGCACCTAGTTCTGGCTTTATAGTTAAGGTAAAAGAAACAGGTTATAGAACACGCCTCCACACCTAAAGAAAATCCCTGAGGCCAGGCATGTGTCTGGGGTCTAGTACAGGGGCCATTGCATGAAGGTGTGGCATTGAAATCCGGATTGCCTTGGAGAACCCAAGATGTTAGAGATGGCAGACTCTTGGGATACTTGCTAAGGAGAGCTGCTAACAGGGAGTGGAACCAGCCCAAGAGACAGACGTGTGATTCAGTCAAACCTGAACAGAGTTGGGGAACTGAGGAGTGTTTTCATATCAGACAAGGAGACACAGAGTTCGGAGTTTGCCAAGCTGGTTTTCAGTCTCCCTTTGGTCCAGTATTTCCTCACTATGCTGTTGTGGAATAATCTTTCTGTATACTGGGAAGATGTGTTACTCTGATTGGCTTAATAAAAAACTGAATGGCAATAACTAGGCAGGATTTTGAGGTGCACAGGACACTGGAAAGAAGGGCCAAGTTGAGAGGAGACACAAAGGAACCATGACACATAGGAGATAAGGTAACAAGTCATGAGCCACGTGGCAGCTGTAAGTTAATAGAAATGGGTTCATTTAAGTTATAAGAGCTGGTTAGAAACAGGCCTAAGCTAGTGGCTGAGCTTTTTAAATTCATAATAAGTCTCTGTGTTGTGATTTGGGAGCTGTCAGGTGGGACAGATAAAGACTCGCTACATTACACTCCCTTCTCTATGTTTTGGAATGGTAATGTGTATCCTATGTTACTATATGTTGAAGCATAGGATCTTTTTTTTTTATTTTGATTTTTACAGGTGATTACAGCTAAGAAACTGCCTTGAATATCAGAAGAGACTTTAGACTTTGAAATAAGTTCGAGGCTGTGATAGACAGTGGGGACTTTTGAAGTTGGACTGAATGTATTTTTGCATTATGATATGGCATAATGGGGGCCAGGGGGTGGAATGTGGTGGTTTGAAAGAAAATGTCCCCCAAGGAGTAGCACTAATGGGAGCTTGGCCTTGTTGGAGGAAGTGCCTCACTGTGGGGATGGGTTTTGAGGTCTCTTTTGTGTAAGCGTCCCTTGATATTACTGCTCAGTCGACTTCCTGTTGCCTGAAAGACATAGGACTCTCAGCTCCAGCACCACATCTGCCTGCACGCTGCCGTGCTCCTTACTGTGACGACAATGGACTAAACCTCTGAAACTGCAAGTGAGCCTCCCCAATTAATGTGTTCTTTATAAGAGTTGCAGTGGCCATGGCGTCTCTTCACAGCAATAAAAACCCTAAGACAGAGGCCACGTGGGTGCTAAGAATAGAGCCTGGGTGTCCTGCAAGAGCAGCAAGTGCTCTTGACCACTAAACCATCTCCCCAGTGTAACGTGAGTCTTCCTGCCCACTGCCTGGGTCCTGTTGCCGCTTTCAGCCCCAAATAACACACAGGACACTATTAGTTATGAAGCTCTTGGCCGTTTGCTCGGTTTCTTATTAACTAGCTCTGACTTGATTATTAACCCATAATTACTAATATATATTTCATAAGGACTTATCTTTTTGAGGATGCACTCCTGAGCACCTGTTGCTCCCAAGAGATCACCTGGCGGCAACTCTCCTCACTACATTTCCCAGAATCTTCCTAGACTCCTAGTCCCACCTACCTTGCTTCCCTGTTGGCCAACGGTGTTTTATTGACATATATGCAGAAGGACTTCCCCATCACCCCAGCCCCAAGTTATAGCAATCTAATTAAAACTGACACCGAATTAATTTTCACAGTGTGCCATTATATATATATATATATATATATATATATATATATATATTCGAGACAGGGTTTCTCTGTATTGTTTTGGAGCCTGTCCTGGAACTCGCTCAGTAGACCAGGCTTGGTTTTGAACTCACAGAGATCCACCTGCCTCTGCCTCCCGAGTGCTGGGATTAAAGGCGTGCACCACCACTGCCCAGTGCCATGCTATATTCTATACAGCTCTGTCCACTCCTGCAGACAACCGACATCACAAACCACATCTTTGTATATTGTGTGCTCAACGATGTAGGTGTGCACCGTTTTATTCACTGGTGTTTCTGATCATAAAGTAAATAAAAATGGAATTTTAAAAATGGGCCTGGCATTTATATTTTCCTGTGAATTTGTCTTCATTGGAAGTTTTAATTTTTTTATATTGCTTCAATTTGTATTCAGTATGCTTTTATTTCAGACTGATCAATCCTTTCAGCATTTCTTGCAAGGACAGTTTGAAAGCGACAATTCATTTATCTGAGAATGTGTTACTTCCAGGCTCACCTGCAGAGACTGTTTACTGGAGGCAGAGTTCCTGACTGGTGTTCCTTTTCTCATTTCACACTTTGGCTGTGCGTGTGTGGCACGCTGCTCTGTCTGGTTGAGCTGAGGATTGTCTCTGGTTTTTGTTGCTGTGTTGCTGCCTTTGTTTGTCCCACCAGTCTTAACAATGCTTGTGATGCTGGACCAGCAGGTCCTGCGGTCTCTGTTTAGGTTCCTCACTGCCTTTCTGTCCTTAGACTCTGTGACCTCAAGCGGCTGTGTCTAGATATTCAAATCTGCTACCGACTCCTTGTGCAAATTTTTAATTAGTTATTGTACTTACTAGAGTTTCTGCTTGCTTGCTCTTTATAATTTCTCTTTATTGATAGTCTGTCTCATTTTGTCCCTACGTTTTTCCCGTTTTCCCTTACTTTGTGGTTCCTAATTTTCTTTAGTTCTTGGTGTGTGTTTTAAACAGTTATTTCCAAGTCTTTGTTTAGTAAGTTCGACTTCTAGGCTCCCACAGTGTTGGTTTCTGCTGGTTTATTTCATTGTTTCAAATGAGCCGTATTTTTTTTTTTGAGAGATGAAATTGCTCAGGCTGGCCTTAAACTCACTCTGCAGTCCAGACAGCCTGGGTTTGCAGTCTTCCTGCCTCAGCTTCCTGGATAGCTGGGATTAGAAGATGATACAACTAGGCATGGCTGTATTTTCCCTTTTCTTGTTTGCATATTACATTCTGGAGATAGCACAACTGTAGAAATGGAAGACAAATCAGTACCACTATGTTGGTAAAGCCACAAACCTACACTAGACGTTACATAGCACTAAACAGGCACACAGGCAGACAGGTCAGAGAAAAGCTGGGGAAATTACAGGATGTCTGGTATACCTCCCCAATGTGGATACTTTGTTTAGTGCTATACTGAAAATTTACAAAATGTTACTCTAGGGGTATCTGAGCAAAGCAAAAGGTCCATGGACCCTGTCTATAGAAAAATTTTGTAACTGCCTGGGTGAATTTGCAATGATCTCAATAAAATACCCAGTTGAAAAATAATAAGAAACTAGAGAAATGGCTCTGTGGTTAAGAGCAATGGCTGCTCTTCCAGGGTTCAGTTTCCAACACCCATGTGGCGGCTCACAACCTTTTGTAACTCCAGTCTCAGGGATCTGATGCCCTCTTCTGGCCTCCATGGGCACTGCACACACTCATTGCACAGTCACACAAACATTCAGGCAAAGACTCACACACAAAGTAAAAGTAAATAGATCTCAAAAAAATTAAAAAGAAAAACAACAAAACATCTGGAGAATTTTGATGAGGAGGCCAAAGTTATAAATGAGACTTGATCCAAATCGGAAAAAATTCACAAACATTCAAATATTTAGAAAAATTTAAATATCAGCTATAATAGTAGTTTATAAATAATAGCATATTGTATTTTTACCACATCTCTTCCTGATCAAGAATGGCTGTCAGTAGCAGTCTTTGCCCTAGAGGAGTTTCTATCTGGTGTCTATTTTAAATTAATTAGCCAATTAACTAATTTAATTACTTTGAGGCAGTGTCTCCCTATGTAGCCCAGTTTTGGAACTTACCACGCATCCCAAGCTGGTCCCAGAATTGTGATCTGCCTTCCTCAGCCTCCTGAGCGCGGGATGTCAGGTGTGCGCCCGCATCCGGTGCAGGTCTCTGCTAAAGCAGAGACTGTAATTATGCCACCGTGTGTCAGACTGAGTTCCCTCTGTTAGCACATCTGTCTCCTCACCATCTGCTTTGAGTCTCTAATTCCTAGCGAGGCCCTTTCTGACACCAGATCAAAATGCAGAGCTTTGTAATCATCTCATTGCAGACGCAGTTCACAAGCGCCAGTGCACCATCTGTGTGCAGCCAGAGCGCCGTCCCTGTGTGAACCTTGCCTGATACAGATGTCGATGCCGCGGAAATGGAATCATGCTCTCTCCAGATCTGTTCAAGGTTTCTGGAACTGGTTATCTAGTCTTAAAAGATTTAAAGGTGCGAATAGCCCTATTCTCCATGGTAAGGAGGACAGTGCCAGGGCTCTGGGTGTAGCTTACTTGCTCAGTGCTAGAACATTTGCCTAGCATGCAAAGGCCCTGGGTTCAAGCCCCAGCACTGCAAACAACAATGAAGGAAACCCAGCTAGTCTGGGTCAAGATGTGGTGAAATATTTGGATTATTCCTGTTAGACATTTATAATCAAACAGAGAGTGTCTGTGTAGCCAAATAGTTGCTACATTAGAACACTTGAGTTAAAATAAGAACAAGGATGGCACTTAATAGTTTTTCCTAACTGATGGGGGACTGGAAGAAATCAGGAATTCAGGCGTCCAGTTCTTACTCAAGTTCTATGTCAGTGACACAAGAGTGTCTGCCTGCCTTGATGTCCTTGTTCCCCACAGCCACAGGACTGAGATTTCTGCAAAGCAAGCTCAGAAGTTCATGCTGAGTGTGGCAGGGTCACCACTCATGGTGGTCAGTTCTGTGAGGACGTTAATATTGCCAAGCTCCCATGTCTTTACTTTAAAGCAAAAGCATCGAGTGAGAAACAATGGGAGTCTTCAAGTTACAGTTGATGGGGGTCCAGGGGACAACCTGAGTGAAGCCAGGGACACCAGACTTTGAGGTCCCATTGCACCAGGGACACCAGACTTTGAGATCCCATTGCACCACGGACACCAGCTTTGAGGTCCCATTGCACCAGGGACACCAGACTTTGAGATCCCATTGCACCAGGGACACCAGCTTTGAGATCCCATTGCATTTTCTTCGCTGATAGAAGCAGTCCTTCTCGCCCGCCTAGGAAGGCAGACCTCTGCCTGTCACATCTGAAGGGCCATCTCCATTTCTCTCCCCTGTCTGGGAAGACACACCTCTAGGTGGAGAGTCTGAAGGAGCGTCCCCATCCCAGACAGCTGTTCCACAGGGCGCTGCCTGCTTTCCACACACCTCCATACGTGTTTTAGTTTGTGGTTTGTAACTAGTCTTGGGTCTGGGGCTGCAGCTCAGTGATAAAGCCCTAACATGAGTGAAGCCCTGGGTTTGATCTCCAGTGCTGGGAGAAAAAAAAAAGCTAGCCAGTGGCTTAAGATGTAAAGCCTAGCAGTGCTCAAGGCAAGGCAAGAGCCATGCATGAATCCACCATAAATCACACAGCAGTGTGAGAACCTCCTGATATTCAGTCTGTGAATGTGCTGGAGTCCCTAAGAATCTGGACCTGGTAGAACCCCACATTGGTTGTTCATGATGATGGGAAGGGCCAAGTAGGAACTTTTAGAATTGCCTCCATTTCCAAAACAGTCAACTGAGTATAATCTTTGGGAAACCAGAGAGGTATAATTGCCAGGGGTGGGACTCTCCCCATTCAAGTCTCCTATTTGTGTTCAAGAAGAGAGATGTATTCAGGAGGAGGACATGGACTGTCCTAAACTCATCCAAGTGGGGACTCCACTCGCAGGTGTCACGACAGATGTAGTTTTATTTCTTGGATACACGAGCTCATGCCCTGGGACCTGCTGTGTAGCCACAGGTGCAACAAATGCTTCTCCAGCTTCCCTGTCCGTGGCCACCACTAGAAGTGTCTGCTGCTAGCCAGCAGGGCCTTCAGCGGTATGCCGTCACCCACTGTCCTTGCTCTGAGGCATGCCAACTCTGGCTCTGCTAGAACTTGTTCACAGGAGTCTTTCTCGCCTTTCCCAGGCACAGGACGTCATGCTGGTCTGCTGAATTGACACTACCGGGTGATTGTACCTGGTGAGGAAATGGCAACATGCCGCAGTAGATGATGTGGTGTGTGGGAAACACCCAGGGCCTTCCACCTCAGCAAAGTTTCTCTGGGCCTGTCGTGTGGGACGTGTGGTTGCTGTAACAAAAGGCCTGACTCAAGGAAAGGTTTATTTTGGTTCACGCTTTAAAGGTGCAGGCCATCATTGTGGAGAAGGCATGTGGGGAATGAGGCAGTTGTCATATTCCTACCCACATTTAGGGAGGCTCTTTTTACCCCAATTATTATAACCTAAAATTTCCTCACAAATGTGACATGCCCCGAGGTTTGTCTCTAGGTGGCTTCAGACTCCGTCTTATTGGAGCTCATTGTTAACCATCACACAAGGTGAAGGACAAACTTGCATCTGGCCACTTGCGCCGTCAAGAAAGAGGCCTGAGGTCTGTGAGGGGACGCAGCTCTGACCTATTGACTGAATACCACTTCACAAGCCTGGAGTGCCCAAACACTTCAGCCTGAAACACTGGTATCCAAAGAGATAAAAATCACTAGAGTATAAAGTGCCCCAAATCAGTTCCTAAAGTCTGTCACCCTAACATTGCAGTCCTGAGGAAAATAATTCCCCAAGCTTCAGCTCACAGGGGAGGAAGGGTAATGCAAGAGGCCGGAGCTCCGGTTTCTGAGGGATGAAAAGGCCACGGGAGGCAGCAGTGAGGAACATTTCCCCTTTGGATGTACCATCTGAACTCACTGTATGTGTTGGCCTTCCTTCCAGCTGTGGGTGGAGGTTCCAGAAGCTTGTAACGAGCTAAAGCTGCCCTTGCCTGAAGAAGCTGTGCAAAGACACTGACAAAGAAGACAGAGACCCTGTCACTCTTGGGTCACCCATATCGCCTCCATCAGCTCAGTGGTCTATATGTGAGAGGAAGCTTCCGGAGTTCACTTCTGAACCCGAGGCACAGAAGGCGTGTGAATGAGTGCCTTAGGCAGACTTGCCATGACCCGAAAACAAAGTGACCACCACAATACAGTCAGGAAGGCTAGCCAACTCCTGGCTGTCTCCATGCAATTTCCCGGAATCTATCCATATATATATATATATATATATATATATATATATATATATATATATCCTGAATGTGCCCAGAAGCCCCTGTGTCAAGGGGCTGGTCCCCAACCATGGTGCTACTGGGAGATGTGACCAAGCAGAAAGGACTTAAGGTGTGGTATGTGATTGATGCCCTAAATTTTTTCTCCTTTAAAAAATTCCCCTATTTTAATTATTTTTCCAGATTTTCTATTTGGGATTACTGTGTCTAGAGATTATACCTTTGGGTATCATGGGTGGCCCTGGGATTTGCCCATCCTGCGTAAACACATCTGTCTAAGCTGCTGCACGCACGCGTGGAATGCCTTGTTCCCTGGTACAGTGTTGCACGAGGTGGCGCTTCTGACCCCAGAACGCAACCTTGCAGCAGAAGACACACAGCCATGCCCTGCTCCCAAGCTCACTGCTTCTGCCACACAGCCATGGCCCTGCTCCCAAGCTCACTGCTTCTGCTGCGTTCCCCACCACCCTGGACCTGTTGTGGACAGAACTACGTTCTCCTTCTCACTGAACCAGGGCCTCTCTATGTCGCCTCGAATAGCTTCAAACTTGCTGTTGTGTTGCTCAGTGCAAGTTGGTGAATTACATGTTTTTCTCATGGTTCTAGGCCAGGGCTCTGCAGTCAGTACGTCAGCAAGGCTGGTTTCTTCTTGAAATTTCAAGCTGTCCCGAGCCTCCGCTCCTGCAGCGCTGGTGTTGTTGGCAATCCCCAGTAGAGCCTCCCAGCCCTCTGATGAAACACCTGAGGCAACCAACTGAAAAGGAGGAGAGTTTGATTTTGACTCAGAGCCTCAAAGGCTTCGGGCCACCAACATCTGTCTCTATAGCCTTGGGCTTGGTCGGCACAGTGGAAGCCAGATGGGGAGGCTACTCCCCTCACAGCCACCAAGAAGCAGAGAGAGGGAAGGGTCCCAACAGTCCCTTCAAGGCCACATACCACACACTAATTTCCTTCCACCCGGCCCCACCTCCTGAAGTTTCCACCCCCTCCCAGTCGCACCATGAGTTGGGGACCAGGCCCTTGACGATGGGGCTCCTGGGCACATTCAAGGCCTAACTGTGACACCTAGCTTACAGAACCATCACCCCAGCATCTGCCGCCATTATCACAGGCCTCTTCCTGGCATCTCCTGTTCCTGTATCTGCCCGTGGTGCTCGTGTACAAATCTAGAAAATTTCAACCAAGCCTAACTTTGTCTTAGTAACATCTGCAGGATCCTGCCTCCCGGTCAGTCCACATTCCAAGGTTCTGGGTTTGCCTGGATCTTGAGGGAAATTGTTCAACCCAATATTTGACATACAATGACAGAGCGAAGGGATCGTTTCTGTATACGTTCTTCTGTCTCTCTCTCTCTGTTCCCTCCCTACTCTCCATTTCTCGGATCACACACTCCGGTGCAGGTCGGTTGCCATGTTGGAATGTCCTGACAGTTGTGGGAGAGATCCTTGTGGTGGGAAACTGGGACTTCTAGACAACACTATAGGGTGAGTTCAGAAGCAGGTCCACCAGCCCCAGTAAAGCCACCCGACATTGTGCCTGCAGCCTCAAGGCAGACCCAGATCCAAAGCCATATGGCCAAGCTGTCCCTGCCTTCCAGATTCACAAAAGCCACGTGAACGAGGGTTCTCTGTTCTCGGTTACTAAGCTGGGGGAGTCATCATGTGAGCCAGCACAGACAAGGTCGGTCATAGTCTAGTAAGGAACATGAGAACATGCGAGGAACATTCGAGGAGTCTGGGAGAAGCTGGCGGAATGTTCTGGAGGTGAGGGCTGTTTCTGGCCCTGAGTGTCTGGCACCTCTCTGCTCAAGGCTAATGGCACAATGTTTGTAGAATGAACTGGAGTTGCTGTCTCTCTTTTGGCCTCCTGCACAGCATAGGAAAGATGTCTGCCAGCATGTGGGGGGGCACATGGGCCCCTCCTTTCACTGCCCTTTGCCTCCTGTTTTGGTTTTCCTGGCTTCCTCAATCACGTCAACAGCTGTGAGCGGCTCTCCACCACGCTGGCAGGCCTTCTCGGAGCTATGGAGGAAAAGCGCGACCGGGTCTTGTGAGTTATAAATGAGTCCATTAAGGGAGGCGGATTCACTAAAAGGCTGCCTTAGCTCCACCTGGTCCAAAGCCTCCCTTACATGATCGATGACTCCAGAGCCTGCAGACGGTCCTGAACCGAGGTGCATTCTTAATGCCTCAAAAGTTTCCAATTAAAGGCAAATGGCTCTTGGCAAAGTGCAAAGCATTTTTACTAACTAAAATAAATACCTGGGCAGGCTCCACGGTTTATGACTTCTTCACACAGCTGAGAATAAGCAGCTAAGAAGTCACGGGGTGAGGGATGGTAGGAATGGGAGCCCCGTCAAGCCTGTGAAAGGCACCCCACATAACAGTACTGCGGTGGCGCTCCTGGGTGCCTGGGCTGGGAAATCCTACACATGTGGACTTGCTGCTGTTGTCTGAGACAAGGTCTCATGAAAGCCAGGCTGACCTCAGACTGTCTATGGAGCTGAGGCTAACTCCTTCCTCCACCTCCCGAGTGTAGGGATGGCGGATGAGTGCCAACACTCCAGTTCTGTGAGTTGTTGGGGATCGAACCCACGGCTTTGAGCATACTAAGCAATCTCTCCATGAACTGAGCTGGGGCCCCAGCTCTTCAATCTTCCCAGGCATGTGGGAAGCAGGGGGTGACTAGCGGAGGTCGCATGGAGACTGCCCTCAGCCTCTGGGCCTCCACTGTGTCCCTGCATAGCTGTGCTCTGAGGCTCTCTGTGCCAGCCTCGCGGCTCTGGGGTAGAGGAGACTGGGCAGTGAAGGGGTTAGCGTTCTGGGATCTCTGGAGTGAGATGTTGTCATGGCTACCATTCCCTCGGTGGGCAGTCCTTTCCTGCGAGCTCCTGGCCCTCAGCAGGTGTTTTCTCTCCTTTGTTTCCCATCCCGGACACGGACATGCTGGTGCTGCTGGGCCTGGGGCCTGCAGCAGGCCAGAGTCTTGAAGACAGAACACGTTCTGAAGGCACTATGCTATTCAGGGAGTAAGAATGACACAGACCTTGCAGCTTTTAGACCCCTAGAAGTTTCGCCTGAACCGCTGGACCAAAAGGGAATTGTCCCTTCTTTTCTTCTCCCAGCTCAAGGAGTTGGCGCCTCCCCCTTCCCCCCCTCATTTTCCCCTCCCCTCCCTTCTGCTCTCCCAGTCTCTCCCTGCTCATGGTGTTGTGGTCACTGCATGACACCCTTCAAAGGACCATGGAGCCTAACAGGGACCAAGGATTAATCAGGGCCTAGCCAGGGACAGAAGAGAAGCTGTCCTAGGTAAGGGTCAGACCTATCAATTGGGAAGGGACAGTTTCTGGGCACCTGGTATTTCCAGTGTCAGTGACCCAAAGCCATTGTATATGGCTTGAGTTGAGAGTGGGAACTGCTGTCCCCACCTTCCAGGCTACCCTTCCTGTGCCCCGCTTAGCTCGGCAGCCATGAGTCAATACCCCACACATTTGATTTGTAGAGATGGTCCAGTTTCAAACTGGGACTTTGGGGCAAGACACAGGACTACCACAGCTCAGAGTCAGCACCAGGAAGGTGATAACGGACCAGAAAGAAATAGCTGTAGCATCCTGAACACTGGGTCCTGAAAGCACTAGACCACCAAGACTCCCATTCCCAGCATCCCGCCGCCTCACATGGGGTTCCAAATATGGCTGGCTGAGGCGTGGCCACCCCGTGCTGTCTGTGAATCGTGCAAGTGCTCAAGGTTGGGCCTTCAGACATGCAGGACCTGGCAGCAGAAGCCAAGGGGCCTTATGCAGCCCAGCCACAGTCCTGTCTGGATGCCTAGCAGTCTCAGGAGGGAGGCAGTGTGACCCACTCTGCAGATGGCAGCTCAGTGTAGCGCTTTCAGGTCCCTGCCTAGGGAGGAGCCATGCTGGAGATGAGGCCGGCTTAGCCGTGCTGGGACAGCTGCTGGGACCTCCTCTGTACTGGACTACGTTCATGGCAGCCAGGCTTGGGGAGCTCCTGTGGATGGGTAGAGGTGGCCTGTGGGTTCTCCAGGTGCCTGGGGTCCTAGCCCTGTGTGAGAACTCAGAGGCTGGTGTCACCTCCCCCAGGAGGGGCCGCTGAAAGGAGGACAGTTGCTGGTCACCTGCCACGGGATCCCAGGCACTGACAGTAGAAGGATGAGCCTCAGTCTTCTTTCTGGTTGTATTCCACTGCCTAGGTTGGGCCAGCCTTTCTGTCGCAGCGGGGTCCTGGGTGGTTTGGTTGGTATTTGTCAGTCAGCTCACAACTCCTGATTCCACCTCCTCTCATAAGTCAGCCTCTGAGAGCCGGAGGCCCACTTTCCTGGTGGCCCATGACCTCCCTTCAAGTTTACCATGTTGCTTAGAACCCAGCCCTACCTTCTAACAGGTATTTTAGGACATATGGCCACAACTAGCACACACATTCATTAAAAAAGAAAGAAAACCTAGAAATGGAAAAGGGACACCGTACATCACTTAAGGAGCAGGCGCACGGGCTCTAAACAAATGGACCCGCAACCTGGGCTACGGGTATGCTTGCCTCAGGCGCGTGGTAGCCCCCGGTGCTTGTGTCTTTGCCTGTTTCGTACGGCTCGTGCTGTGGAAATTCACTCTTATGAGCCTTTATTAAGGAGTCCATGATTTCACTTCCTCCCCTCCTGAGTGATGCTCCGATTACTGGTCCTGCCCACCTCCCAGGCTCTCCTTCCCACGGCAGTCCTTAGACGGGAGGACCACACTGCTCATTGTTGGAGTCCTGTCCATCCTGGCTCTGTGGAAGACCCAGTGCCCCAGATCAGCCCTCAGAAAAGGCAGTGTTGGTGAGATAGTCTGATACGATGTTCCCAATGTGTCTCCATCCCATCCGCTCGTCCTGAGGGGCCCCACTCTCACTCCCGTTCCCAACAAGCCAGGAAACCATTCCCTGAGACTCATGGGTAATGGTGACCACAGCTGACTCTGAACTCAGACCCTTCCAGAGTTCTCCAGCCTCGGCCTCCTGGGGACCCATCCTCTTTGCGGGGGTGTGTCTGCCTCACTGGGAATGGAGACTGGGACAGCCACCACAGGTGACAGGCCCCTGTGACCGGCCAGGAACCCCGAGTTTTCTGGCAATGGGCGTCTTCATCGGCACCCTGCACATGCTGAGGGCCATTTCCTCATCTTGGAGTGTCGGGAGCTGGACCGAGTTCCTGGGAGAAGTCTTGCTGAGGTCCTCATCCCTAGGACCGTGCGATGGTCTTCATTTGGAAATGGAACCACCACAGACGTGACGGATTACAGCGAGGCCATCTGTATCAGCACTGTCACACAGGCAGGCTCAGGAGACCATGGCTGCACGGCCTCAGAGGCAGGGACTGAAGTGTTAAAGCCACAAGTCAGGGAGAAGCCGAGCTCAGCAGCCTCCATGGAAGCCAGCGAAGGCAGGGAGGACTCTCCCCAGCACTTTCAGAAGGAGCACCATCCAACCAGTACCCGGAACTCAGCTTCCCAGACTCCATAACGGTGGGAATATGTCCAAACTACTAAGGTTCCGGGCCCTTGGGCAGTTCCAGAAAATTCATAGCTCATTATCTCATCATGGAATAAAGTTAAAAGCCCCCACCCCCAAACCTACCCCTCACCCAGAGGAACTTCAATGGCTGTTCCCATACACAGCCTTAGCCCTGGTGGCACCAAGGGGGAACTTCTGAGGCTGTGCTGAAACCTCTCTGGCCATTTATACCTGGGTCCCTGGGCTGGCTTTACATAGATGAGAAGTATTCCCATAGACACAGACACACTTTCACAAGACTGCCCTTGGTGGACACTGAGCCTGTCCCCCTTCCCCCTCCCCCAACCCCCTCCCCCTCCCATTCCTGCTCTCCACCCTCATCCCATGCTCTCACTCTCAAATCTCCCGACTCTTTAAAGCAATGAGAAAACACAGGCCTTTCTGATTGCAAATGTTTTTAAATGCCTGCGTATTAATGACTGCTTGAGTATGCATGCTGGCGAGTGGAGGGCTATCCTTCTTGTCTTAAATGAGAAAAAGTCATAGGAAAAATGGGCTTTGTGTTGTCAAACATTACTCTGAGCAGACGCCCTCTGAGCGCCCGGCTCTGGGGGCTTCCTGAAGCCAATTGCATTTTTCCCGGAGTGTGTTTAACGTCAGCACCTTGAGGAGCTTGGCTGAGAAGAGCCCTGAAGCCCAAATATTTACACAGCCAACCCTCGAGCCCCATGGAAATGACCTCAGGAACATTGTTTTTAATTCATGAGATGTGGAGAGGAACAGGAGGCACGGCCTTTTCAACACTTCTTTCTGGACCATGGAGGCTCAGGGGTAGGGTCCCTGGGCAGGGACACAGCCGGTCTTTTCGCAGAGCTCGAGCACGCTTCTCCTGTAGAACACAGGTAGAAACAACACAGGTTCCCTGGGGTACAGCGAGAACGGGGTGCTCCGGTGGGGGCAGCAGCTCTCCAGGCGAAGATCGCAGCAGAGAGCCATGCTGCTGGTCCCAGGGGATCTGTGTGGAGAAGCTTCCAGGAAAACAGCAATCCAACCAGAAGACATTATTGATCTCCCTGTCCCCTCCCTCCCTCCCTCCGTCCCTCCCTTCTTGTTGCTTCTTTTCTTTCGAGACAGCTCTCATGTGGCCAGCAGACCTCGAACGTCAGACCCTCCCTACATTACAGGTGTGAGCACAGTGATGAGGTTGGACCCCAGGGCTTCATGTAAGCTGGGCAAGCATCCTGCCAGTGGGGCTGCTCTCCAGGCCCAGTGCTGTTTCCCTCTCAAAGTCGGGGACGTCCAAAGAATAGGCTTGTTTGGAACTGTCCTTTGGTCACCATCATGTCCCTACCGCCTCCACTGGCCTTCTCCAGCTTCCATCTCCCTGCTGGCACCAACACTAACACTTGCTGAGCCCTGGGCCCCAGAGCCTTGGCTGTTTTAGGTGCAACAAATCTTCCAAATCTACTGGTCCTCAGGACACCCTTTTAGCCAACAAGCCGGCTCCCTTGTCCCCCGGGCTGTGTCTTTCTGAGGGGCAAGTTCTGCAATGGTTCCTTGAGTTCTCCAGTTGCTCAGACTCTAGTTGCCTGTGGTAGAATCTTGGCACACCGTCTCTTTATCTGCCCTCTCCAGTCCTGCATCACATTCCCCCTTCCCTTTCTGACTTGCTCTCAGGTAAGCTACTGCTCTGCAGGCTTGAATGCAGGTTGTCTCCTGGAGGGACCCAAAGGGTGTGCTTTCTAAACTTCCAACCAGCCTAACTATTCCACCACGATCTGCAAAAGCTGCCTTTCCATCCCTGTTGCCATGACTTTCCTGAGATGGTGGATTATTATACCCACTTTGGAATGGCAAACCAAAACTTTTTTTCTCCTCCAGGTTGCTTTTGGTCACATTATTTTATTAAAGCAACAGAAAAGTAACTAATACAGGAATTAATACCAAGACATAGGGGTGCTGTGGATAAGCCTGACCATGTGGCCTTTCTGCCTTTGGATTATTTTGTGGGAAACCCTGAAACTATGGGCAGGAAAAGTGTCGAGCGTTGTGAGCATGCTGGTAAGAACAGCTTGCCATTCTGTGCAAACTTAAAAGTCAGAGACACTGAAAGAAACATGGACAAAAACCTTCCAGCAAAGACACTCCCAGGACCTGGGCTACAGAGTATGGGATAAGTTGGCCAAAACACTGGTTGCATTATGATCTCCTGTATGAGGTGGATTAAAGAGTATCAGACTAATTTCTTTGGTGGAAGAAATTTCAAGACAGCATACTGTTGAGTCAGTGGCACAGTTATTACTGATTGCCCTTATATTGGTTTACACTTTTAAAAAGCAATAAAAATTTTAATGCACAGTTTGGAGAGGAAAAGAACACTAGGCAGCTTAATGTTACAGTCAAGACACGTGCTGAAAGAGAGGCTATAATTGTGACAGACCACATCCAAACAGGCTCATGGGTACAACAGAGAGGCCCAGCTTTCCCAAGTAAAGGAAAATTCTTCCTGCCAGACACCTCTGCCTGGGGCATCAGCTCTTTTCTTATCCTTGGACTTAAACTGAATGAGACCCAGGCTCACCCAAGGTTGCAAGCCTGTCAGGCTTAGGGCAAGAACCATACCACCAACTCTCTTAGGTTTTGGCCTTTGGACTCAGCCTGGAGCCAAATCATGGGCTTTACTGGGCCCTAAGTAGGCTGCTTTACTATGAAGATCCAGGGGTTTACATAACTTCACAGTCACATGAAACCTACACCCTCCATCTTTGCCTTACATAATAAGTACTTGTGAGACACACATGCATCTTTACGGATCACGACATACACATGTCTGTAAAGTTAGAATAGATGTCAGTTTGGTTTCTCTGATGTATTCTTACTGAGGCAGATTGTGGGACTGAGACTATGTGTTAGGCTTTTGTTGCTGTGATGAAGGTTCTACCCTACACAACTCAGAGGAGGGTCCTCTGGTTGGTTTTGGTCACTAGTTCACAGGTTCCAGTCTGTCATGGTAGGGCGGGGGGGGGGGTGCCCTAGTTAGAGGGCTTTCTGTGTTTTCTTCCTTTATTCTCTCTGTCCCCCTAACCAATGGGATAGTGCCATTCAGGGCAGGACCACTCCCAGCTAATCCTTTCTAGAAATTTTCTCAAAGACATCCTTAGGTGTTTTTCAAAGTACCCAGGCATTTCCCAATCTAGTCAGATTGGAAATCAAGAGCCACCATCGCAGTGTGGCTCTGGTGGAACAAGATTTTTTTTTGGTTTTCCGAGACAGGGTTTCTCTGTATTGTTTTGAAGGCTGTCCTGGAACTCACTCTGTAGACCAGGCTGGCCTCGAACTCACAGAGATCCACCTGCCTCTGCCTCCAGAGTGCTGGGATTAAAGGTATAGGCCACCACCACCCGGCTGGAACAAGATTTTTTAAATGAGTTTACTGCATTGGTCCTGGGTTTTCTGGAAGGTTCTCTAATTGGATTGCATCTAAAGGCATAAACTACTGCTTCCAATAGTCAATGAAGCCCTTGCCATAGGCAATTCTGTCACCATGATTGGGGACATCTCAACACTGAGAACAATGAGAAGCTAAGTGCCCACTGCTGAAAGCGTTCGGCTGTGGGATTTGGGGATAGCACAAACAAACATTGGGGATTTAGGTACAGGGGAGTGCAGTGATACTATAATAAATCTAAAAATATGAGCTGTCTTTGAGACCAGATCATAGCAAGAGGATGGGAAATTTTGAGCTGTACACGAGTAGAATCTGGATTTCAAGGAAGGAACTTCGAAAGGGACATGTACTTAAAGTGCTTCTGAGGCTACCTTGGGTGGGCACATGGGCAGGGCCTTAGAACTGGAGACAGCTAATCTTTGCTGAAAGTCACCAAGAGCCTGGCTAAGTCACATTCTAGTGTCTGGTGGGAAATGATGAAACAACACATTTAGTTCGGAGGGCTTCTATGCTGAGTTGAAGGCCCAATCTGCTTCTCTATACTGCTGATGAAGGTGCAGGATGGCCTCCCCACACTGCACCTGCTGCAGGATGGCCTCTCCACACTGCACCTGCTGCAGGATGCCTCCTCACACTGCACCTGCTGCAGGATGGCCTCCTCACACTGCACCTGCTGCAGGATGGCCTCTCCACACTGCACCTGCTGCAGGATGGTCTCCTCACACTGCACCTGCTGCAGGATGCCTCCTCACACTGCACCTGCTGCAGGATGGCCTCTCCACACTGCACCTGCTGCAGGATGGCCTCCTCACATTGCACCTGCTGCAGGATGGCCTCCCCACACTGCACCTGCTGCAGGATGGCCTCTCCACACTGCACCTGCTGCAGGATGGCCTCTCCACACTGCACCTGCTGCAGGATGGCTTCTCCACACTGCACCTGCTGCAGGATGGCTTCTGCACACTGCACCTGCTGCAGGATGGCCTCCTCACACTGCACCTGCTGCAGGATGGCTTCTGCACACTGCACCTGCTGCAGGATGGCCTCTCCACACTGCACCTGCTGCAGGATGGCCTCCTCACACTGCACCTGCTGCAGGATGGCCTCTCCACACTGCACCTGCTGCAGGATGGCTTCTCCACACTGCACCTGCTGCAGGATGGCCTCTCCACACTGCACCTGCTGCAGGATGGCCTCCTCACACTGCACCTGCTGCAGGATGGCCTCCCCACACTGCACATGATATAGGATGGACCCTTCTCAATGCCTGTGAAGGCCCAGTCTGTCCTTTCTATACCATAGTGAATTGTGTGAAGGGAGAGGGAAATATTTGGTAAAAGTAAACCCGAACTTTGAAACTGATTAAATTCACAGCCTGTGTTGAAAAAAACAAAATGTTTGTGGCTGGTTAGGAAGATGGCTGATAGGTGGAGTGATTGCTGTGCAAACATGAGGACCTGAGTTTGAGCCTGAGAACCCAGGCATCTGGGCATGGAGTACACACTTGGAGATGGGCATCTAGGTCCTTGAGACCCTGTCTCAAAACACAGGAATGACACCCAAGATTGACCTCTGTCCCACCTTATATGTGCATGAATGTGCAAACACACACACACACACACTCTCTCTCTCTCTCTCTCTCTATGTGTATTCAAAGAAAAGCTTTTTAAAAAAGAATGCTAAAGGTGCTGGTGAGATTAAGGGCAACCTTATCAGCCATGTCAGCACACACTAAGCTAGAAATGACTATACCCAAGAGACTTGGCTTGTTGGGGCCAAGGCATAAGTACTAGACTAATAAAGGAAGACCCTGAAACCCTGGTGTTACATAAGATGGAGTTCTAGAGGGTCTGATGGAGTATGCTTTAAGCTTGATCAGGATTCATCAGCCCCTTAAAAATACCATTTATTTTTACCTCACTATTTACTGTTATTATTAATTATTTGTGTGTGTGCATGTGTGTGTGTGTGTGTGTGTGTGTGTGTGTGTGTGTGTGTGTGTAGGTGAGGACCACTAATGTGAATTAGTTCTTCTGCTGTGAACCCCAGGGACAGAACTCAGGCTGTCAGGCTTGGTGGCAAGCACTTTACCTACTTATCCATCCTGTCAACCTAGCGCTCATCACTCCTTTCTCCCTTCACTTACCCCTCCTGGAATGAGCATGCCGTGTTCTGCATGCCTGGTGTTTGGGGAGCACATAACTTATTCTGGTGTCAGAAGTCCACAAGTAGGAGGAATCTTCATCAAGTCTCACCCATACCTGGTTTTTAGATGAGACTGTGGACTTGATACTGATGTTGGAGTTGGTAAGAATTTAGGAGTGGTCAAAATGAAGGGGAATTATTTTACCTGTGAGAAGGCTATGAACTTGGAGGGGGCTATAAGCAAAATATTGCGGACTGAGTTGTGTCCCTTCTCTAGATTTCTATGTTGGAGCCCTAATTCCCAAACAAAGACTGGAGAAGAAGGGAGGTAAGGTAGGTCGAGTGAGGATGCATGCATAGGCTCTGAGCTGAGAGAATGGGGCTCCTTTAAAGGCAGGAAGGCAGGCGCTGAGGAGGAGATGGCCCAGCTGGTAAAGCGCTTGCTCTGCACACATGCGGGCCTGAGCTCGTGTAAGAAACCCAGTGCGGTTGCACTCATCTGTAACCCCAGTGCTGGGAAGGCGGAGAGGGGAGGAGGACTCCTCGGACTCTCTGGCCAGCCAGTCTGGCCACACGGGTGAGCTCCGGGATCATCTATTGCTGTGAAGAGACGCCGTGAACACAGAAATTTTTCAAAAGGAAAACACTTAAATGGGACTGGCTGTCAGAGGTTCAGTCCGTTATCGTCATGGCGGGAAGCGTGGCAGTGCACAGCAGACACGGTGCTGGAGAAGGAGCGGAGAGTTTTACATCCAGATTGGCAGGTGGCCGGAAGTGGACTGTTAGCTGGTAGGCCTGGCTTGAGCATTCTGGGACCTCAAAGCCCACCCCCTAGTGGCACGCCTCTTCCAACAGGGCCGTGTCTCCTAACAGAGACACTCCCTTGGGCCTATGGGAGCCATTTTTATTCAAACCACCAATGTCTTGCTCAAGGTTTGAGGGAATACAGTCCGTTGCTGCAGGGAAGGCACGGCAGCAGGCGTTTCAGCAGCAGCTAACCTTCAATCTGCAGTCAGGAAGCAGAGACGGTTGAATGCTGGTGCTCAACTCCCTTCCCTCTTATCGGTTCGGGACCTCAGCCCATGTGATGGCACCACCCACATTTAGTGCGCATCCTCCTACTCCAATTACCCCAATCTAGGGACTCTCTCACAGGCATTGTCTCCTCGGTCTTGTCCAGTTGACCATCAGTACTAACCATGCACACACAGCCACAACAAGTGTCCACCCACAGAAACGTGAGAACAAGTACATACAGGCACACGCGCACGCATGCACGCACACACTCTGTAAACAGTAAAGTAAGAAGAAGTGTCCTGTAAAGACCACCTGTGGGAAACTGGTCCTCAGTCAGCGTGTCAGCAGATGGAGTGTGAGACTGTGATGTCAGCAGGGGGCCTCCTGCCGAAGCCCTGTGAAGTCACCGCAGGAGCAGTGCTGGTGCTGAAGCTTGGTGTGTGACTCCGGCTGTGTTCACACACATGGTCCCTGCTTCTGTGAGTCCCTTCTCTGCAGCTCACATTCTCAGAAGGTTGAGGGGTTACTCTGGGGATCCCACCTACAGCTTTGTGCTGAATAATTTTATATTAACTTGACACACGCTGAAGTCATCTGAGAGAAGAGAACCCCCATTGAGAAAATGCCTCCTTAAGATCAGGCTGTAGGCAGGCCTGTAAGTTCTTTTCTTTTCTTTCTTTTGTTTTTTTTAAAGATTTATTTATTTATTATATACACAGTGTTCTGTATATACAGTTTTCAGGCCAGAGTGGTACCAGATCTCATTACAGATGGTTGTGAGCCATCACGTGGTTGCTAGGAATTGAACTCAGGACCTATGGAAGACCAGCTAGTGTTCTTAACCTCTGAGCCATCTCTCCAGCCCTGAAGGTAGTTTCTTAATTCATGATTGATGGTGGAAGGCCCAGTCCATTGTAGATGGAACCATCCCTGGGGGGGTGGTCCTGGGTTCTATAAGAAAGCAGGCTGAGCAAGCCATGAGGAGCAAGCTAGTAAGCAGCGCCCCTCCATGGCCTCTGCATCAACTCCTGCCCCCAGGTTCCTGCCCTGCTTGAGTTCCTGCCCTGACTTCAATGATAAACAGTGGTATGGCAGTGGAAGCCAATTTAACCCTTTCCTCCCCGATTTGCTTTTGGCCATAGTATTTCATCGCGGCAATAGTGACCCTAACTAAGACAAGCTTCAACATCACTTCCTGGGGAAGCCCTTCCTAATTAGCTAGCCTTGGGTACCCTGAGGCTTCCTATGGTACTAAACAATCATAGACTGGCTTGATGATTGGGTCTGTCTTTGTAGAGTCGATGTCCCAAGACCTGGCTGGGGAATATCTGAGGGCCATGCCTCAGCCAGTCCCAGAGAGTCCTTGTTTTAGAATAGAGCCACATGTTTAAAGAGCCTGAACCTGCCCAGAGCTGCTGCCTCTTGTGAGTCAAACCAGCCAAGTCATGACGGAGCTGAGCACTTGAGGGGGCAGCAACAGCGACTTCCAGTTGACAAACTAGAGTCGCCTGTGAGGAGAGAATCTCAGCTTAGGAATCACTGTATGAGACTGGCCTGTGGGGCATATCTGTGGGGCATTTCCTTAACTGATAATTGGTGCAGGAAGGCCCAGCCCACTGTGGGCAGCGCCATCCCTAGGCATATGGGCCTGGACTGTATAACAAAAATAGATAAGCAAGCCAGATGTGGCAAGCCAGTAAGCTGCATTCCTCCATGGCCTCTGCCTTGAGGATGTAACCTGTAAGCTAAATAAACCCTTTCCACCCCTAAATGGCTCCGGGGATAGTGTTTCATCATGACAGAAAATAAACGAGAACAACAACTCTTGAGTGGGGCTGTAGCACAAGCTATACCCTGTCCTGCCTGTCCCTAGCTGTGTGACACTCCTGCTCTGGTGTCAGTCTTCTCCCCCTGCATGAGATCGTGATAACAGGAGAGCATCCAAGGGTGTCTTAGAAACCATCAGCCATCTGTCACGTGTCTATCAGGAGCCACAGTCCAGGTCCCTGGGAGTGTGGGAGCGCTCCGAGGTCCCTGGCCACCAGCCTTATAGTTAGTGAGGAACTGACAAGTGGCCACCAAAGTGTTAAATGTTGACACTCTCAGAACAAGTGTCTGAGGCCTTCACTGTCTGATAACTTCTAGGACAGTCCAGATCAGGATGGGTGAGGACAGTGCAGGTACCAGGCTATAAGTGACACGCCAGAGGGGACAGTCATATCAGACTTGCAAAGGGCTGAGATGCAGAGGGGCAGTCCCTGGCATCAACGCTAGTTTTGACGCCCTGCCTGTGACCACAGCTGGGTCCTTGACTGCACACACATCCATCTTGCCAGCATCACACGGGACTGACTATGGTGGGATGTGGCAAGATCTGCCCCATCAGTCTCCCCCGCATTGGTCATTCACTTTACACACAGTAATGAGATGACAAATCAGGAGTGATGTGTCTATGGGGGATTCTACGTCCCAGACTGTCTTGGGGTGGTCTCAACAACACATCTCACAGAAGCAGCCATGGCCACAGCTATAGTCACAGAGGCTGAAGTGTGTAGTAGTCCCACGGTAGTTGACATTCAAGCCTTCTCTAGGAATTTAGTGTATGGAAAATGCACACAGCAGGTGCTACATAAGTGCTTGCTGTCCTTGCAGCAATTGCCACCTGGTTGCACTTGCTCTGAGAAGTGGGACAGGCCTGGACACCTGTCTTAGTTAGGGTTTCTATTGCAGTGAAGAGACATCATGACCACAGCTACTTTTTTGTTTGTTTGTTTGTTTTTGAGACAGGGTGTCTCTGTGGCTTTGGAGACTGTCCTGGAACTAACTCTTGTAGACCAGGCTGATCTCGAACTCACAGAGATGCCACAGCTACTTTTATAAGGGAAAACATTTAATTAGGTGGCTTACAGTTCAGAGGATTAGTCCATTATTGTCATGGCGGGACATGGCAGCACACAGGCAGACATGGTGCTGGAGAAGGAGCTGAGAGCTTTACATCTTGATCCCACAGGCAACCGGAAATGGTCTGTGTGGATTGAGCATCTATGAGACCTCAAAGCCCACCCCCACAGTGACACACTTCCTCCAACAAAGCCACACCTCCTAATAGTGCCACTCCCTATGTGGGGGCCGATGTCATTCAAACTGCCACATTCCCTTTCCTTCTCTGCACGCTGCCACCTGTCCTGGCCCGCATTTCTCACCTGACTGGGAATCAGGTCTTAGAGCCACCTGTCCATATGAGCAGAAGGCTACCTTGGCCTGCTTTGCACCGGAGGAACGGTCTTGCCTTCAGAGTCTCCTATGGGAAGCAATCCAGACCAGTGGGCAGTTCTCCGGTTCTCCGCCTGTACCCAGCCCTAAGCCAAGCCTGCTGTGCAGAAGCTCAGCCCACCCCATCCCTTAGATGCCAAAGAGGCATTACTGCTCTGATCCCATCCATGGTGCTCAGTCGAGTCAGTGTGCAGGCCTGGTCCCCATGACGTGACAACAGGCCACTGCCTGTCCAAAAGACTACCGAGTCCCCTGGAAGAATGACTTTAGGATGTCACCCAAACCAGACAGACAGTCACTAGTGCATGGGCTGGTGAGGTTTTGCAACTGTCCTCTCTCTCTCATGTGTTCCCCTAAGCCCCTCCCCCCACTGGTGGCCCCTTCTGCCTGTGGCCAGCAACTGGTGGTTGTGTTTAAGTGAGTAATTTGGCCCCCGTTTAAGGAGAGGAAGTAATAATAGTGGCCTTAATTGTCCAAATTACTGCTGCCCCTCTGAGTTTGACATTTGCCTAATGACAGCAGATGGAAACCTGACCTGAGGCCCAGGGCTGGTGGGCAGTGATGACTCTTCCTGGGAGTGTCCCCAAAGTCAGCCAAGCCTCTGCTGGCCGTGGCCCTGGAAGATGAACCTCTTGGCCCAGACACTTGCAAACCAGAGCGCAGAGAGGGAGCCACTGTCTTAAGTGGGACTGGAGACAAGAAACCCACCTTCTACTATTTGGTAAGCTTTCTGTTTGAACCAGACAGAGCACTGCCCATCCAAAATTGAAGAATGGATCCCTAACCCTTCAGCATACCCTGTTCTTGCTCCTGATGGTTGTTGGTACATGACATTTAGGTGAGACTCCTGTAGTACTGGCTGGAGTCCAGGTGGGGTGCCTGCTGTACTGACTCCCAGATGAAAAATGCATGTTTGCACTGGCATCTGTCTGAGTGAGAGAACCTGCTGTATTGGCATCCAGGTGAGAAACACCTGCTACACCAGACTTCAAGTGAGGCATCTCCTGTATTGGTGTCTAGGTGAGAAGAACCTGCCACACTGGAGTCCAGGGAGATACTCCTACCATGCTGAAGTTAAGGCCAGACACTTGCTATGTTGATATCCAGATGAGACACCTACCAAGCTTTCATCCAAGTGAGACACCTGCTGTATCAATATCCAGGTGAGATGCTGCCCCGCAACACCCAGATGACCGTACTTGCCATGTGGCATTCGTGGGAGACACCTGCCACACTAATATCAGGTGACACATGCCTGCTCTACTTGGCACCCAGCAGATCCACGTGTGGTACTATTGTCAGCTACCATCAGCTGGCAGTACCTTTGCCATGACGTCATGCAGGCGAGTGAAGCCTTGACATGAGACACTGCTGTCTGTGGGCTTAACACTGAGTGCTTGGAAGTTCCAGGTCATGGGACTTCATGGGTCATAGCTTCTGAAAGCTAGAGAGAACACATCAGGCTACACATCGCGTCTACCCACACACACCCTGTGGCCCTATATGAGCCCACTGCCACCACTATCATCAAAGAGCGGATGTCTCACCAAAGACTTCCCCAGAGGGCCTGAGATGGCACTGTCTGGTCATGCTGACTGTGAGCACACCTCTCCCACTTCGGCACAGGGAACAGAGGGTCATCTAACTGAGAGGCCCAGGAGGGTTTCTACAGGCCCAACAGGCCCCAGGGGTGACCTAGAAGCAGCTCCCACCTGCCTCCAAGATCATGCGGGGGAGTCCGGGCGTTGGTGGCGCACGCCTTTAATCCCAGCACTCGGGAGGCAGAGGCAGGCGGATCTCTGTGAGTTCAAGACCAGCCTGGTCTACAGAGCGAGTTCCAGGACAGCCTCCAAAGCCACAGAGAAACCCTGTCTCGAAAAACCAAAAAAAAAAAAAAAAAAAAAAAAGATCATGCGGGGGATCTCTTGGGTACAGGAAAAGGCCAAGAGCAGCAGAGTCTGGGGAATCAGAGCCCTAAAGGGGTGGTCCCGCTCCTGCATATTTGAGGAACTGAAACTACCCCCACCCACTGGGGCTGAAGCCACGGGTGTCACAGGAGTCACTGGGGGCTCAGGTTCCCTGCTTGGGGGATCCATGATACTGACTCTGACCCAGAGCTTGAGGGCTGGGCGTCAGACTCGGGATGTTCAGACATGTAATGAGCATGCTGCTTCCTTCACTCCTGGTGACCCAGCTGCTCATTCTTCCTTCCTTTTCTTTTATGTATAATACATGTATTTGTGTGTGTACACACAGAGATTGGAGGACAATCTCTATGTCATTGTCGGGAACACTGTCAACTTCCTCTGAAACAGGGTCTCTCATTGGCCCAGATGTCGCCAGTTAGGCTAGAATGGCTGGCTATTGAGCCCAGGGATCCTCCTATCCCCAGGTCCTAAGCATTGGGATTATAAGCACACATCACCACCATGCCTGGCTTTTCACAGGGTCCTGGCGCAAAAGCTAAGCCCTCATGCTTGTTCAGCAAGCCCATTGCCAAAGAAGCCATCTCCCCGCCACAGCCAGCCCCTTCCCATCTGTGTTTCTGACAACTCTGAGCTCTGCCGTTGTCCTGACATGGTGCTAGGGTGCAGAGATGCTAACCTCATGCTGAGACACTGCAGTTCCTGATCCAGACCCACCCATACTACTCACTCAGCAGCCGCTCCTGGCTGTGCGGAAGGTGAGGGCCTGTAACACTTCCTCTGTTCATGCCTCACGCCTCCATGCACCTCAGGCTCTCCCTATAGGGCCAGGCCTGGAGACCCCTGTGAGCCACCTGTCCCTGTGTCTGAGGGTCACTGTGTGTTTCCTGACTCCCCCCCGCTTCAGAGGTGAGGGGATACAGACCCGCAGAGTCCATGAGATCACATGGGATCTGAGACCTCAGGCGGGGGTGGCTAAGAGTCTTGCGTGCCTGTAAGGGGGTCATGGAGGTCCTGGGCTTGGTGAGCAGGAGGCCTTGTCCAGCCTGATGAGACTCCCATGCTTGTAGAAACTCACTACAGACTGGGAGAGAGGAGTATGGGGGTTCTAGTGGGGTACTGTCTATCTTAAGTACCAGTCCTGGGGAAGAGGAGGAACTAGTGGGCTACTGAGCTTGTCCCAAGTACCAGTCCTGGGGAAGAGGTCCCACTGACCTCACACCACACCACAGCCTCTTAGCTTCCATAGAGGGCAGGGGAGGGCACCCTGAGGACAGGGGACCTTGCAACAAGTAAGACTCCTCAGCCTGAGCCCACAGCTAGGAGACCTAGGGTCTGGGGCCACCCAAAGCTGTACACCTTGGAAACTGGACTAGTCTCTGGAATGCTAGACTAGAGCAGAGTGTCCCCATAACCATACTTTAGAGTAGACTAGCATCATCAAAGGCACCCATCTCCAGGCATTGCAGGGAGGAGGCATGGGCTGGCAGGGGTGGGAAGGGACTCAAAGATATGTCCAAGCTCACTCAAACCCCCTTGGCCTGGAACCTATTTAAACACTTTAGCCACTGGTTAAAAACGCATCCTCCCGGCCACGAGACAGCTGGGGCCTCTGGAAGAGCATAAAAACCTCCAGCTGACACTCGGTCACCTTTATTATACACAGAAGCCCCTCATCTCCGGCCTCTTGAGAGGCTCTCCAGCCAGGCTGCTGCTTGCCCTTGATCTGTGCAGTGTAATAGGAGGGCTTCCCCACCCATCCAGGGAGAATCTTCCACAGCCTGAGCTGGAAGACCCTGGCTCCTAAGACCTCCAGTCAGGTCACGTCTGTCTCCAGGAATGAATTAGGAGCAAGTTGGCCATGGTGGGCAGGGCCACTGCAAAACAGCCCAAAGGGATGGGACAGTCACGCTGCTCTCTGAAGCATTGTCCCCCACACTGCCAACCGCCCGGGGGACTCTGGCGTAACTGTGCATCTGTTCCGCCGTACTCCATCCACAGCTGCATGTATGTAGCACGCATGGAGGAAGGTGATGTATCAAGCTGCAGAATTCCGAATTCTCTCACCCTCATTGTCTGCCGTGTGTAACCTGGAACAAACACGATCCCTGCCCATGTCCAGGCCCACCGTGCTTTCCTATGTTGAGACATGCCTTTAAAGCGGAAGTGCAAGGGGCTGAGGAGACAGTTCAGCTAGGTCACTTGCCATTCAAGTGTGAGGACCAGAGTTCGGATTCCTCAGAAATCGTTTAAATGTTGGGTGGGTGAGGCAGTCTTGCAAGGTGGAGACAGGGGATCTCCAGAGCCTTGGCAGTCTTACCAGCAAGCTCTGGATTTACTTGGAGACCTTTCTTGGTGAACAAGGTGAAAGAGTGATTAAGGGTTATTCTTGACATTAACCTCAAGCCTCCAAGTGCATGAGTACATGCACATGTAAAAACATTCGTGCACATACATGCATAACACACACACACACACACGCACGCATGCACGCATGCACACACTCACGGCTCACACGCATGAGAAACTAACTGGAGTCAAAACTAACTTCCGGGCTGGAGAGATGGCTCAGAGGTTAAGAGCACTGACTGCTCTTCCAGAGGTCTTGAGTTCAATTCCCAGCAACCACATGGTGGCTCACAGCCATCTACAATTCAATCTAGTGTATATGTAATAAATAAAAAAATCTTTTTAAAAAAGATTTACATGCATGAATAGAATACATTTAAAAAAAACTAACTTCCTCCTGCATCTTTTAATTGTAGTCGCAGTGTTACATGGAAGCAGGCATTCCATCTTTTTCATGAATGAACTCTAGCTGAGATCTCCCTTTCTCCTCCTTCTTCTGATCAGCCAGCCCCACTGCAGGTGAGCAGCCTCTGGGAGTCACAGCCCTCTTCCTACATCCGCGTTAGATGAGGGAGGAGGACCAGCAGTTCATAGTTAGCAGAGCCTACTCTCATACCTCACACTACTCCACAGCAAGTGCCCTCACCCAATACCGGATGACACACATCTGGGTCAGGCTGATCTCTGCCAGGCCCTGCTGCAAGTCATAAACGTGTGTGAGCAAAAACAAGCACACGTTCCAAGCTTTCAGAACTGATGATGAGGAATGTCAAGAGGAGACATTTGCAGAAAATGCATTCGTTTGTGTGAGATGGGGGCTGTGAAGAAAATCGTGTCATAGAGTAGGGTCTACATTCTACATCACGTGGTTCTGTAGGTGACGTGGGTCAGAGACATGTGGGGTGTACTAGGCCTTGGGTTCAGATAGCGCAGGGATAAGGGATACAGCAGCTGTGCTCATCAGGGTACAGGGCCAGCAGCTTTGGTGCCTGTTCCATGTTTTCCACTCATGGGCACAAAGAAGCTGCCATAGTTCCAGACATCACATGCACACAGAAGTGTGGTTCTTGGGAGGACACGCCTCTTTCTGATGTCCTTGTGGAGTTTGTCTATCTACCTCTCCCACCGTCCTTGACTGAAAAATGAGAAAGGGTGAAAAGCAGGGCCTCGAAGTGTGGAGAACTGGACCAGTAGGGACTTCTCAGAACCCCCCAAATGCATTTGACTCCTCTCTCCCAAGGTACCTCTCAGGACTGAATTCTGGGGATCCCATGGTCCCCTGGGTCCCCTGTGCTGAAGGTAACAGGGAGCCCAGAAGTAGAGAGTGTTTGGCAGGGTGGGAGCGGTGCAGGACCCCCAGGGGCTGGACAGGGGAGTCCTCCAGGTGTTCTAACACTTGTGATTGTGATGGGAGAAGAAACAAACACTTCAGTGAATAGAGGGAAACAAGCCCAGACCTTGGAACTAATTGTGTGTAGACTTGAGAACTAATGAATCAGGTGTGGCCATGTGAGACCTCTTCTTTCCTCCCCGAGGTACCCAGCCTTTGCACTGATGCTACAGCCCAACCTCTCAGCATTGGCCCAGGGCCTTTGCACTCAGTGTTTCCTAGAACACTTTCCCCCAGACTCCAGTCCACAAAGCTCCTTATCCCCCCCCAATTCCCCTCTTTTGCAGGAAGTCCAATCCATCCCGATCTTCTCCTCCAGGGACCTCCCTCCTCAGCGTGGACTCTTCTCTGACTCCATCACCTCTTGTGTTCTCAGCCTCCACACTGAACCTAGCTTAGGATGGATGCCCGAGAATTCATTTGTTTCTTGCTTTTAAGTCTTTATTCCATTCCATTACTTATGTGAGTGTGTGTGTGTGTGTGCATGGTCTATGTGTGTATGAGTGTGTGTGTGAACGTGTGAGTGTGTGTGTGCATGGTCTATGTGTGTATGAGCGTGTGTGTGTGAATGTGTGTGTGTGTGTGCATGGTCCGTGTGGAGGTCAGTTTTCTCCTTCTACCACATGAGTCCCAGGGATGCAAACTAAGGCGGTCAGGGTTGGAAGGCTTCACCCACTATGTCACCTTTATAGCTCTCATTCACTCTTCATCTGTCCATTCAAAGGCCAATGGTTTGTGCTGGCAGGGGAGGCAGGGTCCTTAGCATCCTCCAGCAAGCTCCCTTTGTCAAGGAGACAGTCACAGACACAGTAAATGCCCGGCAAGCCTGGAGGGAGGAAACTTGGAGGCTCCTGCTACATATGTAGAGGAGTGGGCTCAGCAGTAGCAGCCAGGCACAGGCACAGGTGGAGGCCGGGGAGTGTTGAGTGCACGTTTGGAATTCTGTCCCCAGCTCTGGTGGGAAGGAGGGTGTCTGGTGGGTTGCACTTTTATCTTTTCCCCCTGTGGACAGAAACACCCCTGGTGGTCCCAGGCCTGGCTCCCTGTGCTGGGAGGGGTGTCCCCAGAATCAGGTGCACAGGGTGAGCCCTTGCCTCCCCCGGCCTTCCCCTCTCTAAGCCCTGTGTTTACAAGAGCAGCCCACAAATCACCAGCCTGTGCTAATGGAGCCTGCCCATGGGCCTCTGACAGCCCAGGAGGCTTTTAGGGAAGGCCTTTGACTCCAGGGACCAGCAGTGGTCGTGGGCACGCTCTCCCCTCCACCCCCCCACCCCCGCCTCAGCACAGGCACAAAGGGAGAGAGAGGACGGTCAAGAAAGCAGAGGCCCACCACGTACACAAGTACCAGTGGTGTGGCTAAGGCCCACACGGCCTCAGATAAAGGATGTCGAGAACACAGTGGGAAGGCTCCTGAGAGGACCAGAGTGGCAGGTGTCAGGCTCTGCCAGTACCTCTGAGGGCTTGTATGTTCCAAACATGTGGACATAGTGTAAAGAAGTTACCACGTGACCCACACAAGCAAAGCCACAGTCCCATTATCTCCCCCAATACCTTAGTAATTAATCCATTTGAAGGCTGAAGATGGGACCTTTGTCTCTCCAACCCTGGGATATGTCACCTGGTAAGATATGCTGGTAAAAGGGGCATATCACTTTCAGCTTTTTGAGTAATTTCTTTTTTAAAAAAAAAAATTGGTTTCTTCTTTTGTTGTATATATTATATATGGAAGAAAAAACACGTATGATTACAGGTAGTCAGGACTAATCTCAAACTCCTTATGTAGCCAGTAATAACCTTGAACTTCTGATCCTCCTGCCTCTGCCTCTCTACTGCTGGGATTACAGGTGTGCACCACCATGGTGATCTGTTTTTATTTTTTGTGACAGGGTGTGATAGCATTGTTTGCCAACTTGTTGAGATTTAGAAGCAACCGGCAGAGAGACCTCTGGGGGATTATCTTGATTCTACTAATTGCTGTGAGAAGACCCGTATTGACTGTGAATGGGTGTTCCCTTGGGCAGGGGGTCCTAGACTGTGTAGCACAGAGAAAGTGAACTGAGCCTGAGGGCATCCCTCCGTGCTTCCTGCCTGTGCATACCATGTGACCAGCTGCTTCTGGCTCCTGCTGCTCTGACTTCCTGCCAGGGTGATCTGTACCTTGAACTGTGAGGTGAGATTAACCCCCCTCCCTTAAATCGCTTTTTTCAAATTCCCTTTCTTTTTAGTTTCTGTTTGCCTACATGTATGTCTGTGAACCATATTCATGTGGTACAGACCAGAAGAGGGCATCAGATACCCAAGGACTGGAGTTACAGATGTCTGTGAGCCACAGTGTGGGTCCTGGGGATCGAACTCAGGTCCTCTGGCAGAGCTACCAGTGCTCTTAAAAGCCCCCTGAAGTTACTTTTGTCAGTGTATTTTATCACAGAAACAGGAAAAGAAACTAAGACGTAGGTCTCACTCTGTAGCTTAGGCTGGCCTGGAATGCAGCAATCCTCCTGCCTCAGACTCCTAAGTATTGGGATTACAGGTGTGAGACACTATTCTAACTTCCATTCATTTGCCCATGAGTCGTTTCTGCTCTTGTAAACAATGTCATTATGAACTTACAGGCTTTTGGATGAAGACATGCTTTCTATCCCCTTGAGCTCAGGCCTGGGGTGCTTTCCTTTGTTGGATGGCAAGTCCCTGGTTAATATCTGGAGGAATTGCCAAGATGTTTGCCACTGTGTCTGCATGTGCCAGACATTTCAATAATGGGATGTATTCCAATAATGAAATGCATTCCTCTTAGCAACAAGGAAGACTAGGAGTGTGGGCACTTGCAAAAGCCAGAGTCCCCGGATCCCTCTGGAACTGGAGGGACTGTGAGCATCTTAAGTGGGGGTTGGGAATTAAATCAGGGCCTCTGCAAGAGCATCAAGAGCTCTTAACTGCTGAGCCATCTCTCCACACGGCCCCCTTCCCCTCCATCCCTCCACCCTCACACCCCGCTCCCCTGAGCACCGCTGCTCTAAAGAAGTCTGGTTTAAAACCGAGCTCTCATCTTTACCGGCAAGTTTTAAGAGCTCTTTATCTGCTCTGGGCACAAAACCTTTATCAAGTTCATGATTTGTAAATATTTCCTCCTACTCTCTGGGTCATGTTTCTGCATTCTCGACAGCATCGTTTGAAGCACACGGTCTCTCATTTGGATCCAACCCATTCATCCATTTCTTTTCATTTGTTCCTCCTGCATTTTGGTGGCGTATCTGAGAATCTATCATCAGATACAAGGCCACAGAGACTTACTATGGCTCCCTAAGAACTTGGCGGCTGCATCTCCTGTGTCGTGTCTTTGATCCGCTTGGAGTTAAGTTTGCACGCAGTGGGCTTGTATATCGTTCTTGAAAATAAGCGTGTGTGTGCAGCGGAATACCTTGAAGTGCTGGTTTGTGAGAGCCTTCAGGCCTGGCTTAGGTTGCCTGTGACTTTGTCTCACCACAAGGAACCCAGCGTCTACCCATCTTCTGGTTTCCTCCTCACCCAGCTCTGGACCTGAGAGTTAGGGACCATCCTTCTTGGGTCAGGAAACTGAAGAGCTGGTAACCAGGAGACACCAGAGGGACAGAGTGAACTGCAGTGCTCATGCTCTTTCCACAGGCTCCTCCCCTCCCCCATGCCTCTGCCATCAAGCTGGTCTAGTAGGACGGTCCTCCTCGTCCTTGACCTCCTTCTCGTCCTCCTCATCCTCCTCGTCCTCCTTGTCCTCCTCCTCCTTCTATAGAGCCTACTGACCGTGTAGCTGATTGTGCTGTTTGCCATTTGGTGGAACTAGCAACAGCATGTCCCACACTTTCCAAGTCATTGGCTTCATCCGTGGAGAGGAAAGACAGAGGGAGGGAGTTACATCAATTGCTCCCTCGCAGAAGCGGCTTGGGCCTCTGAGTGGGGTGGGCCTTTGTGATACCTGGTTCGCTGTGCACTCTGACATCTACTAGAGAGGGCCCCAAGTCTAGCATCTGGGGGACAGGCAGGCTGTTGGTGCAGGAAGCACAGCAGAGAGGCTAGGCTATAGGTCCTGGTTTGAGCTGCCTTTCTCCCGCTCTGGCCCGGTACCCTCCTTGTCCTCAGGGTCACAGTGCCTCATCTGTCAAGCCTGAGGCTGGGCTGGACCTGCACCCGGCCTCGGACTACGATGCTAAGTGCTGCCCCAGTTAAGGTGGCCACACAATCTCCAAGTCTGTCAGAGACCCTGGTAGCCCAGTGAGTGATGGCCCCAGGGGATTGACCAGCTGCCTGGGTGTCCCATAAACACAGCCTTAAAGTGGCTGGTGACATCCATCCATCTTGCCATTGAGCTGTGTCCTGGTGGCTCTCTCTGACACAGCCTTGGCCCCTTCTGGGTGGTGAGATGGGGATAGCAATGGGGTTGTGGATGGATAGTTCCCCACAGCGGGCGGGCGGCCGGGCACCTAAGGTGCTGGGACAGCTGTGTGGAGGCAGTTTTGTGATGCCAAGCACCTATCCTGAGCTCTACTGAGTAGGCCTCTGCCCCTGAAGCTGAAGCCACAGCCTTGGGGCCTATCTCCTGACCGTACTCAGGACACCAGCCCTAGCCTGGCACAGGGGAGGGGGACAGCAGAGGAGTGGGAACATGGTGGAGGGGGTGACAGAGGGGTGGCAACTGTGAACAGTCAGGACTCTCAGGAGTCGAGATATAGGATGTCTATGTTTCCTTATTCTTCCAGGGAGCCCCCCCAAAACACAGCACACAGACCTTCCCCCTTTCTGCATCCCCTGAATCTGATGCCTCCCCACTTCTCCTCCTCCCTCCCCTCCCCCTTCCTCTACCTTCTCCTTCCCTCCCCCTTCCCCCCTTCATCTCTCTTCCTTATCTATGGAAAGAAAAGATAGAGGGAGGGAGGGAGGAGGGTGGGGGAGGGAGCCACATGTCACTTGGTTAATTCTAGCGTATCACCCCATCATATTCTTTGTAGGACATGCTAGAATTTTCCTGTTTCTTGGCTTTGCCTCTGATTGGACCCTGACTTATTCTGTCCTTTGTTGTGAACCTGGGGTGCCATGGACCTTTGAGAAGTCTAAGGAGGCTCCTAGAGCTCTGCTGGGATCACCAGGCTTTCATCACAGGTAGCTGACTAAAATTCAACTCTGCACCACATGGTTTCAGACCTGGCCTGGGGCAGACCGTCACTGGGCAAGTAGTGAGGTGTCCTCATACCTAACCTGGCTCGCCCTGGTGCCACCCGTTGACACTCTATAACCGCCTCAGCAGGCAGCACTCCCCTGGGTGGCTGCGAGTGGAGGCAGCCTTAGCACCCTCACAGGGGCCACCTCACAGCCCTGGCAGGAGCCAGAGCCTCCTCTGAAGACTAGGAAACAGAAGCCCAGAGGGATCAGCAGCGCTTTGGGAAGAAGCGGTGGGGTGCGAGTTAGCTCCAGAGCAGCCTTCTGTCTGTGAGAATGGAAGATCTGAGCATGCTCAGCCCATCACACCGATGTCTTCACAGAGCCTCCTTGCCTGGTAGGGCATGGGGACCCGGGGCCTGCCAAGCCAGCTCTTCGGGGCTGAGGAAAGAGGATCACAAGTGCACAGGCTGCCTGGGCTGCAGAGCACGTTGATCCAAACATGGAAAATTTAGTGAGGTGCTGTCTCAGAATGAAAGGGCTGTGGCTGCGCCTCAGTGAACAGTGGCCAAGGACACACAAAGCTCTGGGTTCCCACCGGCGTGTGAGCACAAGAGGCTGTATCTGTCTCCGAGATATACCCTTGAGACACGGTCTGTCGCTAAACCTGGAGGTAGGCTAGTTGCTAGCAAGAACCAGCAATCCTTCTTGCCTTGCTGGGGTTGCAGGCACTAAAGGCTGTGTGAGAGCTAGGACTTTGAACTGAAGTCCTCATGCTTATCCACTGAGCCATCTGACCAACCTCCCAAACCTTTCTTGCCTTATGTCTAGGACTGGCTGGGCCAAGATGGGGAAGTCATCCATCCCATTTCCCTTGCCCCAGTCCCAAGGGTGAGCCCATGCCACCACCCTTCTACCTGTCCCCAACCCGGACTGAAGCAGGAGGCCATGGGTCTCACTCTTCTGGCTCCTGCCACCATTGGTGACCTACACGTCCCTCCTCCTCTGAGCCTCAGCTTGCCCATCTGTAACTGGGGCTCAGTGTTTCCCAGAGTAGCTGGGCAGGGCTGCCCTACCTCCCCCAGGCCTTGGTGACATGCCCCCCCAAGCAATCCACTGCTGGCCCCACACTTCGCCGTGTGACCAGCAGACATGAGGGAGGGGAGGCCAGATCGCTTTTCAAACAAAACGGTATCAGATGTGTGATTTGATATATATATATATATATATTCCTGGCAACAGCTTGAGCTGCGCTCAGGCCTGGGTGGGGGAGGTGGAAGAGAGGCCATTCCAGTGGCTTAAAACACCCCCAGATAAGTGTGCAGTGATTAAGTGCCACCATTAGCTCTAATGGGCAATAATTGGCGATGAGAAACAATTTTCTAGGGCACCACGGCCCAGTGCCCCACACCCTGGCCCCAGCGGGGACAGCTGAGGGCTGATTAACTCCTGGGCAGGAGGAAATGTCGGAGGCACAAAAAAGTTTCCAGATTCGACCGTAATTGGAAGAAGTGATTTCACTTTCCACAGCAGGCTGATGAGGGGCCACCCACCTGCTGGCGAGGGTGGGGCTCACGCATGCTTCCTGTCTACCGTGGAATGAAGTGACACCCCACTGCAGTGCAGGGAGCCATGTGGTGGGGGTAGGGGGTGGAGATGGGGCTGGGCTCATCTCCCCGGAGTTTCTCCTTAAGACGCTGGAGAAGGCGCCCCTGCTGGCTGGCAGAGGCTCTCCAGAGCGCTCCACCCTAGCAGGAGGCCCGGGTCCTTCACTTAACACCATGGTCAGCCGGGCGGTGGTGGCGCACGCCTTTAATCCCAGCACTCGGGAGGCAGAGGCAGGCGGATCTCTGTGAGTTCGAGGCCGGGCTGGACCGATAGCCTCCAAAACAATACAGAGAAACCCTGTCTGGTAAAAACCAAAAAAAAAAAAAACAAAAACAAAACAAAAAAAAAAAAACACCATGGTTGTGCTCATGTCTCCACTACCTTCCCCTCTGCCCCTGGAAGGGGCTCCTGGTTGCTTCCACATGGGTGAAGCTGAAGGCCACACCTCAGGCCCGTTTCTCTACCACCGTTTCCCCCCATACCTCCTGTTTCTAATGCTTGCCTCCGTCTCCACCAGCCTTACTCCCCTTCCCCAATCCAAAGCATAGATGGGCACTTCCCGCCACCTGCCTGCCCTCCAGGCCATCTGCTGCCCAGCCTCTCTGCTATGCACCCCAGACCCGTCTTTCCCTGACAGCTTCATTGTCTCTCCCGCCTGGTTTGGGGACAGTTCGCAGCTGGCGTTCCATGACTGTTGTTTTGTGGTTGTCACTGTCCGTGGGTGCCAACCTGGGAAGTAGGAGTCATAGTGAACTGGTCTGGCATACCCCTGGCCCTGTGAGAGAAACTCGACAGTTAAGAGCACCTATTGCTCAAGCAGAAGACCCAAGTTCAGTTCCCAACACCCATGTTCCAAGCTTACAACTGCCTGTAACTGCAGCTCCGGGGGATCTGATGTCACTTCTGGCTTCTGCCAGCACCTACACACACACACACACACACACACACACACACACACACACACACACACGGTTTAAAAAATACATGATTTTAGCCAAAAGGCCAAGATACAATTATTTAAAAAATAAATAAATGAATAAAAAACCAGGCATAGGTGCATACCCTTACAATCCCAGCCTAGGGAGATGAAGATCCCTGATGCTCACTGGCCAGTCAGTCTAAATGAACCAGTGAGCTGCAGGAGACCTTGTCTTGAAGAATAAAATGGAAATCAAAACAGAGACAGCACCTGAAATCAACTTCTGACCTTCATATGCAAGTACACCCCCCACACACAGTTGCACACGTATACACAGACAGATGTATACCGAATCTCCCCCTCCCCCAAGCCCAGGACCCCTCTCAAGTGTGACTGATCAGCTTGGCAAGACTGGCTAGCTCCTCCCTTGATACTGGTAGTCTAACAGGGACCCAGGCAAGAGCCAACAGACCCTGGGGGGATGGATGGATGGATGGATGGGGAAAAGTCCTGAGGTCCTGCTGGGACCCAGGAAGGGGTGACTACATGGTAAAAGGCCTTTCCCTCCACTGACTTGGGACTGCAGCCCCACCAGGCACAGGACTGATCTATCGCTGACATGTTGCCTGCAACATTGCAGAGAGGGAGTCTTTCCCTGTGAGATTGGTCCTAGAGAAAGGCCCAGGATGAGTTGAAGTCTTCAGTCAGCCCCAGCTGTCCTGTTGCCCTGAAGAGGTCAAGGCCTCGACTTTGGTGTGGACGGTTCCAGTGCCTTCACCGCTGTCTAGCAACTCAGCATGAAGATGAGCCGGGTTGGTTGTGGAGCCGCTGCCTCGATCCCTGTGTAGGGTAAGACTTGAGCATATTGGGGCTCCAGGACCTGTAGGCTGCTGCTCACGATGTCCCTTCACGCACAGTCCAATGGTGAGAATAGTGACGCTATCACTTTCTAAGGACACTGTATGGGACGTGTGTGTGTGTGTGTGTGTGTGTGTGTGTGTGTGTGTGTGTGTGTGTGTGTGTGTGTTGCTGGGCAGGGAGAGGGACTTCCACGCCAGAACTCCCAGAACTCCACGGACCTCACAGCACCAAGGCTGTGCTCGCAGAGGCTTCTGTCTGTGCTCTCACTTACTTGTTACACACTGCCACGGCAATGACTGCCATCACAAGCACCGTGCCACCTTCCTCCTCAGAGGGAACACAACAAGCGGTGGACTGTCCAGAGGCCGTCTCCACCATCCGCTCTCAGCAAATGGAGGCGCTATAGAAACCCGGCCCGGCAGGTGAGGCCGGTGACCTGACCGCCTGCACCTGCGGGGGAGGGGTGCGGGGCTGCAGGGACTTGGTCCCTTCGGGGCCCGGGGCTTTCAGCAGCTCGTCCGGGAACATTTGCATGTAATTTGGGAGCGGGTCACATGTGGGAGTCATCAGGCGGAGGAAAGGCTCAATCAGGGCCTAATCACTGTCTGTTTGGAGGGGTCTGGGCCCAAGTGAAAAATGAAAACGAGCCTATTTTGTTTGAGTGACAGCCATCAGCAGCCACCTTTGACCTCCCCACTCGAGGTCTGCCCGAGCTTAAAAGCCAATCATCAGGGCAGGGACCAGAGGGGGCACACCCCTCCCTCACCCAGCACCCCATCTGAACTTTTAGTATTCATTCATTCTTTCTTTCAACACTCTAGCCTGGAACAGACGCGTGGGGGTGTCTTGAGCTGTCACTTGCCAGCCAGGCCACCTGGCAGGCGATTGTCAATGTTCCCACCTGCAGAATGGACGCAAGAGAGGTGCCCGAAGCAGCTGGAGTTGATGAGCTGGAAGGAAGCGGAGGACTCCGAAGGGCTGTGGAGGGCGGGGCTAGCGCCAATTGCCCAAGGACGGGGGCAAAGTGAGGTGTGTCTTCCCTCGGGACTGGCAGTCAGAAGACAGCCGCTACGCAGACTTGGTTAGGGGCTCCGCTCTGCTTCCATGGGAATGAATCCCTCCCCCCTGACACCCCCAGTTCTAGAAGAGGGGCCTGTGCCAGGTGATGAGAAGGAAGGCCGAGATGGTGACCCGGCACTGTGAGACTACCTGGTTCACCCCAGAGTCCAGGCACCTCCTCCCCGGATGATCTCTTGATCTCTAGGGAGTCGTGCAACCTGGAGCCTCCACCACGATCAGCTAGGCGGCCAGTCCCGGCGCGGGCCCGGGAGCCAACCGCTGCGGGACGCACGAGTCCCCCGGAGCTCCCGGCCGCTGTCCTGCTCCCCAGGAGGCGCAGCTGAGCAGCACCGCCCGCGGATCGGGGCGGGGCGGTGCATTAGCGCCCGGCCCGGCGTGTTTATCGGGATGTGGAGCGGGGCCTCCAGGAAACCGTCTGGCAGGCCGGCCCTCGGCAAATGGATTGCCAATTAATCAGCATGTATTTATGAGAGCGTTTAAACCATTATTAATGTAGTGTAAATACGGAACCGCTGGCGGCCCCGGCAGGGCGCGCAGGGGCCATCTGCTAGGCGGCCGCATTCCAGAGCCGCCCCCGCCCCGGGATGGTCCCCGCCTCCCGGTTCCCACCTCCCAGCCGGCGGTGCTGCCCTTCTCGAAGGGCCCCGCAGAATCCCAAGGAAGATGCGCCGTAGGGAGCGACCTGCACCCGCACGATCTCTCAGTCACGCGGGGAGGGCGGGAGGTGGCCCTGGCTTGCCCTGGTGGCCCTCGGTGTGTTCCTGCCTTGGGGAGACCTCACAGGTGTCACGATGCACCCTGCCCTGAGGTTACATGTTGGCTCTGTCCTTGGCCACTTGAGTTCCTACTCTCTGCTGGGTTCAGCCCTGGAAGCGAAGGCTTTGGATTCAATCGTGGGGACTCAGAGATTGTCCTCCTCCTTTTTTATTTTTCTTTTTCCAAATGCACAGGCTCGCCCCAGCACACCCTAGGACTGAGCTGGGCTGCCTCCCTCTGGCTGGAGGGGTGCCTACTGCCCGGAAGCCTCTAGCTCCCATCCGATGCAGACAACTCCTTTCTTGGGGGCCATTACAGATTACTTTTCTTTATTGTCTGCACCCATTTTACAAATGAGAGACCATGACCTAGCAACTGTGACCCAGGACCCGGACCCACCCATTGCTGCCTCCTTCACTGTCTTCCTGACAATCCCTGCAACCACAGGGCTACATCACTTGGTGGTCCAGTTTCAGGACCTACCCCCAGATGGATCCAGATCTAGATTTGGGCTTCAAAGAAGAAAGGTGGGAACCATCCACCTGCACACAGAGAAAGAAGACAAAGCTTGATATTTAAGACAACAGCAAGGGGGAGATATGGCTCAGAAGCTAAGTTTCTAACTGCTCTTTCAGAAGACCAGAGTTCAGTTCCCAGCAGTCATGTCTGGCAACCTCACAACCACCTGAAACTGCAAGACCGAGGGATTTGCTGCCCCCTTCTGGCCTCTTTGGGTGCTGGCATGAACATGGTATATACTCATACATACACACACAAGAATACAAACGATCTTGTTTTTTAAAGACAGCAGCAAGGGCTGAAAAGACAGCTGTCCCCAGCAATATGGTGTAGATGTCTAAAGTCATTTCCCCATGTCACTGTCCCAACCGTGATGCCAAGACGTTCCCTCTGTGTGTTTGCTTCTTTACTTTGTAACCCATGAGAGTAAGGGCATTTTCACTATTGATGTCACCAGGAAGGGCCATTCAATGTTTGTTGACCGGCTAGCAGACTGTCATTTTCCCAGGCAGCCGATTTTCTCCCTTGGCTGGCCCTGGTCCACATGTTTCGTTCAACTCAGTTTTGCCTACTCCACCAGCCTTCCACCCCTGACTCAGGGTCAGGGGAGACACTGAAAAACCAGCACTAGACACTGCAAGCAAGTCTCTGTCTGTCACAGTAGGAACACCAGACCCTAAGGGAAGGGACCAGTCCATGATCCCACCAGTGCTGGGCTACCGGAGGCACTCAGGGCCTGTTCCCTGGCATTCAGGGAGAGGAGAGAACAAAGACATGGCATGTGCCCCTATTTCCTGGCCCGCCTCCGCCCCCCATTAGCCCAGCAAGGCTTGTTTATATTACGGCAGGAATTATTCCAGCCCTAATCAGAGGCCCTACGAGCTTTCAGCATTCTTTACCCAAGGACACTCTCCAATCCTATAATTTCCATCTCCCTAGACACCCCTGATTGAAAGCAAACATTTTTATATTTGGAAAGGAAAAGGGCTGTGTGCTATTCATAGCACAGTCAGGCTGTCCAGAGCTGGGCCCCGGGGGCAGCAGACCAGGGCTCAGCTTCAGGGTAGATGTTGGAGGATACAAGGACCATGCCAATGAAGAGACCCCCTCACCTGTGAGGACCCTTGCCCCTGAGTGACCACAGCACTCTTCGTGTGAGGGGCAGCTGTGAGACACTAAGCTGAGCGTGGGTTATAGTAGGGTCCCTTTCTTCCCCCTCACTGTGCCTTCTTTGCCCAGGTGATGCTTCTGAAGCCAGTGGGGATGTCACAGAATGTCATGCTAATGGATCCTGGGTACCCTGCCCTGGCAGTGAGCCCAGCATTTGCTGAAGGATCTTTGAGGAACCAGCCCATTGTCCCGGGACCCTGGATGTCACCTTGGACCCTCTTTTGTCCTGGAATCTGCTCCAACCTCTCCTCATTTTCTCACCCATCACTCTACAGCTAGTGTAGATTCCTCAGGAGCCCAGGCCTCCTCTCCTTTCCCTTCTACCATCTCTCCTCTTGGCTTCTTCCCTTCATTGGTGCATGTGACCTCTCTCAGCTGTGTTACAGAAGCCCAGGCAGGACTGTGTGTCCTTCCACGGTGGGGCGTGAGAGGCCATCTTCCTTGGCACCGTGTACAGCCAACTGTTCCGTAGGCAGGTCCTTTTCGACACGCTAGAAAGATGCTCTATCCCTCTACGCTAGTCAGCTTTCCCACAGTTAGAAACACAGACAGAACCAGGGTTCTGTCCAGGACTGCTTGGGCACAGTGGTGTGGAGACTTTGTGCAGAGGGTTGTGACTGAAGCGCACGGTAGCTGTTTAGCTCGTGGCAGCCAGAAAGTCAAAGAGGCAGAAGAGTCAGGACCCCAGTTCCCACTTCAAGGGCGCACCACAGTGAGCTAAGTTCTAGCTGCCTGATCTGATGTACAGTTTCTACTGCCTTCCCTACCAAGCAGCAGCACTACGTGAGGACAAGACCTTCAGCACACTTGGCCTGAAGGGAAGGCCGCACGATTCAACCCAATAAAGATTGTGGAGTACTCAATACTTCCGCTTAGCTAGGCGGTGGTAGCACAAGCCTTTAATGGCAGCACTGAGGCCAGCCCAGTCTTCAAAGCTACACAGAGAAACCCTGTCTAGAAAAACAAACAAAAAATACGTCCACTTTATGGATGCAGAGACCAAGGCTTAAGGAGCCCAGGGAAATACCACGGGGACATCGAAGTCCCCAGGCCTCGCCCCAGAACTCCCATTCTTAACTCCTAAAGCTGGTGAGGCTAAACTGAAGTTGAATAAGAAGTCAGCCAGACTGGTAAGTGCTAAGGAAGCTAGCTGAGGGCTCTCTCTCTCTCTCTCTCTCTCTCTCTCTCTCTCTCTCTCTCTCTCTCTCTCTCCCTCCCTCCTTCCCTCTCTCCCTCCCTTTCTCCCTCTCAGTGGATGTGTGTGTTGTATGTATACATGATTGTATGGATGTGTGCACACGAGTGTGCACGTACAAATATGTGCATATGGAGGCCACAGGTCAATGTCAGTGACGTCCTCAGTTGCTCTCTACTTTATTGTTTTGAGACTCTTGCTAACCTGATTCAGCTAGGCCAGCCAATGGGATCCAGAGACTTTCCTGTCCCTGCACCCCATATTTATATTCAGTATATTATATTGAATTAAGCAATTTAGTATTTGTATTTCTAGAATAACAGACTACATCAGGATGTAATTTTCCCTTCAGATACAATTTTAAAAGATTTATTTGACTATTTATTTGTGTGTACGTGTGTGCACATGCGTGCAAGTGCCCAAGGAGACCAAAAGAGTGTTGGATCCCCAGTGCTAGAGCTAAAGGTTTGTGAGCTGCCTTGTGAAGGCACAGGTAATAGAACTTAGGCCCTTGGAAAAGTAAAAAGTGTTCTTACCAAGCACCTCTCTAGCCCCAAATATAAATTTTATTTTTACCAAAATCACACATGCACAGAGTTCTGTTTGCCATCCTGAAGTATAACTTACGTACAAAAGAGACAGTGTGTAAAGTGTGAACCCTGGTGAGTTGTGAGGCAGCTGTGTTGGCCCGGAGAGTGGCTCAGTGGATACATTACCTGTCACATAAGCATGAGAAATGAGCTCAGACCCCTACAGCCAGGTGAAAGAAGCTGGGAGGGAGGACAGAGAGGCAAGCCCCTGGGGCTCACTGGCTAGCTGGTCTGGCATCAGCAGCCAGCTCTGGGTGCAATGAGGGACCCTGTCTCAAACAATAGAGTGGAGAGAAATAAAGAAAAGCACGTAACACTGATTTCCACCTTCTGCATAAGCACACATGAGTGATTGCACCAGGACACACCTGAGCGCACACACACGCACATGCATGCACACTGAATTGCTTGATCCCTGATCATCTGTTGCACATGTTTGCCCTTTGAACATTGTCATTTACAAATGTGCTGGGACACTCTTTAGAGCCACCCTGAGACACCTGCAGTCCTCCGGTCACAGGTTGAGCATGCCTAGATTTTAGCTCTCAGAGGAATTGTGAGGATATTTTCTCCAGTGGTGGCCACACTTCCTGCCGTGAGTGTGTGAGGACCCCAGCCCCCCTACACCCCCAGCACTGCTCATTAGGGCCAGCTATTGAGCCTGAGGTGCCCTCTTATTTAACTGAGTCATTTCTCTTTTGCTGTTGAGATTGGGAATTTGTAGGAAATATGGATATAAAACCTTTACCAGATATGATTTACAAATCCGTCTCCCATTCTAGTCTTCTCAGTTCTTTCTCTTTGTTTACTTGAGACAAGGTCGCAGACAGCCCAGGTTGGCATCAAACTCATTGCGTATTCAAGACTGGCCTTGAACTCTTAATCCCTCTGCCTCTGCCTCCCAAGTGCTAAGATTATAGGCACCTGCCACCACCTCTAACCCTCACCTCTGGAAAAGCAACCCATGCTGCTAACTGCTGAGCCATCCCTCCACCCCAGATCAGACTGTAAGAAACTTCTTGTGTGTGGTGTGGGGTGGGGCTGATCCCATCCTTTTGCTGGTGCATTCCTAGTTAGCCCAGCATCACTTGTGAAGAAAACCATTTTTTCCTCTAGTGAATCATTGCACTAATCTTGTCACAAAGCAGCTGGCTGTAACTCTGTCCAGACAGCCGAGCCTGCCTGGTGAGTTAGCCACAGGTTCAGTGAGGTCAGCGTCAGCCGCTGCTCTTCATACACAGGTGCACACACGCTGCACTAATCTAGTTTACCGTTCCTGACTCCAGTCACCGGTGTCACTGGAGCTCCCACACAGTGTCGTTTCCTCAGTCCCCACTAATTCCTTTTGTTCTAGTATCATCGAATATACTACAGTACTGGGCACTGTAAAATACACACACACACACACACACACACACACGCGTGCGCGCGCTGTTACATATGTTTTCTTTTTAAATACATTGAGAGAAAAAAGGAAATTCTGTTATTGATTATGTTTTTTAATGTACCTGGATAACTCCCTTAACTTTTAAAAAGATTTAATTTTTGTGTATTGGTTGTTTCGCCTGCCTGAGTCCCAGTACCATGTACCTGGAGTGCCCAAGGAGGCCAGACGAGCTCACGGGATCCCCTGGGACTAGAGTTACAGACTGTATTTCCTGACAGGGCATCACCCTGAGTGCACACTATCATATTGGGGTGCCACTTGCTCCTCCAGGGCTCTCTTGACTGTCCCTTTCAGTCACTGTTACTCTCCATTCCGCAGGCCCCATTCACCGTCAACTGATTGTTTTATTGTTTTTGACAATGCCCCGGAGCCAAAATTTCTGAGCAGTCTTATCCCATTAAATTGGGAGAGGGATAAATTTTGGGGGCTGTTTTTGGGGTTTTGTCCTAGGCTGCGGGGATTCTTCTATGCCATCCCTTTCCTTGGTTCTGTCTTGTGAATGAGATGGCCTGCGTGTTGGCTTCTTCTTTGCAATGGAAAGGAAACCGCTTTTCAAAGCGCCCCAAGACTCAGCCTTCTCTATAGCCTCCCAAAAAATGTCGGTTGTTCTGCAGGGTGCCCGCCTTCCCCTCCTCTCACGGTATGTGTGTATGCCTTTGTAATTGCATGGATGTGAGGGGGTGGGATTCAGGTGGAGGGTTGGCCCTGCCATCAGGGTCTTCCTCCAATGCTCTCCACCTTGTGTGTTGAGGCAGGATCTCTGGCCAATCCTGGCTCTCACAGTTTCAGCTAGTGGGGTTAGCCACCTTGCCCGGGGGAAACCCTAGTCTTGCTTTCCATAGCCCGGGCTTACAGGTGGATTCCACGTCCAGCCAGCTCTTACACCGGCTCTGCAAATCCACACTCTGGTGCGCACTCTTGCAAACAAGTGTTTTATGCACCAAGCCCTGGTGCTCTCTTCTTGTTTTTCCCCTTGGGCAAAGCTCTATGCTGTGCATGGAGTACGGGCCTCTGGTCTTCACGTCTTGCCTTTGGGGGTGCAGAGAGTCTTCCTCATAGTGATTGTGGTACTAGTATTCCTGGTACAGAGTTCCAGGGCAGAGCCTCTGTCCTGTGGAGCTCCCGAACTCTCCCTGCACTTATGAGAACATGCCCAGCCTGCTGGTCACCCGGTCTCAGCAGCCAGGCACAGTTTGCCTCCCTGACCCAGAAGGGAAAGGAGAGAAGTCATTTGGCTCACCCTCTTCAGTCCATTTTATGTTGCTGTCCCAGGTTAGGTATTTTGAAAAGCAGATATTTATTTAGCTCATGCATCTAGAAGTTCAGGGACATCTTCTCAGTCCCCGGGGCTGGGGGTCCATGGCATTGTGAAATGGCAAGGGTTTGTGAGACAGGAGGGCAGAGGTCGCCAGGCAAGACAGGATGCAAGAGACGGGAGGAAGGCGCTAGGCACTTATCACAACTGCATTTAGACTTCCCACAAGAGTAAGAATGTCTTGTTAAGAAAGCACTAATCCCTCTTAAAGACCTAATCACTGCCCACTAAGCCCATCTCTTAAAGCTTCTGCCAGTTCGGGGGTGGAGAGGGTGGGGGGAACCCTGCGGGAATCCACTGGTTCTTGTCATTCTCACTAAGTTGTGCTTTGTTTCCTTGAATAGATCTCACGTTTAATGTATACCCTGAGGGCAATTTCCAGAGGCCCTCATTGTTGAGATTTTAATAGCTCTCGCCAGCTTTGGTTTTTTTCTCCCTCAGGGAGTAGGTCTGCAAAGATCCTCATGTTGACATACCTCTGTGCATCTTATCAAAGGGCTGAATTGTCTTCTGAGGTATTTGTACCAACTGGCTACCTTCCCTCCAGTTCCAGCTTCCCCACACTCCCACGAGTGTTTCAGATGCTTTCCTTCCAGTTGGGCCAGTAAGTGTGTAGTGATACACAGTGCTTCTGGTGATGTCCAGTAAGTGTGTAGTGATACACAGTGCTTCTGGTGATGTCCAGTAAGTGTGTAGTGATACACAGCGCTCTGGTGATGTCCAGTAAGTGTGTAGTGATACACAGTGCTCTGGTGATGTCCAGTAAGTGTGTAGTGATACACAGTGCTCTGGTGATGTCCAGTAAGTGTGTAGTGATACACAGTGCTTCTGGTGATGTCCAGTAAGTGTGTAGTGATACACAGTGCTCTGGTGATGTCCAGTAAGTGTGTAGTGATACACAGTGCTCTGGTGATGTCCAGTAAGTGTGTAGTGATACACAGCGCTCTGGTGATGTCCAGTATCTGGTCGTGTGCCTGTTTCCATCCACGCATATTCACGGCTAAAGTGCTTGTTCAAAGTTTCCCCGTCTTAACATTTAAATTACACGTGTTGTATTTATCCATGGGGGGGCACGCACACTACAGTGCTCATGTGGAAGGCAGAGGGCCCCTTGCAGGAACTGGTTCTCATCTTCCGCCGTGCATATTTCAGGGACAGAGCTCTATCAGACTTGGGTACAAGTGCCCTCGCCTACCGAGCTATCTTGCCAGCCCATGCCCATTCCTAAGTTAGCTTTCCCCCTCCTCTAAGCTTTGAGACATGTCCTGCAAATGCTTTTCTCCTGTCTGTGGTTTGCGTTTTTTATTTTATTAATAGATGCTTGCTGCGAAGTAGAGGTTTCTAATCTTTTCGTTAACCTTATCCGCTTGTTGTGGTATGGCTGGTACTGGGGCTGGTTAAGCGTTGCCTAGGTCAAAATCCCAAGCTCTTCCCTTATGTCTTCTAGAAGTTACATAGTTTTGGTTTCTATTTGGGGTGGAATGGCAGCTACATCATTAGGATGCCCCCTGAGAAACTTAGAGGCATCTTCACCATGGGCAACACATGGGAACGTGCACCTCTGCGGGATCCCCTGGGTGACAAGTTAGCAGCTATATTACCAAAGAGACTTTGGGAGGATTCCCTGAAGGTCATGAGGCCTGAGAGCCCCTGAGTCTTGCAAATCTCTCCTCTCTCTCCATAAGAGAGTGTTATAGTCCCGATCATGCACCTAGTCAGACATCATCGTTACTTTGGTTCAAGATGGCAAAAGTCACTTCCAACTCAGAGGAAAACATACGCTGTGCACCGTCTCAACCTTCTGCATTTACAATCTTTTTGCTGCTTCTTCCATTGTTCCATGATACTCCCAAGACATAGATTCGTGATAATTTTATTCCATTTAGGTTTGAACAGTGGGATGTTATACAACAGTAACAGTATAGACCACAACAGAAATGTACTTATAACTATTCAGTCAGTTATGAGTTTCTGCAGTGATCACCACTCACTGCAAAAAGAATTCTAATTCGACTGTGGCTAACAGCAACAGTATTCTTTAGGCATAAACACACATGTTTAAAAGGCAGTTCGACAGGCACCTGTTTAATAAAACAATATCTGTAACTCGCTGGGACACGTGGCATCCCGGTCAATGGTTTTGTCCTGGCTTATAATATTATTCTAGGTTGCCTGCTGTTGCCGCAATAAACAGCACGGCCAAAAGCGACGTGGGGAGGAGGTGAAATGTTTACAGATTACACTCCGTCATGGAGAGAAGCCAGGGCAGGAATTTGAAAGAGAACCCTCAAAGGACACCGATTGCAGGCTCTCAGACTCACAGTCAGACACTTTCTTATTCAGCCCAAACCTACCAGCCTAGGGATGGTACCGCCCACAGTGGTATGAGGCATCTTACATCAGTTAGCAATCAAGAAACTTCCCTACAGTCATGCTCACAGGTCAATCTAATGGAGACAATTCTCCAATTGAGGTTATCGCTTCACAGACTTGCCACCTTCACCAACATCAGCCATCACAAGTCCCAAATGAGGGTTCTCCCCTATGGAATCAGGCCTTGAATCCAAAGAGTAATTGGTTGCAATCATAACAGTTGAACCATTACTGCACCAGCAGGCACATGACTTCTGAGATACAGTTGGTGTTCCATGCAGAATCTACAGCTGAGAAGGGCTACTGGGGACAATCCTCTCCTACTAGTCTGTCAAGCACCTTAGGATATCTCAAACACCAACGAGTAGGACGAGACCTGCCGTCTTGGTCCCGGCCTGATTCCTCCGTGTCTTGCAACTACAGGGTGTGATGTCCTCAGCAACAGAGACTTACTCTCCAGTCGTGCTGTGAAGCCAACACTGGTTCAATAGCTTGTGTCGTATGTGGGAGTGGACACAGGACAAGAATCACTTGGGCCAGCAGCTTGTGCCCTGAAGGCCACCTGACCTCCTTCCCATGTAAGGGCAGATTGATCTTAGGATGCGGTACATTGGTTGATATTTTTAAAAAGAAGTTAGCAAGGTCCAAAATAGCACATAAACAATTCTTCACTCGTGTGAGCAATGTTGAATACAGTAGCATGATGGGAGGTACCACCCCATTTCTCCACAAGCCGTCTGACTTCCTCCTGATGAGGCCTGGCTACTTTGAAAGGGCCTTGGGCTGGGTGAGCGACTGCAGTGTTACAGAGCCCTCACGTCATTCAGCTATGTGTGACTCTACCTGTGGCAAGACTCTTGATTTGGTAACGAATCCTGCAAGCCAAACAAGACAACAGGCACAGGGACGTCCCACAGTGTGACCCTATGCCCCCCACCCCCGGCAGAAGCCTTCTCTGCATCGACAAAGCTCAGAGCCCAGTGACAGAGACACGCAGGGTTCTGGGAATAATGAGGAGTAACAGGACGTGTAGGTGCTGTCAGTCATGCTGGAGCGGTGGGTGGGAAGGTCACACACTCGCTTGTTCATTCATGGGTGGGTGGGTGGGTGAGTGCATGTGTGTATGCACGATATTCCTGTTCATGCGGATATGCACATGTGTGTATACAGGCAGATGTGTATGTCTGCATGCCTGCCTGTGGAGACTAGAGGTGTCTTCCTCAGCTGCTCTCTGTAGTGTGAATCCGGAGAGTTAGGTAAAGGTTCTCAAGATTTTATTTAGGTATGAAGTAGGGGAGAATGCTCACTGATTCACAACAGGTTAGACGCCACTGCTGACCCAGCTGCCTGTTTCCTGTTGTTCTGTCCAGGGGTGAAGGGCACCAACAGCAGGTGCATTTTTCACTCTGACCATCCATTTGAGAGAGTGAGAGAGCCAGAGAGCGAGAGACCCTATCCCTTAGCTTTATGTTGTCACATAGGCAGACGAAGGCCACGCCCTAGGGCTTGCTGCCCCAAAAGTCACTGGCTAAATAGAAATCCACCTTACTTTTTCAGATAGCTTTATTAACTCTTTGAGAATGTCATGCAGTTTATTTTTATCACATTTATTCCCCTCCCCAAAAGCCTCTCAGATCCACCCCACCTCCACACCTATCCAACTTTTCATTCTGTCTCTTCTTTTAGTCCACTGAGTTTCATGGACACAGTATTAAACCGACTCCTAGTGACTTATCAGCATACACACAGATTAGTGTACTCATGAGCCCTCATTGGAGATGCGGCTTCTGCAGTACACAGTGATTGACACAGATACTCACCACTGGTCAAAGTGGCTGTGGAGTGCTCAGCCCTAAATGGGGCATCTATTTCACAATCTGTCGAGACCGATTTGTGCTGCTCAAATACTCTTGGGTATGGGATATCTCCTAGAGTGTAGTCGACTTACCAGGGGTCACACTTGTAAAGAAAACTGACTCTCCCTCTCCTGGCCGCTATCAATTGCCAATCCTTATCAGCCATAGGGGGAATTTGTGCCCACCTCCCCTCTCCATGGTAAAATTGTGTCTGGCTTGAGCTTACGCACGCTGTGTGCAAGCTGCCACACTCACCGTGAGCTCATACGTGCAACTGCCCTGCTGTGTCCAGAAAACACTGTTTCTTTATAGTCATCGACCTCCTCTGGTAGACAACCCTTGGGAGAAGGGGCCATAGTACAGAGATGTTCCATTTAGAGCTGGGCACTCCACAACCTCTGCATGTTGACCAGTTGTGGGTCTCTGTGTTAATCATCTACTTCAGAGAGACGCTTCTCTGCTGGGGGCTCAGTGGTGCGCTAACCTATGGGAATAGTGATAAGTCATTAGGAGTTAGTTAATACTATGTCTATTTAGCAGGACAGTAGCAGTAGTTTGTCCCCTAAGGACTACGACCTGTCTGATCTTAAGCTCTTAGTCTGATGACAGTGCTTTCACCTTGTGGAGCAGGCCTTAAATGCAATCAGAAAGTGGTTGGTTCCTTCCATGACATTTCTGCCACTACTGCACCATTGGCACATTTCCCAGGCCAGTCACTATTGGAGCTCGCAGGGCTCACAGCTGGGTGTGGCCGACGATTGTTTTTCTTCTTTGGTATTGTGCATAGCAGCTTCCAGCACTGTGAAAGCTAGGCAGTAGGGATGAAGCCTCCAGGTCAGTACCAGATGCTCTCTCCCCATTCTGTAACTCAAGCATGCCGTGTCTTCAGCAATAGGGTCATACCATTAAGTTCTGGAGGGTAACTGGGACAATTGCCCTGAAATGTTAGGGAATCTATGGGGTTCCGCTGACCAACAACTGCAAAACCGACAACCCATTCCTAGCACTGAGCTTTGAATTTGCTAGCCTGATATAGGATGTCCTTTTGTATGCTGCGAATGTGTGTTGCTCTTATTGGTTGACAAATAAAGCTGTTTTTGGTCTATGACAGGGAAGAATATAGCTAGGCGGGAAATCCAAACAGAGATAGAGAAAGAAAGAAGACGGAGTCAGGGAGACACCATGTAGCTGCCAGGGAAGCAAATGTGAAGTAAGAAGCCATGAACCATCGTAATAAAACATCGAATGATAGAAATGGGTTAACTTAATTGTGAGTGCTAGTCAGCAATATGCCTGAGCCATTGACTGGGCAATTATAATTAATATTAATCCTTAGAGTGGTTATTTGGGAACTGGAGGGCAGGACAAGAAACCTCCAACTACGTGTGGCTCCCAAATGTTTGGCAAGAATTTCCACATAAAACCTAACACAAGCTTAAAAATGAATTCTAAACGCAAAATAACAGAGTCAAGCACGGCTTCTTGGTAGCAGTGTTTCCTTGAGTGGGTTCTGTTTGCTAGAAGCAAGCAGAAGCATGGCTCCTTTAAGAGACGGCTTCTTGACTCTCTTAGGAGCAAAAAACGAATGGCTCTTTCAAGAGGCACTGCTATCAAACACGTATATGGAGTTTATGAGCAGCCAGCGGCATGAACCTAAAAACACCCCAGAGTTGGGACGATGCATGCGGCTCCCTCCAGTATCCCCGCCATGAAGCTAGCCTCGCAGGAAGTCAAGAAATGGCGTGGAGCCAGCTGCTTTAGTCCTAACCAAGCCTGCTTACCATTTTAAAAAACTGTCCTGGTCAGAAAAGGATTACAGATACACAATAAGAACAGATTCAGAAAAAAAAAGGCCTCTAAACAAGTCAATTGTGTTTGATAAACATGCATGGGCTTGAGCGAGAGAGAGGACATAAGATGGAGTCGTAGATAAAAACAATAATTTAAGGAAAATAATCGGAGGTCCTTAAAGGAGAAATAACGTAATAAAAATTATAATGGGCCATGTAAAGATGAAAAATATACAGTCTGGATTGTGTATACTATTTATTTTCTTTAAATTTTTTGACTGTTAATAGGCTAACTACAGAGAGACATTTGATTGTGGGGGATGCTAAACTAAACCAACATATATATTTTTAAAGGTATCTTGATTTCAAAATCTGGTCTGAAAATATGTTGCTTTGGAAAAGAGGTTCTGCTTTTGTTTCCACAGAAGATGAGAAGCTGTGAATTCCTTTTAGGTTAATATGGTTTGATCAAACAATACCCCCTTGAAGCGATGGCTCAGGTGATCCAACATTTAGAACAGTTTCAAGGCAACTGGCTGGGACTATACAGTCTCACAGACTACTACAGCCAAGATTTAACATACTTCTAAATTTTCTCAGGGTCTCCATAAGATCACTGCACCCAATAATCAAGAGGAAGTAGTCTAGAAAACTACTCCCAAATTCCCAAATATCATTTATAAATGTTTGTTTTCATTTGTTGGGGGTTGATTATAAGTGGTTAATGGTCATAGTCAATGTCTTTCTAAAGAAAAAGAAGGGGTATGATATAGAAATGAATACTTTACATGGTTATGGATTATGGTTTATTGATACAAATTTAAGGTCAATTTGTTATATATATATATATATATTCACACACAAATATATGTATATACTGTTGTTTAAGGTATTATGTTCATGCAGCTCATTTAAAAATTTAATTTATAATTAAGAAATACAGAAATAGATTGTCATTTGTAATAGTCAAACTTATAGTCATGTTAGTTACATTTTCTAGATACACAGAGATATATTTCATATGGACAGGTAATCTTCAGACTCTTCAAAGACCTACAGAATATGGCATTTAAAATGTTTTAAGAACTTAGACTTTTCTCAACAGTGAGACACGTCTGCTCCTAGCAGCACCAATTACATCAGAGAGGATGATGGGCATCAAAGAAACTCATTATGGAGTTTGCCTTCAGTGAGGCAAGACTAGCCATTTGGACAAGACTGATTGACTGTATGCTGCACAAACTGGAAAGTGACTGCTGAACTTGCAAAACAAGACGGGAAGGTCCTTCAGGGTTCCTGCTTCACAGAGGAAACTGCCAGACATTCTCCAGGACACAGAATAAAGTAACTGATGAACTTTGCCAGTACAAGGCAGAACAGATCTTCAAATTTGCTGCTTCACTGAAAAGTCTGCCAGATACTGGGGGCCTATAGGGTGAAGATGAATGCCCCAACAAAAGAACTTTGGGTGACTGCCCAGGCATCCAGATATCTCTGTCATTTCCAGAGTTTTAGAAATTGCTTACAATGTACTCAATTTACTTAGGTAATATTATATCCTTCTGGGGTCTTTGATAGAGCTGAAGACAGATAGTTATAATTATAGTTTTCCTTAGTTATGATAAAAGATAAATTAGATCTACAAACTTTAGATTCACAAAGATAGGATAGATGACCGAGTGTTTTCTTTAATTTTGCCAAATGCAAATGGACTATATTATAACTATAATTCTTACTTGATACCTGTTTTGTTATATGTAATTTTACTATGTTAAAGTAAAAACCTTTTTAATTAGACATAAAAGGGGAGATGATGTGGGATGTCCTTCTGTATGCTGCAGACATGTGTTGCTTTTATTGGTTGATAAATAAAGTTTATTCAGTCAATGGTCAAGCAGAATAGAGCCAGGCATGAGATCCAGACGGTTATGGAGAAAAAGGAGGTGGAGTCATAGAGATTCCATGTAGCCACTGGGGAAGTAAGATGGAAGGAAAAAAGCCATGAACCTCATGGCAAAATACAAAATAATAGGAATGGGTTAATTAATATGTAGAACTAGCCGGTCAGAAGCCTGAGCCATTGGCCAAGCAATTGTATTTAGAATGGTTATTTGGGAACTGGAAGGTGGGGTGAGAGACTCCAGCTACAATAGCCTGTTGTGTCTATTGTAGGCATTGTTACCCTGTTAGAGGGTAACTACCTTTAAACGTTTTGTAGATGTGTATGCAGATAAATGAATTTCGGGGAGGATTTTATACGAGTTTTTCAAAAGGTCTTTAGTGTTAGTTACCCCTCCCCACTCTCCCTCTTCTCCCTCCGCTCCCATCCACCTTATATTTTTGTTGTTGTGAATTTTGTTGGGACAAGGTCTTATCACACAACTCTAACTGGTTTGGAACAGTAGGCTGGCCTTGGAATTGCAAATATCCACTTGCTTCTGCCTCTGCCTCCTAAGATGAAAGACATTTGCCATCATGCCCAGTCCTTACTTTTTGAAGCAAGGTCTCTCACTGAACCTGTATCCCTGTTCTTAAAGGATCCAGCAGCCGTCAGGTACCCCTCACCAGCATCCAACACCCCGCTGTCTGAACTGTCTCCATTGTAGTCCTTGGACGCATCCCCCCCCACCACTTAAAAGGCTGTGCTTTGGGGCCCCGTCTTACAGACAGGATCCCTGGCCAGGTCTGTGCCCTCTGTGCCCTACTTCCCAGGCCCTGAGTGGAGGCCTGCATTCTCCTTGTCCTCTTTCCTCTTCTTTCCAGGACCCCAAAGTTCCAGTCCCGCCTGCACATGCCCGCATCACTACAGTCAGCCCTGACTCCTCAAGACTGTCATCCCATGAATTAGGGATCCAGCCACATCACTCAACACTAAAGTGATAGCCTTGAATGGCACCCATCCACAGCAACCGACACCATTCACAAGTGAGCCATTAAAACCAAGCAAGACTTTATAAACTTGGCTTAATGTTAAGTCCATAAGAAAATCTCTGTAATTTCCTGCTGGGCAATGGGGATGCTGTCTGGTTCCTACAGGCCATAATTTTTGGGGGAGAGACATGTTCCCCACCACACAAATGATAGGAAGTCAGTAGTTATGGTTATGGCCAGCTGTTGACGCCGAGAGACTATGTGGAGGGCCCAGGGTCCCACCTACCTCAGCTAAATGGTATCTTTATGAAATCAGTGAGCTTGGCTCCAATGAAGGGTGGCAAGAATAAATAAATAAATAAATGAACTTTCGAAGTCTAATTGGCAAACTGACCTTTGGAAAATATTTTCCCACCCAAGTCCCAAGCTGAGGAAAAATGTGTGCTTTATGCAGAGGAGCACACTCCTATCTGGGAGCACTCAGGGCGGGAAGCAAGATAGCTTGCTGGGCTGTCAGGGCGGCCTTGGGTTACAGGGACAGCTGAAGAGGCAGGAACCCTCAGCTAGGAACACCAGAGCAGTGTGGACACCCTGGGGCCCCTCCTGGCAACGGGCGCTCAAGTGGACCTAAGAGGCCAGGCCTGGCCTCACAGAGCACGCTGAGAAACAGGCTGAGGAACTGCACACCCTGGGCCATCCCTGCTTTCCATGAGGAACCCAGAAGCCCTCTCTGGATGCCTGTAGAGGAGAGGGCTCAGCAATAAGCTTCTTGCTGCGTAGGCATGATAACCTGAGTTCACACCTGCCTCTAGCACCTAAGGAAATGCCAGATACAGCAGTGTGAGCCTCTAACTCCAGTGCGCGGCACGGTTGGAGACAGGAGGATCCGGAAGGCTTGCTGAACAGTCAGTAACAGACTGTAACAACAGGTTCAGGTTCAGGGAGACACTGACTCTGTCTTAAAGCGCAGACGAGATGACTCAGCGCGTAAAGGAAGGTGCTTGCCACTAAGCCTGATGACTCCAGGTTAGTCCCAGATGGCCAAAGGAGAGAGCTGACTCCTACAAATTGTCACCTGACTTACACATGCACGCAGTGTCTGTCTCTGTGCCCCCTCACACCCACCCCCCCACACACACTCACACATACTCACACACACTCACACACACTCACACCCACACACTCACAGACACATACTCACACAGACACACACACTCACACACACACTCACACACTCACACACATACACACACTCACACAGACACACTCACACACATACTCACACACTCACACACATACACACACTCACACAGACACACTCACACACATACTCACACACTCACACACACACTCACACTCACACACATACTCACACACACACACACACACACACACACAACTGAAAAAAAGAGAGAGGAGGAAAGTAAGGGTGACCCCGGCGCTGCCCCAGGCGTGCACCTTGTGTCTGTCAGGGTCCCAGCTCCCCGGGAAGTCCCTCAGGCTTACCACTGCTGTAGAGGGGCGCTGCGGGGACACCTCTGTGACTCTGATTGGCTGTTCAGGCGCCTGGAGCCTGAGGCAAGGTTCCTCGCTCTTCTGCACCCTCTCAGGCCTCTGCCTTAGATCCCAGACTGTGTGAACCTGCCTGGTTGGCTGAGCTAGTGATGAAGCCCACTGCGGTGGTGGGGACAGGGTCACCCTCCTCGTGATGAAAGTGCTGTCGTCACCTCGCATTCGGATGGGGAAACTGAGGCACGCGGGGTCAGGTCAGATGAACAAGATGCTCCTTCCAAGCTTGGGAAGCCAGGGAGAGGGGCCCCTTGGTGGGTTTCTCACCTCGGTCTTTCTTGGAAAAAGAGCAGTTGCTAATTACCATTCACTAATTACTCCCCAGGCAATTTCCATAATTGTCTCAAGGGGGAAGAAATGTGATGAGCTAAGTCGTGAGCAAAAACAGCCCCAGGAAGCGAAGCCAAAGGAGCCCTGGAAACGGAGCATGTGGCCACCCTCGGGAGCCCTGGAATGCCTGCATCCAGCCTACCCCTCCCCGTGCCACAGAAAGGGAAACTGAGGCCGGCCAGGCCGGGTGTCAGACCTCACACACACAGAGGGCCCCGTGTGCAACACGGAAGGCCGTGCGCCCCGGGGAAGACCTTGGTACCCTCGGAATCCATCAGGCCTTTCGGTCTGAGGAACCCTCCCGAAGCAGCGCACGCTTCCTTGAAGCTAATTGCCTTAGTTTGAGGTAATATTCGTCACAGAAACACCAGCAGTAACCTTTGGTCTTGGCAAATTCTCCCCTCAATCACATAACGTAAACAGCGATAAACGAGGGCTTTTTAAGGCTTTCCTCATAATACGTTACACATGCATTTGTTACCGAATCTGGGCGCTCCAAGCCCTGAAACCTGAGCTCAGCGGGCGGTGAGCCGGCTGGGCCCCCGTGCTGGGGTCAGGGTCCCCCCAGCCCGGACCATGCTGCCCCTCCCCCCGCCCTGGCCTGCTCTCTCTCCTCCCACCCCTTCTTGCCCTGGCTCCCTTTGTCTCCCCTCCCTTTCTCTCGGTTTTCTCCTCCTTTCTCTCTGGATTTGTTTTTCTTTTCCTTTGTTACCTCGTCTCGGTTTCTGTCTCTGATTTCTTGTCTCTGTCTCTGTGTGTCTCTCTCTGCCTCTCCTTGGGCATCCTGTCTCCCTCCAGCTGTCCTCAGACACAGGCCAAGAAACGGCCCAGACCCAATCTTGCCTCCTTCCTTCTGCCTGGAGCCTGGTGTCCGAGGCCCTTAGACACAGTCGCTCCCAGTGCGGAGGTGGTCACAGCGCTGGGGGATGCGGCCAGGCAGAGGCAGGCCTGAGAGGAGCACCAGGTTCGGCAGGGATGGGGGAAGTCACCGTGGGCTGCACCGCAGCAGTGCTGTCCAGCCGAGGTGCAGAGCAGCAGCTGGCCTCCTAAGAACGGACTCTGGGAGCCCATTCCACATGGAGGGATGCTCTCCCAGGCCCTGCCCTGGATGAAATGACAGACTCTGGAGATCCCCCATGGAGGACCCCACCCTCCCTGGGGAGCGGTGTGCGGATGGGGGGGCTGGTGGAGGGACAAGGGAGGAGGGGAGGGAGAGGGAGCTGGGATTGACATGTGAAGCAAGCTTGTTTCTAATTTAAATGAAAAAAATTATGTTATAAAAAAAAGAATGTGGGGCAGGAGTGTGGATCCCAGGCTGGGCAGAGGGTCCACGGCAGAGCAGGTTCAAGAGGCCGGGAAGGGTTGATGGTGTGCAGGGGCAGACTCTGCGTCAGTCACAGGGGCTCCCACGGGCCTCGTGTTGGTGCTGGAAGCAAGGCCTGGTGCAGACCTTTGCTTTGGGGGTAGCCCTGCTGATGCCTGGAGATGGGAGGGGTGGACATGTGGCTAGGCCAAGGGTCATGGGTCAAGCATTACCCCAGGGACTGGAAAGCAGGTCCTTGTCCTGCCCTTGAGGCTGCCTGTGAGCCAGCCTCATGGGAATCAAAGTCCAGGCCAGGTTTCCTGTGTCCTGTGGATGTGCCCATGGGCTCAAACCTGGCTCGCTAAGAAGGCTGATGGATACTGGGTGCCCTGGCAGGGAGGGATCTTACTTCCTGAAGACATCTAGCAACTGGGAAACTGAGGCCACAAGGTTCGGGCGGCAGGGGCATGCAGGGCCAGGAACATGCCTGCCCTGGGGCCTGGCCTGTCTGTGGTGACAGAGGGCCTGCAGTCATGTGGATGGGTCCTGGGTCCAGTCAGGCTGCCCTGCTTTGCCTGGCCCCAGAGAGACTCAGGAAGGTCACATGGCTTGAGCTCAGTGTATGAGTGACCCTCAGGTGCATCACAGCCTGAATGGGAAAATAGGAGTGGGCAGAGGGAGCAGCTCTGTGGAAGATGGGCACAGAGCAGGCCCTGGGGAGGGTCATCTTTATATTCTAGACGAGCCACTCAGGGCACAGAAGGGAAGCCTCCCAGGAGGCCCAGCTCCCTGGGGGAAGGGGAAAGCTTGCTCTCTGGGAACCAGCAGGTCTAGCTGGCAATGTCCACCCCATCCCAGGCCACAGAAAGAGCCATCTTCTTCCCTTCCTGCCCTCATGGCAGCTGTCTTTCTGTCTATCTGTCCTGTCCAACTGCCCAGCAAGCCCTCAGCCTCAGTAGAAGCTGCCTACTCCAGGACTCCCTTACCCAGAGGGCCACCCACGGAGCAGCCACAGGGCTGCAGCCTGAGTTTCACTCTGGCTCTCACCAGAGACACTGCCTGGCCGCTCTCTTTGCACAGCGGCCCAGAATCACCTTTCTTTGGGGAGCAGGATCTCACATCCCATGATCCTGTTCTTTCTAGCCATTCCCCTCTTCCCCTGCACCAGAATGAGCTCCCAAACTGGTTGCTGCTTGCCCTGCCTTATCTTCAGGATGCTGTTGGGTGGGTGAGAACCCCTGGCTCCCAGGTGACCCATTCATTTGTTAGACCCTGCCCAGGCTATCCCACATGGAGAGGTTGGGTGATGGACCCTTAGGAGGTAGGAAGCTATGAGCAAGTTAGGAGCTGCAAGAAAGCCAGCCTCTTGGGTAAGGCTAGCCACACTCAGGGAGGAACACCCACAGATTCAAGGCTATAGACCTGTGAATCTCTCCATGCTTGCTGGAATTCAGAGAGCCGATCCCTCCTGGAGACCATCCTGCATACTGATCACACCTGTGAGCCTCCTCCCACTGAGCCCGTGTGGGCCGGTGCTGTTCTAACATGGAGAAATTGAAGCAATTTACTGAAAAAGGCCATTTCCCTTCCGCAGTCACTTTAGTGAGACCAAGGCAAAGCTACAGTGATTTCCTGGGTGCCATCTCATAAATGGTGGCACCTTGTCACAGCTACGGTGATTTCCTGGTTGCCATCCCAGAAATGGGGGCACCTTGTCACAGCCTCCCCAATCCTGGACCCCCGCCCCATACCCTGCAAGGATGGCCTGCAGCTGCTCCCCTCTTGTGGAGGCTGCTGCTGTCTCAGAGCATCTCCACCAGCCTCTGGCCTCCAAACCCCTCCCTCCAGGCCTGCATCTCCCCACTACATGTTGAGGTGGGGTGGTGGTTGAGATGTGCCTCCCAAACTCTCAAGCAAGTCTGAGATGGTTGTTTACACCTGCAACAAATCCATCCATTGCCCGTCCCTGCCAGCACATGTGTGCCCTGAGAAATCTCAGTCTCCAGAGACCATCTTCCAGACGCTGACCCCTTTGAGAAGGGGCCATTTTTCTCCCAAAGATCTTTGGCTTCTTTCTTTAAGATGGCCATTAGTTCACCGTAGGCAGCCCAGGAGAATTTGGGAGATGAAGGAGACAGCTCCACATGGGTGAGCCTCACAGTGATGGGTGGCGAAGATGAAGGTGATAGAGATAAATTGTGTTCATACATGCTTGTGCAGTACATGTGTGTAGCGTGTGTATTCATGCACTTATGTGCATTGTATATGTGCATATAATGTGCACATGCATATATGTGCATATAATGTGAACAGCTTGTGCAACTGCATCTGTGTGTCTGTGCATGTATGACTGTTACATATGTATCTAAGTTGTACATGTGTGTACATTTACAAATCTTTTTTTTATTTAAATGGGGTTGCTTATAATTGTTTAATGATCACAACCAATCTCTTTTTAATGGTAAAAGGGGGATTATGGTATGGAAATGAATACTTTGTATTGGTGTGGTTTTTCATTCACAAATTCAAGGTCAATTTTGTGATGTGTATATTTCTCCTCTTGATTAAGTATTGTGCTTATAATGATCTTTTAAAACATAATGCATAATGCATAAATACAGAGTATAAATAGTTACTTATAATAGACAGAACTTATAGTTAGGTAAGTTAGGTTTTCTAGATATATAGAGATGTATTTGAGATAGTCTTCAAACCTTTCAAAGACCTTCAGAAAATGGCATTTAAAATGGTTTAGGGTTCTTCTTGACAATGAGAAATGTCTGTTCCTGGCATCACCAATTACGTCTGAGAGGAAGATGGGCATGGAAGAAACTGGTTATGGAGTTTGCTTTCAACATGGCAAGATTAGCCATTTGGGCAAGAAACTGCTCTTGCCTAGACTGTTGGACTGTTGCTGTATAAACTGTACATGCAAGACCCACAGGAAAGTGACTGCTGAACTCAAACAGTCCTTCAGGGTTCCTGCTTCATGGAAGAGTCTGCCAGACTTTCTGCAGGGCACAGAAAATGAATAACAGACTGCCAATGTAGACGGACAGTTTGAAATTTCCTGCTTTGCTGAGAAGTCTTCCAGACACACTGTGACCTATGAGCTGAAGATGAATGCCCCAGCGTTACAGAGGAACTTTGGATGACTGTCCAGGTAGAGAGATGTCTCTGTCAATCCTAGTGTTTATATATTATCCTTCTGTGGTCTTTGATGGAGTTGAAGACAAATAATTATAATTATAGTTTTCCTTAGTTATGATAAAAGATAAGCAACATATAAGACCTTAGACTCACAAAGATAGGATAGATGATATTTTCTTTAAATCTTACTAAATGTTAATGGACAAAATATTATAACTATAGTTCTTACTTAGTAACTGTTCTGTTATATATAATTTGACTATGTTAAAGTTAAAACCTTTCTTTTTATTTAGACAGAAAAGAGGAGATGATGGGGAAGTCCTGTGTATATGTCAAAGCACTGTTGGCCAATAGGGAAGCAAGATAGGTGGGACTAGGAGTCGAGGAGGATTCTGGGAAAGAGAAACACAGGGAGACATCATGTAGCCGACATAGGAATAAGAGGTCCAGATTCCCTTCTCCTGTAATAGAAATACTTAGATTAACAATTATGAGGTAAATACTTAAGTCAGAGATAACCAGTAAGAAACCAAGCAAATGGCCAACAACTTCATAAGTAATACAGCCTCCTGTGTGTTCATTTGGGACTGATGTGGCTCTGGAGTCAGGATGGTGGGGCAGGCTACACTCAACAGTCCCTCCCCTATAACTGTCCCAGAAGTAGCAAGAGCTGATTGTGGGGGCCCTAACCACTGGTGTGGCCTGGACAAGGAGTATAGTATCAGCTGCAGGACTGACAGCAGGGCCTTTGTCCAAATTCTGCCCCTCACCCCACACCCCACTGCCCTTCACCACCCATTCTGGGCAAAGGTCCATCTAGGCCCCAGACGCCATGACACTTTCACCCATGTGCTCCCTGCCCGGGGTGCCAAGGTCAGAAGAAAGACACAGCCCAAGGTGTCCAGGTGTCCGCAGCTAAGCAAGGCTGGAATGGTCAATTTTAGGAGCTAGGGGAACAAAAGCCGCATAAGAACACACACATACACAGCAACCACTCAAATATACATGTACACACCACACAAAATTACATGCACACACATCACACACCATGCACATCATATAAACACACACTCACAGAACACAAAATACCACACTATGCACACTGCCATATACATCTTATACAGATTCTGCATATGTACCACATAAAACACTCATACACCAGCATCCCATAACACATGTACATATATGTACTGCACACAACATGCATCACACAAACATGCACATATACCATATACACAGCACCTCCAACATGTGTTTGGGTTCTCATGATGCCTCAGGTCTGTTGGCTGGAACTAGGGTAGACCTGACTGCCCATAGTTACTCACTGAGCTACCCCATTACTGAACCCTGATGTCTCTGTCAGCTTTGGAAGTCAGCTCTCCTACCCACTCCTTTCCCAGGGGCAAACACAAATTCAGAGGCAGAGACAGAGCTGCAGCAGGCAGCGGGGTGAGGGGGTTATAGTTCATCCCAAGCCTTACTGATGGGTACCTCTTGCTGAGGTTTCTAGCCTCACCTGGCTTCTGCTGTGAAGGGTTTCACACCTGCCTCAGCATGCTGCTGCTACAGGTTTTAGACTTCCAGAAACGGAGTCTTACTAAGTATTCCAATACGGCCTCAAACTTGGAATTCCCCTGCCACAGCTTCCCATGTGCTGGGATTACAGGCCTGTTTCTACTTAATACTTGTCTTAGAATCTGCTCCTCCAGGAAGCTGCCCTCAGATGCTGTCCCCCAATGCACTGGGATGATCTCCATCTTTCCACCCAGATGTTCTGAGATGAGACCCTATCCAGGGATCACATGTAGCCAGCACCCATCCAAGTACCAGGAGCCTAAGCCACCAAATTCAGTCATGTCCTAGTGTCCTATATTGACCAAAAACATAAAGGCACTTGACCGCCATGTTCTAAAATGTAGTAGACATGACAAATCCTTCCTGGGCCATCTGTCACCAGATGGGTACTTGGCAGAATGTGGCAGGAGCTGTGCATGCAAAAGACGGAGCGTGCCCCGGAATTCATACAACAGCTTTATCAGTCCTTGCTTGTGATGACCAACCAGGAACACGTCAGTCCCCGCTTTGCATGAGCATGCAATGTACCCCACAAGAGGCTGTCTGCTCCAGCCAACTTATCTGGTCCATGCTTAAAAGGAGGAGTGAAGACTGAGGAAAGAAATAGACAAAGAACAGAAAATAGAGTCAGGAGGGCATCCAGCGAATACTGTGATCAGCCCCAAGTTTATTGTTCCAATTTCTTATACACCCCAATCATAAATTGGGGAAGGCAAAAGACTTCTGTACTATGATATGAGGAACAAATAAATGTAATTACTTCCTTAAAACCCAAAACATCAAGTAACCACACACTAAACCAAATATCCTGTTGTTTAGTAAGACATCCATTAGCTACACCTTAGGCCAAATATCCTGTTGTCTAGGCAAGACATACAATAGCCACACCTTAGGCCAAACATACTGTGGTTTAACCTTGAAGGAGCAGTAGTAAGCTGGAACTCTCTGACCTTAAGTCAAGATGGAACACTTCCATGGGCCTTCACGGGAGGCATCACAGCCATTGACCAGTTTCCCATTCAGTAGCGGTTTCTCGGCATTTTGTGCTTTTCCTCTTGAGTCACTTATACACTGGCTGTGTTTGAGATTTGTGACTGTCCTTATAACTGTGTCCCAAGTGAGGCTCTGAAGTGAGTCAGGACCCTTCTGGTTACAAGTGTTGGCTTTCAGTAGAATGGTGGAAACGAACAGCTGCTTGCAGAGATGAAACTCTAGTGGCTTCCCAAGGGAGTAATAAAGCTAATATGTCCTGGACAGGAGGCTGCAGAGAGAGGCAGAGTGTGACGATGACTGTGACAGACACCGGGCTGGGAACAGACAGAATGAGTTGACGAGAACTGCACCAAGAAGAGCTAGGGAGGTAGCTCAGCCAGGAAAGCGTTTGCCTCTCCAGCTCCAGGGTTTGAGTCCCAGCTCCGGAACTCATGTTGAAAAGCTGTGGTGGCACAGGCCTGCAGTCCCAGTGCAGGAAAGGACCCCTGGGGCTCACTGGACAGCCAACCTAGGCTAGTTGGCAAGGCAAAAATGGTAGGGTGCCTGGGGCTTGCTAGACAGCAGGCCTAACCTACTCGTCAAGTTCCGGGGCAATAAGAAACCCTGTCTCAAAGGAGATGGACCACACTCCTGAAGATGACACCCAAGGTTGTCCTCTGGCCTCCATGTGTACACATGTGCACACATACAGGAATTTGCACATATGTTAAAAGGAAAGAAACAGTAACAACAACGCAGAGGGCTTGTGGTGGTTTGGGGTGGGGGGGCTTCCTGCCTTGTGTGCTGGGCCATGTCATGGAGAGGAACACACACACACACACACACACACACACAGAACCAAAGGGCAATGATGCAGTCAGTGAAGTGCCTCCTGAGCAAGCATGAGGGCCTAGTTTGATCTCCAGCACTCAAATAAAAGCTGAGCAAGGTGATACAGACCTATAGCCCCAGTATCAGAGAAGTGGAGACAGACAGGTCTGCAGACCTCACTAGCCAGCCGGTCCAGGTAACTGAAGAATTGGGGTTTCAGTAAGAGACCATATCTCCAAAGGGCAAGGCTGTGGATGCAATTCAGCAGCAGAGCTCTCGCATAGCATGCACAAGGCTCTGGATTTAAGCCCCAGCACCAAAAACAAAGCAAAAAAAACAAAAAACAAAACGAAACAAAAAAAAAAAACCTCAAGCCAGGCAGGTGGCAACGTGCCTGCAACCCTACATGGGGAGGCTCAGGTGGGAGGACCAGGAGTTTGGGGTCAGCCTGGGTTATCTTAAAAACAAACAAAACCAGACCAACAAAAAATAACTAACTCAGACTTGAGTATAACACCTAAAGCTCTAACACTCTCAGAATAAAACATGAATGTGAAAATTTATGATCTTGGGGTTGGCGATGGATTTTTAGGGATGATACCAAGGCGCGAACAATGAAGAGCTATCTTGGACTTCAAGTTGAAAATTTTATGCACCAAACAAAGTGGAAAGCACGTCATGGTGGCACACACCGTAACACAGGCTCTGACACCAGACATGGGGGCGCACAGCTCTGGATCTGTACCTGGAGAGTGTTTGCAGGGAGGATGAGCTGAGGGAGGACCCGCCTTAGACGTGGGCAGCGCCATCTGTGGATGGAGTAAAAAGAGAAAAGGAAGGAAAGAAGCTGAGCTTCGGCAGTCAGCCTCCCCCACGCCCACCCCAGCCCCCACCCCCACTCTGCTTCCCCGCCCACTACAACGTAAACAGCTTTCCTCTGCCCCCACCATGGCTGCCCAAGTACACAGAACCCGACCACAGACTGAATTCTCTGGAACTGTGATCCAAAGCAAACTGCTCTTCCCATAAGTTGTCTGTGTCGGGTACTGTGGTCACAATGGCAGGAAGTAACAAACACACAGATGTGCAAAAGACGCGGAAGGACCTTGAATTTGACGCCGGAACTACAGAGTGAGACCCTGTTTCCAAGTACAAGAGAAAGAAACGGGGAAGGTGGGGAGAGGAAGGAGACATCATCATTGCAAAGCACACATCTGGTCAGGACTTAAAATGCATACTATCAAAGAACCCCAATAATTCAACAGCAGCAAAAATCCAGTCCAAAAAGGGGTGAAGGACTCACACGGGCGTTTCCCCCACCAAAGAGCAACAAGTGCATGAAACTAGTTTCCCCAGTGTTAGGGGAACGTCCATTAAACCCAGGGTGAGAGATATCACATGGGTATCTCTGTTCCATTAAGATGGCCATTGTAAAAACGAACAAATGGAACAGAAATAGCAAGGTCTTTAAGAATAGGGAGAGGTTAGAGCCTCCACACTTTACCATAGCGACATACGGTGGTGTGCCCACCGTGGGAAATGGCCTAGACACTCTCCAAAAACTAGACCACAGAATTAACTGTATCCTAGAAAAATCCCAAAGAACTGAGAAAGGACTCAGAGTGATGCTTATGTGTTAGTTAATATTCATTACAATAGTATTTAAATAGTCAAAAGGTGAGAACATCCCAGGCCTCAAAGAACCAATGAGTGCAGAAACAATGTGATACACATACAATGGAAAACTGTTTAACCTTAAGAGGAATGGCTTGTATGCTGGTACATGGGTCAACCTTAAAAAGATGGCACAGTACAGCCAGGTGGTGGTAGTGAATCCCAGCACTCAGAGGCAGGCAGATCTCTGTGAGTTTGAGGCCAGCCTGGTCTACAAAAATGAGTTCCAAGATATCCAGGACTGTTACACAGAGAAACCCTGTCTCGGAAAAAAAGGGGGGTGCACATTATGGGAGAGAGAGAGAGAGATGGGCTAGACACAAAAGGGAAACATATTCTTTCGTGAAATATCTAGAAGTGATAAATTTGTAGACATTAAAGTTTGGTGAGCTGTTTCTGGGGGCTGGGTGGGGCTGGGCGAGGGTAATGGGGAACTAATGCCTACTAGAGTTTTGACTGGAGTATGTGAACTTTCTAGAGCTCGAAGCAATGATGACTGCATGTCACTGCAAATATGATGAAAGACCCCAGAACCGTACGTTAAAAATGGTTAAAAACAGCACATTTTACTCACAATTTGAGAATTAATAGGGTAAGGAATGCGTTGTTGAAATACTTGCTAGAGATGAGTGAGTTACATTCTATGAACTCAATGTAAACTATATATGTATATAATTATGAATGGTGCATTATATACACATATTTACAGTTCTCCATACTCACAGACCCCACATGTGTAGATTCAACAAGCCTCAGATCAAGAATAATTTCAGCAAGATTATACCTATATAGACTACTTTTTTCACTTACACTAGTCTCTTTAAAAAAAGATACAGTAAAGAAAGGTTGGCTCAGGATAACAAGTCTGGCTGTGGGCGCAAGGTGACCTAGGAACGGTATCGGTGAGTTGCTGCTGTGTAACAGACTACCCCAGAGCCAGGACAGCGTTCAGCCTTGCGCACATGGCCGTTTGGTCTTTCCTGGGCTGACTTGAGGAGACTGCTGTCTTCTCAGGCCTTTCTGTTCTGAGGATGGCTGGCTGAATGCAGGCCAAGGTGGGCTTAGCAGGCATGCCTCCCTACTGCTCTGCGTCAGTTTTGATCTCACGGACTGCATGTGTATCCTGCCCCAAGCAGGGCCTTCAAGGACGGTTAGGTCATGAGAACAGAGCCATCAAGGCTGGTATTACGGTGGCGGTTATTTTTCTCGCTGCTGCGACAATATACCTGGCCAAAGGAAGGGTTCATTTGGATTCACAGCTTGAGGGAGCAGTCAATCCTGGCAGGGTAAGTATGAAGGTGGGAGCATCTTCAGCCAGGAAGCAGAGAGAGATAAGCGCTAGTGTTCAGCTCACTTCTTCCTTCTTGCTTAGCTGGGCTCCAGCCCGTGTAACTGAGTGTGGGTCTTCTCGCTTGAGCTGATGTCAGGTAGGAAATGCATCACAGACATGCCAGGATCTTGGCTTCTAGGTGAGGCTGGATCCTGTCACATTGACACTCAATAGTGAGCATCTCAGTACTTCTGTAAGATTCCATCCCTCGGGCTGGAGAGATGGCACAGCGGGCAAGGGGGCTTGCCGCAGAGCCTGATGACATGGGTTTGATCCCTGGGACCCGCGTGGCAGAGAGAAATGAACCCTACTAGTTGCCATCTGATCTCCACATGCAAGCTGTAGCATGTGTACCTAGACATACAACACACAGTACGAGAGAGAGAGAGAGAGAGAGAGAGAGAGAGAAAGAGAGACAGAGACAGAGAGACAGAGAGACAGAGAGAGAGAGAGAGGAGAGAGAGAGAGAGAGAGAGAGAGAGAGAGAGAGAGAGAGAGAGAGAGAGAGAGAGAGTCCAAGCCTGCTTCCCCTCTGTTCTTGGTCATATGAGGTACACAGTAAAAATGGGTCTGTCTAAATCGTGGTAGACCGGCCCTGGATCTGCTAACTCTACAACCTGGACTGCTAGGCAGTAGATGCTGAGAAATAAATGTCTCCTGTTTAAGCCATTCAACCTATACTGGCGCATTAGAGCTGCCTGGATCAAGTCAGAGGCCTAAGGAGTTTTTGTTCAGTGTAGGCCAGGACTGCCAAGAGGGGGCTGACCTTTATTTTATTTGTAAATAAAGTTTTAGTGATACGCAGGCATTCCCCCATTCTATAGCACGCGTGGATATTTTCACACTACACAATGAATGAAGCAGTATAGTGGCTGGATGGTAGAATGCCTGTCAACCAACAGCTCCTATCTCCACCACAGAAGAAACAATAATAAAACAAACAAACAAAAAAAATCACAATTCAGGAATCACAATCAAACGACCTGAAAAATCTCAGTGTGCTTTATCTGAACCTTTCCATGAAACACTTGCTGACCCTCAAATCAACCCCAGAAGAGGAGAATCTGGAGGCACAGGCCTGCTTCAGGAGGCGGCTGGAATGAGCAAGGAGGTCGGCTCACAGGCTACAGACTCAGATCGTCTCAGAGGCACCGGGACACGGGTGAAATGTAGCTAAGACCTTCCAGGCCCCGTCTCTCTGGCAGTGTGGTTCTGGGTGGGCCAGACCCCCATTAGCCCAGTGCTACACGTGCAAAATGACCGTAATTGCTGGCCCCAGGGGCCTTCAAGCATCCAGAGAGGACAGCCATGGTACACTTTGCCCTAGTGAGGCGTGACTGAGAGCTCTGAACAGTCTTGTTAGAGAGGATGGGTCCCTGGCCACCTTCCTTCCCGCTCTGCCGCTAGGACAAATTCCTGCAGCCTTGCATCTGAGGACAGATCTGCTTCCCTATCTGTGTTCTGCTAATAAAGAAAAAACACACTTGGCGAGGTTAGACAAACAACCGGGCAATGATTGACAGCCCAGCCCATGGCGAGCACTCACGCCAACACAGAGCGCCTGAGAAAATACGGCGCAGTCCAGGCGCTCCCCAGCACGGAGGGCTGTTTGCTTTCTATTAGCCTCACATTGTGCCCTTTAGTCACAGCACCGCCTCGTCCCCCCGGGCTACGGCTTGGAATCTGCGTTAGCTGGGCTGCCGGCTTTCTCAGTTGCTTCTGTGTGGTATCCTGACAGCCCCCGAGTACCATGCTGTCCCCACCTGTCCGGTGATGCTGAGTGGTTCTGACGAGGACCCCCTCATTGGGACTCAGCCCTGTTGCCTCTCACCCCAGTCCTCATACCTGAGTCATCCTTTTTTTTTTTTTCCGAGGCAGGGTTTCTCCGCGGCTTTGGAGACTATTCTGGAACTAGCTCTTGTAGACCAGGCTGGCCTCAAACTCACAGAGATCCGCCTGCCTCTGCCTCCCGAGTGCTGGGATTAAAGGTGTGCGCCACCAACACCCGGCTCACCTGAGTCATCCTAACAGCAGAGATGCTTTGAGCTGGGCCTGGCTTTGGCTAGCGTCCCCCTGCAGCCACCTGGCGACCTGGCACCGGAGACCTATTTGGGTCTAGGAGACAGTGAAAATGCAAGGGCTACCTGTTAATACACAGAGGCAGCAATATCTACTTCACTTGAAATCCCACCTGCCCTGAGATGGAGGTCACCCCTGAGGCTGCTTTGCATGTGTTCCCAGCTGCCACAAGGGCAGGCCGTTCTCCTGAGGCCATGGGAAAGACCTGACTCAGTACACCACACAGGGACAAGTTCTTCTAGAAGAACTAGAAAGAGAGAGAAATCCAGGCACTTCAACCCCACCCCCCGGAACTGCACAGCTGCCCAGGTAGTCAGTGTTACCCAAGTTGGGTGACAAGTCACACTGGAAACCATCTCCGAGTGCAGCGGAGACACTGATGCCCCAAGCCCCTGGAGGTGGATTTAGATGCCCACCCAGGCCAGCTGAGCCAGCCCAGCTCTGTCCTCTGATGACCCACACCACCAGAATAACCAGTCATTCGAGAACCTGCCATCCACTGTGTCCTGTTCCTGGACCCTCTGCAGAAAACCCATCAACTGATGTTTTAGGGCAAGCCTCAGCTGGCTCAGGCCTCGGTTTCCCTTTCTGCAGGGATCTGTCACAAGTATGATGAGGCCCTGCAAGGCGCCAATGGCTGCTACTAATGGCAGTGGGCAGACTGTGCCCATCTGACCAGAGGAACTCTAGGCCCAGGGTCATTTGTGGTCTGTCTTCTCCAAAGGGGTCCTTCTACCTCCCTCCATGTGAAGGGAAATTACCCATTAATGAGAGAGAATTACAATGCAGTGCCTGGCCCTCAGCCCAAGGTCCTTGGGCGAGTTGGGAGGGAGTCGTGGCTCTGGATAGGGAATTGGAAACAAATGCAGGAGATGCAGGGTTTTTTATTATTATTATTTTTGTGGACTCTCCTCCCTTCCTACTCTAGTCCCCACCACTGTCCCAAATTTGGACTTTTACGGAAACGGATTTCATGCCTGGGCTTCCCATGAACTCTCTTAATTCAATTGTGGGGCCATTATCGGCACCGGGTGTAATGAGCTGTTTCCGCAGCCTCGGGGAGGCCAAGGGGTGGGTGCATCTCCCTTCTGCAGGTGGGGGCCACAGGAGTGGGGGAGTTAGAGCAGGCTCGACTCGTGTGCTGTGCCTGTTAGGTTACCGCCACGAGAACCCAATGCCAGGGAGACAAGAGGATGGAGCTCAATGTCACATCTTGGGGCTCAGGCTCCGGGCCTGGTGAGGACAGAAAGTAAAGGAACTACAGGCAGGCAAGTTGGGGCTGGTATTCACATTCTCAGAGCCATACAGGGGAACTCAGCATTTGCGCCTCTGAGTAGAAACACACTACCTTTCCAGAGGCCAAAGATCCAGCCAGCAAACCCCTTGCTGACTTCCTTCCCTGACTCCCTGCCAGAGCTCCTCCACCACCTCCTCCAGGAAGCCTGCCTGGTGCCCACTCAGAGGTTTCACTTGTGTCTTCTAGGCTTCTGTGACTCCATGGCCCTGTTCCTACCCTCTGGGAACTCTGGTCAAGCACTGGAACAAAACAGAAACCTGGAGGAGGAAAGACAGGAGGAAGGAATCCTCTCCACCCCTGGGTCACAGCAGAGCGTGCGGACATGAGCACACAGCACCTTCCCATCCTAAATTCAGGGCCACACCCTTCTCAGAAGGCCGGCAGCCTTGTGGTGAGAGCAGGCCAGCTTGTAAGGCAGGGAAGGGAGGCTAGGGCGGAGCCTTGCAGAACCACGTCCTCTGCCCTCAGTGCCGGACGCTGGTCTTTCATCCCAGCACTCAGGAGGCAGAGACAGGCAGATCTCCGAGTCTGAGGCCAGCCTGGTTGTGATGGTTTGAATAAGACCGGCCCCCATAGGCTCATGGATTTGAATGCTTGGTCATTAGGGAGTGCTACGTGACAGGGATTAGGAGATACAACCCTATTGGAGTAGGTGTGGCCTTGTTGGAGGAAGTGCATCACTGTGGGGTGGGCTTTGGGGTTTCAAATGCTCAAGCCAGGCCCAGTGTCTCTCTTCCTGCTGCCTATCAATCTGGATGTAGAACTCTCAGCTCCTTCTCCAGCACCATATCTGCTTCTCACATGATGATAATGGACTGAACCTCCAAACTGTAAGCCAGCCCCAATCTAAATGTTTTCCTTTATTTAAGAGTTGCCATGGTCATGGTGTCTCTTTATAGCAATAGAACATTGACTAAGAAAATTGGTCTACAGAGTGAGTTCCAGGACAACCAGGGCTACACAGAGAAACCTTGTCTCAAAAAAAAAAAAAGTGGCCCTCACTAAGAGAAGAGGGGTGGAAGAGGAGAGAAGAGGAAGAGGGGAGAGGAGAGGGCAAGCTTCCTGGGGCCACTACAGCTTGGGACTCCTAGTCACCTCGTTAAAGACCCCATCTCTAAATGAGGTCACATGTTGGAACTTAGAATGTCAACCTAAGAACCTGGGGGTGCAGTCCAGTTCATCTCAGTGGCGGAGCAAGATGGGTGATCAGGACAGACAAGTCTTGGGTAGAAAGCACAGACAAAAGGCAGGAATGTGAAAATGATCTCACAGAGTGTGTGACCACAGCTGCTACTCAGGGCTGACTTCCTGTGTGGTCAGGCCCTAAGACAAGCCCTAATCCTCTGCTGCAGGCTGGCCTCTGACAGGGCTGCCACCCTGCTCCCCTACTCCCTTAACCCCACCACAGAAAGGCAGACCCACCAAGGCTCATTTAGAGACAGGTGGCGGGGGCCACTCAGAGGGCTCCTCCTGGGTAACTGAACCAGGAGCCAAAGCAAGTGACAGACAAAGGAGTCTTGAACATAAGTTGGGAGAGGGGCCACCCAAGGCTTCATCACCCCCAGAACACCGTGAAAGCAGGGAGGGAGGGAGGGATGGACAGGCCGGGCAGTGTCCCAGGGTGGGGAGCTCTTGCTCTCGTTTTCAGTGTCCTTTGCTGGTCTACCAGAGATGACCTTCTACACCATGAGGACAGTACCTCAGGGTCGTGGCTACATTACTATTCAGTGTCCCTTGCTGGTCTACCAGAGATGATCTTCTACACCATGAGGACAGTGCCTCAGGGTCGTGGCTACATTACTATCCAGTGTCCCTTGCTGGTCTACCAAAGATGATCTTCTACACGATGAGAACAGTGCCTCAGGGTCGTGACTACATTACTATTGTCTGGGATCCCGGGAATGAAAAGCTGTCTGAAGGCCCAGTTCTCTAGGATTTGGACACATGCTGGTCCTGCAACAGAACTGAGTTGGGAGGAGGCTGATGTTGCACAGCACCAGTGGCCGGGGATGGGGGGGTGGGGTGGGGATGGTGGTGGCGGGGTGGGGGTAGGGAGGTGGGAAGGTGGGGGGGGGGTACTCAAACCAGCCTCCTCTATCAAATTCTAGGGCATTTCCAGCCCCACTCCCAAGGGAAGGCAGCCAAGGCAGGCAGAACTTCAAATACTTCGGGGTTATTTTATTTTATTTTACTTTACATAAGTGGAAGCAAAAATTGGTTTCTCGTGTGGTCTGGAGCTTTCCAGGCAGTAAGAGCACTTCCAGCTCTCTCCTCTTAAGGTGGGGGAGGGACAAGATGGAGGAAGGGAATGAGCCTGTGGATCCTGTCCTGACAGGAGGACATAGGGCAATGTGCCTTTGGCCTCTATGAAGCCCATCTGGTCTGCTGACTAGCTGTGCAACCCCGGCAGATCACCCGCCCTCTGAGTTCATGCTCGCTGGAGAGATGGCTCGGCAGTGAAGAGCACTGGCTGTTGTCCCACAGGATCAGGTTTGAGTCCCAGCATGCATGTGGTGGCTCACAACTGCCTGTAACTTCAGTTCCAGGAGAGTCAAAGCTGTCTTCCGGCCTTCGTGGACACTGGGCATGCATGCACGCACACAGACGTGTATGCAGGCAAAACACATGAAGAGTCAAACTAAGAATTCTTAAAGTGGTCTAAAGGCTCCTTTGTCTACGTGAAGTTGCCTGGGGGTTGTGAATGTCTATACAGCCCAGAAAGTCACACATGCCACCTGAGAGACCTCCCGTGGGACCAGGATCCCTCTTCCGAAGTCCCTGAGGCAGGCTCTTCCTTTGATAAAGTGCAGTCTACTCTGGGCAGGGACATGCGGAGGCCTAGGGCATACGTTTGTTGTCTGAGGCACACCCCAACAGGCCGCTGTCACAGTCTTGCCTCTTACCACCCCTTCCAGCCCTATCACTGTGCCTCAGTTTACCAGAGAGACTCTGCAGAATATGCTATCTAGGTAAGGTCCCCGTTTTTTTCTGACTGCTCTGTCTGGCCCCCATTTCTCCCCTTCTCCTTCACCCTCCACTCTAACTGCCTGAGAGAAGTACCCAATCTCCAAGCCTGACCACATCCCAGAATACTCAAGTCCACTTTGGCAGCTCACCGCTCTCAGGACAAAGCCACCCAGGGACCCTGAGGTCCTGCCTCTGTCCCTGAAGACTCATCTACCTCTGCTGTCCTAGCTCCCAGCATACCCCTAACTCCCTGGAAAAGGGGTGCCCTTCTCTCTCCACCTTTCTGCCTACCTTAACTTGAAGCATCTTTATCAAACATCCTGACTGTCAGCCTACAGCTTCTGAGTTCCCAAACTGCCCACGACCCATTTCCCAGGCTTCTTCTCACAGGTGTGGTTGTCAGTAAGTGCATCAGCCAGCTCCTGCCGTGTAACAAGTTACCCCAGCACTCAGTGGCTGAAATCTTCTGGGGTTCTTTGGGTCTCCTCTGATCTTGCTGGACCCATCCAGGCATCATGGTTGGCAAACGTGGCTGGGTTCTCTACTCAGAGTCTCACAAAGTCAACTGAATTGCCAACCAGGTGCAGCTGCCATCTGGAGACACTGGGGTGGGCATTGGGGGTGTGTGTGCAGATTCACTCCCAAGCACCTCCTTGTTGCTGGCAGAATTCAGACCCTTGAGACTGTAGGAATGAGACCTCTCTTTCTCTGAGCTTTTAGCTCCCACAGCCTCCACACATTCCTTGTTATAGTCTCCTCTATCTATAGGGGCAGCAAAGGAGAAACTTCCTCACAGAGCCCATCCCGTACTTATAGTTCCTGACATCTCTCTGGTGTCAACTCAAATGGGAGGGCCTCTCCCAGTTAGATCAGGCCCACCCGAAATAATCTTTGGGTTAACTAAGGTCACCTGATTTGTGACATTATGCCTGCAAAATCATTCAAGCGACAGCTGGTTGAGTTAGTTTAGACAAGCATATGTGTCTACCAGGAGCCAGGAGCCAGGAGATGACAACGGAATCCTGACACTTACCTATTGGTGCCAACCAGCCACCTACAAAGTTGCCATCTACAAAGTACACACCCAAGAACTGTATAATATATTGGGAAAACCCTCACAATGTTTAAAGTAAGTTTACAATGTTGTGTTGTGCTGTACCCATGGCTGGTCTGGGTTGCATGGGGCCCCCACCTCACAGGCTGACTTGGGAGTTGGGCAGAGTTACAAGCCAAATACTGCCACGGGGGCAGGGTGGCAGAGCATCCTTGCTGTTATGGAGTGTTGTCTTGCTCCAGTGCACGAATGTGCTGACATTCTCAGAGACAGCCTCCCACTCCAGGACTGGCTTTCGAGGCCCCTGAGTGTGAGGCAACTTCTCCCTCCATCACAGGCTAAAGTTCAGCAATGATGGAGCCCCCCTGCCTCATGGGGCTGGAGGGATGACACTGAGAGATACCAGCTGATGACACACCCAGGAGCCCCTCCACAGCTTGGGGAGGCACCCCTCCACGGCCTAGATACCTTCACAGCCTCTCCATTCTTACAGGGCTTTGACTCTGGTGTTCCAGCCTCAAATGGGTACAAGGAGCCAGGGAGTCAGAGTCCTAGAAAAGCAGCAGACCCCGACACCCGGAGTAGGAGGCAAAGCATTTCTGCCTGCCTCCTGCTAGCCCTTGGAAGAGGATCCCCAGGTCCTCATCCCTGGAGACCTCAGCCTCTACGCCCATTGGTGGCTCCACTTTGCTTTTCTACACAGTGGAGAGCCATACCCCCTGTCCAGGGGGCTTCCAGAAGCCATAGATGGGGCAGCAGGGTTGGGTGGAAGGCATCCACTCCCCCGGGGATCTGGGGGCCAGATACCCACTTGGCAGCTTCCAGCAGGGGAGCTTTGGCAGTGGAAATGGAATAAGGATGCAAGAGTCTCCGAGTATTCATGGGCCACGGGTATCCTAGGACAGAGCCAGGCCAGGCCACTCCATGATGACAGATACCCAGCTACCACAGCCACCCCCCCCACCTCCCTCTCATGTCCAGGGCAGCCCCATCAAGGATCCACCCCAAGTACTGGCAGGCCTGTCACTCAGACCTAATCCATGCCCATTATTCACCTGCCACCAGGGTTTTGTGCTCTACTCCCTCTCCCTGTGGTGTTGTCAGGGGAAAAGAATGTGACAGGCAGGGCAGACAAGACACCCTGCACTGGGACCTGTGTGCCCCTCCCCACCCTGCCCCTACACTATGATAGGGGCTCTCCTGGCAATGGCCACTGCCTGGCTGATGGCAGAAAAGCTTCCAATGAGACACTCGGGTGCTTACAAATAAGCAAGATGCTGTCTGTGTTGAGTGAATGGGGTACTGGACCTGGTGGCCAGGGTGTACTCCAGACTTGCGGGGCTCCAGAGCTGGAGCCAGGAAATGTGGGGCTCCCTCGCGTGGCTCAGAGCGGAAGCCGGGTCCTCCTTCTACCACCTCTCTGAGCCCCAGTCTCTCCATCTTAAAAGCAGATCAGAGTCCCTCGAACCTGCCCAGGAATGAGAGGCCTACATCTTGCAGAAAGTCCCAGGCTCATATCTAACCATTGTCTATGACAGAGGGCCCAGCCACTACGGGCCTGACTCAGGCTGACATTGCCCCTTGGGATAATTCCCTATCATCCTTGTAGTCCTCACCTCAGTGGCTTCTCAGGACGCCCCCCTGTGTCCCTACTCTGTGAAGAGGTGTTGGGTATGGCCACATCTACCCATGGTGCTCCTGAAGCCACCCCTCCCCATCAGATGGGACCGCCACATCCAGACCCTCACCTGGGGCCTTCTGAGGCAATAAGCTTCTGTGGCAGAAGTGTCAGTCCCCTCCCTTGATCCCTGGCCCTCCCTTTAGTCACAAGAGTGAAGTTTTTTTCTCCTGCAGAACCCCTCAGGTCACAGCATTCCCTAACCAGGACTGTGCCTCTGATACTCACGTCTTAACAGGGCAGGGGGCTGGTGAGTAATTGGGGGGTGTCTTTCCCTACTGTGGCTGTTCCCTCACTTCTCTGCCCTGCTCCCCTGACTGCTCGCCACTTGCTCTTACCACTGGGTCCCACTGCCCTACCCCCCTGCCCCAGCCTGAGCGGCCTGGAGGACAGACACTGTGAAGTGTCTAAGATGCTCACCCACTCCTGGATCTCTTCCATTGAGTTTGAGAAGAACCAGTAGGGCCCCACCCCCACTCCGCCCCCACCCTCCCCCTCCCCACCCCACTCCCAGCACCACCCCCCCAGACCAAGCGCCATTTCTTACCTCACCTTCATTGAGAAAAACATGACTTCAGGCACATGACTGACTTTGTCACTGAATAGCAGGTACTGATCCAGTCTGGGCCTTCCTGCACCTCCTCAACGGGAAGCCATGGCTCAGAGAGGGGAAGTGCTTATCCCCATTCAAGCTGTTGTCCCCAAGAAAATACACAGGAACGCTCAGAAAGAATGTTAATTGCAAGCGTGTTTTTGTAGTAAAGCCCTGGGCCCACATAAATGCGCCTGCATCCTTCAATAGAGGGGCAGCCGAGCAGATGAGGAGGCTCACAGCGCCTCTGGGGTACAGGATCCTGCGTGTTTGGGCAGGTGAGGGCCTGAGAAGCCCAGCATAGGATGGAGACAGCCAGGCTCGGTGAGGCCCAGAACAAGAGCCCAGTGAAGCCTTCGACACCTGGGTAAATCCTGCACCAAACGACGCACAGACGGTGTACTTGGGATAACTGGGGAAGTGTGGATGCCTCTGGGCACTAGATAACCCTCAGATGTTTGGTGTGCCAAGCTGTGCTCATGGAGTCGGGCTGTCGAAAGCAAGGAGTCTGATCTTGGGGTAGGTATATCCCGAGACGCTTGCTGGATCCCAAACGCCTGTTGAGGAAATAGCACCCTCGGTTTCCATCCAGAGTGATCTCTTTCTTTAGAGACAGCAGCTTGGTTCTGCCAAGGGGTCGGCTTTTCCTTTTCCTGACCAGAGATAGGCAAGCAACCCTCAGCTTCAGACAGCCAAGCAGAGGTCTGAGGCAGCTGAGGCCGGTTCCTTCCCAGCTATGTGTCTCCCCAGCCTAAGTCCATGTGCAGCAGACAGCAGCAGACCCACGCTGCCATGGTCCATGTCCAAGGTCAGTCTGCTCACAATCTGCTCCTCACTCCTGAGCTGACCAGCCTCCAGCTCTTCACTCTGCTCCAGGCTCCATGTCCGTATTCGGGCTGCCCATGGTACCCTAGCGGTGCTTCTGTGGGGGAGGGGGTGAGATGCCAGGTGCCCGATGCTTAGTTCCCCACCTAAGGTGTGGGAAGCCTTCAATCAACCTTCCCAAGGTCGTGATGGCTCCCAGCGTCAGCACCACCGTCTCTGCCACGGAAGCCCAGGGCCGACCAGCCACTTTGTCTCCACACCCAATGCTCAGCCCGTCCCCTCCCCCTCATCCGGTTCACCTTTGCCTACACGCCAACTGAATTCCTTCTCGTGGTTGTCGCAGCTCACAGAAACAGTACAGAGATGCCAGGGGGAGCCAGGTGAATAGCACCAGCTGCAGCAGACAGAGTAGCCTTGGCCTAGGGAAGCCCCTCCTCCCATGGTAGGAACCCAAGGTTTCCTGAGGCCTCAGCCCTTTCCAGGCAGGGTGGCAGGAATCCCTCTGCCTATGCGCCAGCTTTCCTGAAAGTCCTAGCCATGCATGGGGTGGAGAAAACACTGTTGGGCACTCGCTGTGGGCTAGCGCTGGGCTAGATGTTCTCCCTGCCTGTAGCCAAGTGGCACCAAGTCCCCAACAACAATAACAGCAGAAGTGGCAGTCCGTGAGCCATCTCAGTGGGTCAGACATATTAGTTAGCTAGGTCAAGGCCATGCAACAGGGCCTACCTGCAGCTCTCTAGTTTTCTGTATACATAGAGCAGAGCACAACATCCATAATGGGGCTGGCTGCAGCGGCAGAGTCAACTGGCATCTAGACTCCAGAGAAGGAGCTAGCCAAGGTCGCAGAGCCAGAATGGAAGCTGGGAGCTGCTGAGCTGGTCCTGGCTCCTGTGCCACCCTCTATGCTGGTCACTCTTCTGGGACCAAGAGTCCAGTGCTCCCTGCTTTAATTGGAAGAGTCAAGGGAAGCCACGGCACACCCTGGCGTCACAGCTGCCGCCTGCCGGAGGCCCTGAGCAGCCGCAGGATCTGCGGTCGTGCAAATGATTAATGTCAGCTCCAAGGAGGGCGAGGGTCTACAGGAAATTGGAGTGGATGAATTTGAGAGAGAAACCCCTTGTTTAAACAGAACTACTTTAGAAAATAAATACTGCTGAGCTTGATGGTAAATACAGATATTTGTGAGGAACGGAGGTGGAAATATGAATTTAATAAAATTGGCGGCACGTGGCCCTACTCCAGGGGGCCTCTAAGCGGCTGTCCCAACAGCTCAGAGCAGGGCTGGGCATCCCAGTGACTGGCACCAGCTTCCCACTTACTGTCCTGTGACCTTGGTAGCTTGTGTCTATGAGCCTCTAAGAGGTCAGCAAACTCCTGCTGGCAAGTAAGGAGATGGTGACATACCCCACCTTGTCGGAAAGTTCTCTGTACCCCACAGCCACCAAACTGCCATGTAATAAGATCATACTAGGGACCAAGACTTGGTTCATGTTGTCTCTCCTGCAAAGATGTCACCATGATTCCTGCCTGCCTTGTCCTCCAGACTTGTACAACTAAGGGTCGCTCTCCTCCAGGAAGTTCCCCTGGCCTGGCTGTGTCCGTGTTTACCTTGGCCACACTACCAGCTGCCCTGGGCTGTGACCCACAGCCTCTCAGATCTATCCTGGAACCAGAAGACCACAACACCATTGGGCTAAAAATGGGAGCGAGGCTCCAGGAGTTACAAGAAGCTTCCCTGGGTCACACAGAAAACAAGTGTCAAGGTGAGAGATACCCAGGGTTGGAGATAGGGCCCTTTCAAGAGGGACAGGGCCAAAATGTGGTCACTGTCCTGCTTTCAAAGAGTAGCAATGTGGAGTGGCATGGTGATGCCCCAAGGAGGCCAACGCATATGTGTGTCTTTCTTTCCCTTTCTACATTCTTCTATGCCCGAGTGTAAGAATGTGAGAGAGGCTGCCACCTCTGAGCTGACCACACACACCCCATCTATGATGGATGGGTGGGCCCAGCCCAGCTGCCTGTACCTCATAGTCTTCAAAGTGGAGACCACGTATGCCTTCTCAGAATGTTCAGGATAGCTAACACCACCTCACAGAGACAGAGCCCAGCATCTCCCACACAGGCCCCAGGGGCCCCAGAGAGGGAATCACCTCATGGGCCATGGCCTTCCCTTTGAGGAAGCCCGTAGCAGACAGTCCAGGTCATGGGTTGCTGTTGCTCCCAAGTACAGGGGTGCTTCCTTCTCCCTGAATATCCAAAGAAGCAGCTGGCTTCTGAGGACATGGTCCAGCCAAGTGAGTGCTACCCAGTGCCCCTCTGTCTCAAGAGAAGACTGGCAGCAGTCCCCAGGCCCTTGAGAGGCGGCATGGTAGATGGGCAGATGCCAGGAGGCACATCCATCCAGGCCCCAACAAAAGACACCTGGTGTTGGTAGTTCCCCACTCTGGGAGACAGGTCTCAGGAGCAGGTCCCCTGCTATGTCAACACCTGTTTGATGGGAGGTGATTTACATAGGCCTCCTAATCCCCACTGGGCATCCTGACTCACGAAGCCTGGCACCCCTGCCCCCCACAGGTGGACGGACACTCACCGTGACGGCTGCTGCGCCGCTGTTATTTTTTCATAAGCCTGCCTTGAAATTTGTCAAACCGCATATTGTTCCAGCCCACACCCGTCAGAAGAGCCAGCCGCCAGATGGGCCACCTCCTCCCCCAACTCGCTCCAGGCAGAGAAGTTACACATAGGCTTTGTGTCAAACCTTTAGGAGGGGGAAATAAAAGAGAGAAGACGGGGCAGAAACTCTTTAAAAAGGAAAAAAAAGTGAGTTGGAGTCTGAATAGGCGGGTCTATGGCTGTGCGCAAATCCCAGCCTGCTGGTGCCGGGGTTTCACATGAAAACTCCAGCCAGCAGTAAATAGAACTTCCCGCCTGTCAAACCGTTCATTACCGAGGTGCACATAATTTATGTACTTAAGAGCTGCCTCAGCCAAGCTATCACACGGCGAGCATGCTTCATAGGTGTTAGTGTTTATACGGACAGTAAATAAATGTCAAACACACACAAAATCCACTCTCCGGTGGGCGATGACGTGGCCCCATCCATCATCCCAACTAGAGGCTCCAGCCTGGGTTGCCAAGGCCTCTAAGCCGCCTGGCCTGGCAGCTGGGCTGGTGGGGGCGGAAAAGGCTTTATGTCGGAAGGGAGAAGCCTTGGAAGGGAGGAAGGTTCCCACCTGTGCAAAGGTATGGAGGCAGCCAGAGCTGTGACAACAGCCTGACCCATGCCCGGCCCTGTAACAGAGTCTGTCTGCTGAGCCTGGTTGAGTGGGCTCCAGGCATTCCCTGGCCTTGGAGATTGGAAGGACCTTGTACATCCCAGTCCAGGCAAGCCAGCTGAGCCTGAGCCTGGAGCCGCCTCACAGGCCGGAGCTAATAATAGCAGCGCCTGCCAGTGAGCCAGGCCAGACTAGAGAGTTTCCATCCGTTAGCTCCTCACCAGGCCCACCAGGTAGGTCCTGTTTTTTTAAAGCTTCAAACTAGTTTAATAGAATTTTCAAATTCAAAATTCGTTCGCATTTTTCACCATTTGAAATGCACAGGGGTTAGGCATGGGCCTACCAGAGTGAGGTTTTTCTACCCGAGTGGGGTTTTCTACAGTTTAAGGGAGTTACTCTGGGGCTAATGTGCACATACTGCATTCTTGCTCTGGCAAATTGAGCCACCCATAGCCTGCCCGGTCTCCTCTGGGAGCCACATCAGCCTGGCTTTAGCCTCCCAAAGCTATAGGTGCTGTCCTTGCATCCTCAGGGCAAGCCGCACTCTGTGGAGCACATGCCCTTGCCTCAGGGCAAGCCGCACTCTGTGGAGCGCATGCCCTTGTTCTCCTCCAAGCCAGCAGCCATTCAGACGTCCACGTGGGAAGCTGAAAGGCTGCTGTCAGTTATGTTCTGTGCCCTGTAGACATGAGGGACCTCAGTGTGAAACTTTATTTGGCAACAGGGCTGGTAACCAGGTCACTAGTTAAGATGAGGCGATGGTGGAATTGGCTGGGACCTAATCCAGTATGACTGTGTCTTTATTTAAAAAAAAATGGGGGGGGGGGGGATCCAGACACAGATCAGAAAAAAAGAGCTCTGCAGAGGGAGGAGGGAGGCTGGCGGGGACCCTGCAATGAGGAGGCGGCCAGAAGCTGGAGAGGCCCAAGCAGGTCCATAGGAACAAGCCTGTCAACACTTTGATCTTGGATTTGCCAGCTCCCAAAGCAGGAGCCACAGAAGATCTGCATCTCAGTCCTCCAGACTCCTGGACTTTGTTCCCATAGCTCCAGGAAGGTATGGACTCTGAGGGTTTGTAGACACACCCCAGGGAGCAGGCTAAGGGAAAGCTACAGTTGGATGGTCCTGGGGTTGCATGTGGGTCTCACCTCCCAGAGCTGAGTACCCATGTGTCACATGGTCTCTTTGGGCTCTCTGTTCGTCCTCAGAATGGGACAAGAGCACCACTGTATAGCCCAAGGCTCCTAGAGGCTTCTGGAGATGTCTATGAAGGTCACTCCTCAGGCATAGCTCAAGAGCAGCGCCGTAATGAAATTCACCTCCAAGAAAGGCTCACTGTCATGGTGAGCCCCATCTTGGAGGTACGTTATCACTCATAGCTAGGCAACCCAAAGGATTCTGGGATAGAGTGACAGCAGGAAGATGTTACTCAACTGTCATAGACTCAACCCAACCTCTTTGCTCTACAGGTTAAAACATCACCCCAGTGTGTGAATGAACCCAGGAAGTCAGAAGCCCAGAATGGGGCTAGGGCCATGGCTCTAGTGCCCCCTACAGCCTGTACAACTCTCCCAGCTCAAGCCCTCTGCAGGGCTCCTGTGGGAGTGTGGTACCCATTCCACTGGGCCACTGGCTGTGGTATTGGCTAGCTGGGGCTGCAGAGACGCATACAACCATTGGTCCCAACAATCCAGCAACACCCAAGCATTCACTTGGCAACACCGCACAATCAGGGATTTAGCTAGAATGCCCACGGCTCCACTGTCTGCTGAGGCTGGTCTGTGGAGGCTGAATGGGGCCGGGCAGTGGCTGTCTCACAGAAACATCGGAGGAAGGAAGACACAGTGCAAATGCTGGAAACAGATGCACACCCTGTCTGGTTATTAATATTTATTGCCAGCTTGCCAGGGTCTAGAATCACTCAGAAGACAAGTCTGCCACACACTGGTCCTGCCCCACTGCAGGCACAACCCATTACTGTCCCACCAGCCACAGACGAGCCCACATCACCCCCACTGTGGGCCACACCCAGTTCTGGTCACACCCACCTCACACTCCTTCTCATACCCACTCCAGGCTCCCTTCCCCTCTCAGGCCCCTCTCCAGCTCTCACTTTGCAGGTGTGACTTTTGTGACTTCCTTTGACCTCAGAATCTCCTCTGCAAAATGTGGTGATGGCATATGTTTGGTGATTACTAGCCTTGCAGGTGTCCTTGTAGAACACCTACCTCTGACCCATAAAGCAGAGGTACAGAGGTACACAAGAAGGGTGGGGGCAGGGGCATTCTCAGCCACATCCCGGAAACAGAACCTTGGGGACGAGCACTCTACGGTTAGAGCAGTATTCTACAGCTGGGAGGAATTCCTGCCCATTATCTCACTGGTCCTCATGCCATGCTTCTGGAAGTTTCTGTCTGTGGAGACTAGCCGCACAAGTGCTCTCAATCACTTCCTCCACGTCTCTGTCCATCTGAATCTAGCAAGCCAGCCTCATCCTGACACGGGTTCTGCAGCATGGCTCACTTGGCACCGTGATAGGAGTCTGGATATGGATGACTTTCTTCTTCCCCCCTCTGAGCTCAGGTCGGAGTCCCAGTGGGATCAACGAGAAGAGGTCTTGTTCCTCTCTTGCCTGCAGAGGTGACTCAGTGCTTCCCTGGTGCCCACAGCAGCTCCGCTGTGCCTGGGAAGGTGGCTGGAGGAGAAGGTGCTCGAGTTGAGTCTACTTGAAAACATCTGGAAGAAAGTGGAGGAGAAGGCTGCTCTTGAGCTGAGTCTACTCAAAAACATCTGGAGGCACTGGCAGTTGGGACAACTTGGGGTGTGCTAATGGCATCTGGTAAATGAAGTCAGGGGAGCCTGCTCGGCACCTGAATCGCACGTGACATCCCCTACCTAGAAGTAATTCTCACCACGTCACCAACCTCTGGAGGCTGAAACCTGTGTCCAGGCTGAGGTCTAGAGTCCAGGGGTGCTGGGGGATTGCTGAACAAAGTAGCAGCTGGGCTCTAACTGTGGCAAACCCTTCTTTACTTCCCTCCTTCCCTGATCCTACTGTCAGAAGACACTTAGGGAAACACACCCAGGGCCATGCAAAGCAGAGCAGACACCTAGAAGAGTCCCTTTCCTGGTGATTAGGCCTATTCAGCCCAAGTCTCTACCTCAGAGCGCTACTCCATGCCCTCACCAAGACACTACCTTCTGAAGATTATTACTAAGTAAGAATACACTAATGTGCATCCTTTGTTTCTTCTATTGCATCACTTTTTAAAGATTTATTTATGTATATGAGTGCTCTGTCTGCATGAACACCTGCATGCCAGAAGAGGGTATCAGATCCCATTATCGATGGTTGTGAGCCTCTGTATGGTCGCTGGGAATTAAACTCAGGACTTCTCGAAGAACAGTCATTGCTCTTAAACACTGAACCATCTCTCCAGCCCTTTATCTTCCTTTTTTAAAAAATGTCTATTATTATAGATTTATTTTTATTAAAGCTTTATCTTAATGAACTTTCAAGTGAAAAACACTAAATTTTTTATTTGTGTGTGTGTGTGTGTGTGTGTGTGTGTGTGAACATGCATGTCAGTACCCTTAGAGGCCAGCAGAGGGCATTGGATCCCCTGGAGCTGGAGTAACAAGTGTTGTGAGATGGCTAGTGTGGGTGCTGGGAACTGAACTCAGGTCTTCTGGAAGAGCAACAAATGCTTTTATCTGCAGAGTCATCCTGGCAATCCCTGTCTTTCCTTTTTTTTAAGTAGTGCATTTTATTTATTTATTCTTTGACAATTTCATGTATATAAAGGAAGCATTTTCCAAAGCTCATTTATATGCCATGGTGAACACTGATCTACTACCCAAGGCCCCAGAGATTTCTGAGGCCTCTTCACTGACACTGCATTTGTGGAGTCTGGATCAGTCCCCTGTTGGCCTCTCAGCCATCAGTCACATGGAGGGATGCTTTCTCAGCCTGGACACATGGGGAAGGGCCTAGGTCTTGTCCTGGATGAAATGACAGACTCTGGAGATCCCCCCAAGGAGAGCCTCATCCTCCCTGGGGAATGGTGTGGGGATTGGGCTGGGGGCTGGGGAGGGAGCTGGTGGAGGGACAAGGGAGGAGGGGTGATGAGAGGGAGCTGGGATTGACATGTGAATCATGCATGTTTCTAATTTAAATAAAGACATATATTGAGGGAAAAAAGAATGTGTCTTCATCATATGGCCCCCTAACTCCTCCCTTCCATTCTTCCCAGGAATCCCAAAATCTTCCTTTCCATTCCTTTTAGGGACCCCCAATACATCTCCCTCCCTGTTTCATGTTCCGTCTCTTTTGTTAATAGTTTACTGAACACAGCTAGTGATGCCTACTGGAATGTTGGCCGGCTTGCTCTTGTGCAGGCTCATGGGCAGAGTGGCCATGCCATGCCCTGAAGACAGTATTCCACAGCACTCCTCCCCATCCTCAGGCACTTACGCTCTTTCAGCCTCTCTTCCATGACATTTCCTGAGCCTTGGGCTGGAGGGTGGCATAGGTGCCCGATTTGGGGTTGAGCATTTTCCAGTCACTTATTCTCAACACTTGGACCAGTTATGAGTCTCCGCCTAAGTGCTGCACACAGCAGAGAGAAGCTTCTCTGAATGAAGTTGAACACTAGTCTATGGGTGTAAGCATAAATAATTAGAAGGCAGTGTAACATGTTGCTTAGCAAAAACAATTGTAGTGGGTTCTCCCCTAGCCTGTGGCCTCTTAAGCTGTGGGCTTCTGACCACATTTACAGCATAAGGCTTGATTTCCTTCCTGTAGAGCAGGCCTCAAATCAGATCCCCCAGAAGTTGGTAACCCCTATAACCTTCATGCCACTATTGCACCCGTGGTCATATCTTACCTTACAGGTGTAACAGTGTCTCTTGACACAACTGAGGTAGGGAGAAGGCAGGTTCTGAGGTGTAGAGGTGATAAGTCAGGCAGGTGATAGGATAGAATGACAGTCTCAGGTGAGGGCCTGAGCAGGTCTCTGACAGTCTTAATTGAAGGGGGTGGGTATTAGTAGCCTGGACCTGCCACAGGAGGGGTGTGCAAACCACAAACACAAGGCTGCTGAGAGTGGGCTGGAAACGGAGGCCTTAGTGTCTTAGTGGCTGGTGAGTGTCTCCCATAGCAGGGTCATGGCAGCCTGGTTCCCATCATGTTTAATACTTATTACATTGTACCTCTAACCGCTTTCCCTTCCATCGGGCGGCTACTACTTGCTACATTGTACCCATAATCACTTTCCTTTTCATGCTGACTATGCACTCTGGAGTGGTGCATCCTTAATATGGGGCAGCCAGCTGGGAGAAAACCACTGATTCACCAGGACTTCCATCAACAAGGAGGTTTCTAGGGAAAGGGTCCAAGGTGCTTTCCACATTGCCTAACTGGAGGAACGTCTATTGCTGAGCGCAGCCCCTGCCTATCCTGAATGCTCTGTCTTCAGGGGCATATCAGTTTGTCCCCTGTGTTTTGGATGCAGAGAGGGGGCTGCCATGGAGCCAGGCATTGGGAGTAAGAATGAGGAGGAAGCCTGTTGGGGGACAGGGAAGGGTCTTGTTTTGACCCACCATGTCCACCTTAGGAGGATGCTACCCAGTGTCTTGACCTCCAGGGCTTGGGTGTGGCTGCTTGCACTTGTCACAGACATGGCAGTGTGCCATCTAGAACATGAGTTCCAGTCCCAGCCTCCGTCCTATGAGCAGCTGATGGTGAATGCCTACTCGTGGCCCCTCCCCAGGACTTTGCCCTACAGTGGATATGTGAGGAGCCTCTGTGTCTGCTGCAGCCATGAGCACAGAACACTAAGTCATAGCCTGGCCCAGACATCCCTAAGTGTGTCTGGTGGCCTGGGAGAGTCTGGAGTGGTGAGATCATGTCCTTCCCAGGCCTAGGGCCATAGAAGGAAGCAGCACACCAGCAGATCGTTAGTTCCCTTCCCTGCATAGATCTGAGGTCCTTCTTCCATCTCTTCAGTTTCTAGAGCCAAGATGTTCCTGCCTAGTTTAAACCAGTTCCAGTTGGTTTCTGTCACTAGCAACCAACAGAGTCTAACACTCTCCAATCCACGAAGCGACCCCGAGGTCAGCTTTGCCACATCTGATCCCTGTGACAATTTTGCCGTATTGGCAGTCCAAGTTTAGGGGCCAGGGCTGGGGAACTAGGCAGTCAGTGACAGCCTAGGAGGACACCTGGCCAGCAGGGGCTAAGCTACACTAGGTGGAGACACACTGGAGCAAAAATAAGAGGAAGGGAAGAAGAAGGGATGGTTATACACAGCTGGTGGGTGTTGTTTTGCAATCAGTTGATAGCACAGCCCAGCCACGCCATGCAGGGGACCTAGAGAAGGAGCAGAGAGAGGAATAGGGCAGGCTCCACCAACAGGTGACTCCTAAGCTGGAGGGGGTGGTCTAAATGGGACCCCAGTCATCCTGTTCCTTTGCCACCTGTCACACACATCCCATAGACCTTTCTTAGCCAGGTCACAGGCTCACCTGAGGGTTAGCCTGCAGTGGTACAGCAATGCAGGGACTCCCCAGTGAGCCAGGCTCTGCTCCTTCCCACCATCGCTTAGGACCTGCAGCCGGTTCCTCAAGGGAGGCCAATTTTCACTTCATTTTTTAAATCAGAAGGACCAGAGATTTGGCAATAGGTAAAGACACTTGCCACCAAGCCTCATGACCTTGCAAGTTGTTCCCTGACTGCCACATGCACTGTAACATGTGTCTGGTCCACACCCCATATACACACACACACACTCACTCACACACACACTCACACACACACACTCACACAACTTGCAATTTTAAAAAGCCAACAAAAGAAGGACCAAGCACCAGAAACAGCACCCTGGGAAGCAGCTCGCACACCACCCAGCTCACCCCTCTTCACTCATTTTCTCGTCCAGCTCCATCTTGGTCAGATATTCAATACTTCCTTTAGGAGAACACATACATTTGTTTGACTTGCAATATTGAATTTGGAGGCCGTTCAGCAATTTCAAATTTCAGGAGTGGGGCAGTGGGGAGACACTGTAAATTAAAAAATTCTTTCCTCTTCGGTTTCTACCCAAGATTGTATATTTTTTGATGGCAAAATTAGGGATTAACTATAAACATGTGTTTGTTCGATACTGACGAGGTTGTGAGAACAATGGCCGAAGCCATGGGGATGGGGGAGGGTCTGCAGGCTGCAAATCTTCTGTAGGGGGGAGATGCTCTGTCTCCTACAGACTTCTACAAGGGGGGAGAACGAGAAACGCTGGGCTCAGAGGGAATGGGGTATGGGAGGGCAAGATCGGGGGAGGGCAAATAGGAAGACCCCTCCCACTGGCAGCACAGACCTCAGGGGGCTGCAAGTCCACACTCCACCCAGGCACCATTCTGCCCTGTCCCCGGCCTTCTGGTCCTCTTCCTTCTCCTCTGTGTCTCTACTCTGAGGCTTTGTCTCTTCCATGGCTCCCCACAGGGGTCTACCATGGGCCAGCACTGTGCTGAGATCAGGCGACTGCCATGGCAGGGTAGGAGGAACAGCCAGTGGGCTACTTGGTTCAGGAAGAGCAGGCTCATGCCAGTGATTACAGTTGGGTGCCACACCAGAGGCAGAAAGAGAGCACTGCACCTGTGACTGTCCCGGGTGGATGGGAGACCTGGGTCAGGGAACGGTCTGGAGAGAAGGTACTGAGCAGAGTTTGAAGGCTAAAAGGAAGTGAGGGAAGCTCTCAGAGAATCTCCCAGGCAGACGCAGAGGCCTGTGCAAAGGTCCTGGGGTAAAAGAGCATAAAGATTTGGGGTTAAAATTAGACTTGAGTAACCACATATGAAAAGGGCGGCTCAGGCTTAGAGCCCCAAGAAGACTCTGAAGGCTTTTAAGCCCAGCCAGGGAAGACAATCCGATCTTCTGGAAAATTCTACTGGCAAAAGTCAACGCTAAAAAAGAAGAGCACTGGGTGCTCCTCCAGGAGGGGAGCCCCATGGAGGTGATGGAGCTGAGTGGGGGCGGGGACAACCAGCATTGCTGGTGGGCTTGGAGTGGAGCCTGCCCGGAACCTGGCAGGGAGTTGAGGAAGGTGGGCTGAAGGCGGGTGAGCTTGGGTGTCAGCGGACACCTAAGGGTGTCAGGTAGGAACTTGAGTCTCAGTGTGTGGCATCCGGAGCAGCCCATGCTGGGAGTGAAAGGGGCGGGGCAGGCAAGGTGGACTGCAGTTGGAGGAACAGAGCAAAGGAGACCCTGGGAGCACCTTACTGAGGGCCTGGGACTGGAAGAGGAGCCCAGCGATGCTGCGTAGACGGCATGTGGACCGGATCCCAGAGCCCTAGCACATTAAAAACCGCAGTGATCCAGCAGCATGCACCTGGCCTTGTTTAGGGGAGAGACAGATGTCCTAGTCACCCTGCATCGAAAGATAAGGTGGAAAGTGACAGCGGAAGATACCTGGCATCTATCCCTGGTCTCCACACTCAGACATGCTCACACATATGTGCATGCACACAGTGCACACACACACACACACACACACACACACACACTGCACGCAGAGAGAGAAAAAAATGAAGACGAGTCCTGAAAAGAGAAAGGGGACTGAACAGGTAGAAGCCACCGCAGCCATCTGAGTGAGATACCCAGTGTGTTAGCTGACTTCTCCAAAGCTGGGCATGGTGGTGGCAGACACCTATAATCTTCAGGAAGATGAGGCAGAAGGATTCTGGCAAGTTGGCATCCAGGCTGGGCTATGTCATGAGTTCTAGGCCAGCCTGAGCCACAGAATAAGAATAAGATCCTGTGTGAAAAACGTAGATCAGAACAAATCATCAGTTCTTGGGGTAATTTCATGTTTCCTTACTGGCCTCACCTAACAAGGGTAAACCAGGGTACCTCGGAGTAAAAGCCCCCTCCCCAAGACCCCCAAGAAGTGGCTACAGGGCAGTGACAGGCCTCAGGAACAAGATGAAACTGGGTTAGCAGAAGCCAAGCCCTTGCTGGGCACTGCCCCATCCTGATTCTTACCTAGAGGCATTGGGAAGCCAGCTTGGCCTTAGGCACACAGAACAGACGTTGAACACCCTAACCAACAGTCAGCGAAATGAACCAGGCTGGTGGCTTAGAAAACAGACATTCCCTGCCTTACGATTATGGAGGTTGAAGTCATCATGGTGCTCACAGGGCTAGCTCTTCCAAGGCCCCTCTCTGCCTTGCAGATGGACCTGAGTCCTCAGCTAACCACTTCTCTGTGACTCTGTTTGAATCTCCTGTAATTAGGACATCCGCAGGTTAGACTAGGTCCACTCTTGCGGTTCCTTTAAAGGTCCTGTCTCCAAGCGCAGTGCCACTCTGAAGTCCTATGGGTTAGGGCACAGGGATCTTGTGCACACATATCAGCCTGACAGTGACCTGACAGAAATCAAGTTAGGAACAGAAAGACAGATGTGGGACACAGAGGCTATGAGGGATGGAGGCTACAGGCAATGGGGAGGGCAGCTCCCTAAAGAAGTGTGGCTAGGTGGGCGTGGTGGTGCACACTTTAATCCTGGCACTCAGGAGGCAGAGGCAGGGGGATCTCTGAGGACAGACTGGTCTACAGAGTGAGTTCCAGGACAGCCAGCACTGTTGCACAAAGAAATCCTGTCTCAAAATACCACCACCCCACACACACCAGAAAGGAAAGAAAAAGTGTGGCTATAAATAGGTGTGTCATCTAGCTGTACCAGGTAACAAATGATGTTACCTTAGTGGCTTGAAACAGCAGTGTGTGTCAGGCTTGACTGGGCTTCTGGAATGTCTCAGAAGGTCAACCTGGCCACACCCACATGGCTGACAGTGGATGGGAGCCATCAGTAGAGCCCCTTGAGATTGTCCTCTCCATGTGACTCCACGAGCTTCCTCACAGCACGGCCACCAGGGCACTCCCATCAGACCCAGCACTGCCATCAGACATTCTCTGGCTGAATTGCTTATGAAGCTTCTGTTTGTATCACACTTACAATCGCTAATGTCTTGTGGGTCACAGCTGCTTCCACGCCCAAGGCCAGGGTTAGTGTGGGAGGTATTGCACATAGTGGCGGCATGGGGGATGCCTACCCATAGCATACCACACGGAAGACAGGACAAGCACCAGAGCAGGGCTGCAAGGTTGCTGCAGAATGTGTTTCGAAGACAGCAGTGACTTGCTCATATGTCAAGAACAGAAAACGTCAATAGAGAAAGTGAGGCTGAAGAAAGTTTGAGCGGAGGTTGAGGTGGAACCCAGAAAACTGAACTGAGAACTTACTGCATCCCATGCTCCATTCACAGAGCCCATCATACATCAAGGGGACCCCCGGGCTGGGGTACCTGCAGGAACTCTCCTGTTGTGCCTAACCTCCAAGTCATTGCCCCGAAGCACAGCACCTGACCCTTTCCAAGCACAAATGTGATGATCTGCTTTGTGCTCTGTCCCACCACACACTCCTTCACGTGCTGAATGAGGTCACTCCTTGCTGTGACAAAATACTTGAAGAAAACCAGGCTAGGAAGGAAGGACTTGTCTTGGCTCGCAGAACCATGGTACAGACAACCATGGCAACAGGAGCTGAGACCCGCCGTGAAGCAGAGAGCAATAAGTGGGCATGCTCAGCTCACTTTCTGCTTTCTATAGCGCCTGAGATCCCTACCCAAGGATGGGTGCTAGCAGCATTCAGGGTGGGTTTTCTCATCTCCATGAACCTAATCTAGATAACCTCTGATAGCATGCCAAGACTAACCTAATATAGACGATTCATCACGGGCAGACCCAGAGGCTCGTCTCCTCGGTGATCTGAGATCCTAAGAATTGATAGTCAATATTAGCCATCATGGGCTCTGACCCCCGAGACTTTAAAGTCATCGTCATTTGGAAATAGAGTTTTGGCAGGTGTCATTAAGGTGAGGACACACTGGAGTTGTCTGGGTTCAAATATGCATGGTTGAATCCTTAGAGAAGGGAGAAATTTAGACACGGAGACGTGCATGTGGGGATGTTTTCTATAGACAGAAATGGGTAGGAAGGCTCAGTGACAGAGGCCTTCTATAAGATCCTAGGTCCCTTTCCTAGCACTGAAGACAAAGAGAGGGAAGGGAAGGCAGAAGAAAGGCTGGGACTCATTTGGTAGGCTGCTTGCCTAGCATGTATGAAGCCCCAGACTTGATCCCGAGCACGGGATGAACCAGCTGTGTTGTGCATGTCTGTAATCCCAGTACTCCGTGGAGATAAGGGAATCAGAAATTCAAGGGTATTCTGGACTATATAGCAAGTTTGAAGTCAGTTTAGGCTATATGGGAACTTGCATTTTAGAAAGAGAATGGCAGGGTTGGAGAGATGGTTCAGAGGTTAAGAGTACTGACTGCTCTTCCAGAGGATCAGGTTCAATTCCCAGCACCCACATGGCAGTTCACAACAGTCTGTGACTCCAGGATCCAACACCCTCACACAGACACATACAGGCAAAACACCAATAAGATAAAAATAAATAAATTTTTAAAAAATACAATGGAAGTGGAGGGAAAAAATGGAGGCAGACACCATAACATGAAGATATTGCTTCTACAAGCCAAAGAACACCAAAGCTTGCCAACAAATCCCCAGAAGCTTGGGAGCAGGCAGGGGACAAACTCTACTTCTCAGCTGGGAAAGAAGCAACCCTGCCCACACCTGGCTCTCGGATTTCTGACCTGCAGAGCTGTAAGATAATCAATTCCTGCCGTTCGGGCGCTGGGTCTGCGGAGCTCCATCTCTGCAGCTCCAGGAAGCTGAGTCCCTGGAGAAGAAAGAGTTCAGGAGGCGGACAGGAAGGCAGAAGCTCAGACAGAGATGGCTTCCGGCTGCAAAGGGACCTTCCTGCAAGACAGGCTGTGTAGACACAGCATGGAGAGATAAGCATGGCTTTCCTCTAAGAAGACAGGCAGAGCTGCTCATCCCCCAAAAGAGATGAGACAAGGTGCTGTGGGCAGGGTGATGATAGATCAATTAGCTGTTGCTTGGTCGGAAGCCTCTCCCCGCTGCAAAACTTAGTGGCTTAAATCACAGCTGTAGCCCCTGGCTCCTCAGTCCATGAGCAGCCTGTTCCTATGCATGATCGGTGGCTGGCCATGGCTGGCTCGTCGTCCTTTGTGACTCTGCTTCACAAGACCTCCCAGACTCCAAAAGATTAGAGCAACCCTGTCCCCAGTGACATGGGGCTGAGAGGTTGAGCTCAGAACTAGGAGGACATTAGTTCTGGCACATTCTGTTGGCTGACACAGAAGGGGATACAAAGTACGTAAGGAGACTTTTCACAATCAGTCATGTGATGAGGCTTGAAGTCGTCATCACTGCAAAGGGGGGGGAGGTGGGGTCAGAGCTCCAAACTGCCCCTGCCCTTTCAGAGACCCTAAGAGGCATGGGTTCCTTTAACTCGGGTTCTCTGGCTTCAAGGAGAGGTGGGTGCAGAAAGCTCTAGTGTGACCCCTGATGAACTGTCCCATACTTGTGATGAGACTGCAGCAGCCCCTCAGCCTGCTTTAATGTCCCATGCCCCTCCCTAGAGACTGTGCCTTTGTTGGTGAAATGGAATCCAGAGTTCTAAGTCAGGGAAGCAGGGAAACGGCCATGTTTGTAGGGATGTGAAGAGCCAACTTGGAGGCCTTCTGTACCTATTTCTCCTCTAGAGTCCTTGGTAGTATCCTGCCCCACATATACATCAGACATACATGACTGTGTCTCCAGGCCTCAGAACCTCCACATGCCTCGGAGCCTGAGCCAGCAACACTCATGTTTGGTACAATTTGCTCAGGACTGAACTGCTGCAGCTATGGAGGAGTTAACCACAGCCCACCAGCTGTGGAGACCTGAACTGGTGCCCAAATGGGAGAGTTTCCCGTGGGAATGTGTTCCTTAAAGCCAGATTAAGGCTAGGGCGATGGCTCAGTCAGTAGTGTTGGCTATACATGCACCGGTGTCAATAGTCTTACGTGGAAGCACATACCTGTATGTTAGCGCTGTGCGGGTGAAGACAGGAGGCTTCTGTTGGAGCCTAGCGATCCAAGGGGGAGACAGAGAAAGCTGGCCTCACACCCAGGCACAATGGCTGCCCTGAGGAAGGGCTCCTCACTCGGTTTCCACTTGGCCACAGCATTTGGGACCCAGGAAGAGAGTGTCAGGGTTCCAAACATGGTCATCTCTCTGGCCTTCCCCTCTGACCTCCAAAGCAGGCCTGACTGGTGACATATCAGCCCCTCCTAGAATAAGGCACAGAAAGTACTGGGGGGGGTGGCTGCTGAGCCTCACTCATAGAGAGCCATTGACGCTGAATTCAGACCTTGTTCCTGCTGCTGTTTCCTGATAATGCTACCACGAGAAGCCACCCAGCACAGCTGGCTCTGCCTGAGGCAGAGAAGGGCGTGATGGAGGAGGTTTACAAATCCATACTTCCTCTGGCAAGTTTGCTCCCAGGTCTAGCATCCAAGGACATCCTGCCTGACTCAAAGCCATGGGTGTGTTAAGGGATGGAATAGAGGGTCGACAGCCTTGGCACCACTGGAAAATCAGGCATGGCCTGTGGTAGGCACACCCGAGAGCTCACAGGGACAATGGGCTGCGTTGCTCCAGCCACACAAATCGGCCTTGAAAACCTACAGTTCAGTGGGAAAGGAATATCTTATAGCAAGACAGTATGGTGACATCGTGATCCAACCACCTAAACAAAAAGCTCACTTCTGTCATTCGTTTCATTAGAAACTATGGTCAGAGGGCCTGTGTGCCAGGCACAGTCCCAGACTGCCGAAGACTAACACGTTTTATGTGAGTGTGACAGCTACGGTGCAGCTAGGACTTACTCCAGGTCACTGGCATGCTTAGAAGACACACGTGAGGGACAGACATCAGCGCTCTGAGTGCTTCAGTCCAAAGTCCTCCGGGCAGCCTTTGGAGGGGGCAGGAGAAACATGTGGTTCCCTAGCAGTTACAGCTCAGGGAGTGAAATATCAGCTCTGAACCTTCCCCCCCCCCCCGTAGGGGGCAGCCTTGAGCAGTACAGAACCTGCAGAGATGTGCATGTATGTACTGGGCAACCCAATGGTGGCACTGCTAGGGAGCCAGAGAGTGAGACTCGCCCTGTGGTCTCCTCCCAGGGCTGCAAGAACACTTACTGGGTACCCACAGTGTCTGGGTCTGCTGTTAGAGCAGTGCATAGGGAAGCAGGCACGTGGCCAGTGATGACAGTCACATCACTGAGAGACACTCACAAGGGAGAGCACAGAAGCCTTGAGAAGCAGGAGTTCACTTGACCAACAGGCAGGGAGCAAAGTGTCAGCGACAAGGTGGGCCAGGGGCAGGCACTTGCCAAGAGGGCTTGCTGTGAAGCCACATCTGGAGTGATGTCTGCTGAAGCAGACGCCACAACCTATGTCACCCTTAGCAGGAAACCACACTCCATGCTGCCCGTCAGCCCTGCCGAGTCTCCTCTTACTCCAGCTTGTAAGCAGGATCTTGATTGGGCGCCAGATGAACCAGCTGACCTGGACTGGGTTGTAGCCGTGTTCCCGGGTGAGGAAGAAGAGCCAAGGGTGTCCAGAGTTAACCCAAACTCACGTCCAGCTCCAGACACATGTGCAGAGAGCGCAGATGCTGGGTCACCCAGGCATGCGTATTGGAAGTGCGATAGTGGCAGAGCGTCTTCACAGAGCATGGAAATTATTCCTTAATCCAATGAAGAACAAGGAGCCAGCCCAACAGGAAGATGGGACACAGCCTTGAAACCTTTCATACCATAGCCTGGCACTCCATGTGGCAGAAAATTCGTGGACAGTGCTAACTAACACAGGGACAGAATGCCCAGGGTGGGAGTGGGCACAGCTTACGCCCCTGACTGATCCCAGAACGTAAAAGGTGGAGGCAGGAGGATCAGGAGTCACTGTCATCCTCAGCTACGTGGTGAGCCCAGCCTGGGCTACAGTGTACCGAAAGTGACCATGGAAGGAGGTGAAGATGATGGGGCTGCTTTTGGAGAACTGTCTGGAAGTATCTAGAAAAGCTCAGCTAGGCATATTCTATTACCCAACAATCCCATCCCAAGGCACATACTGAAATATGTAGGATAGACTCACCAAGGGATGTGACCCCTTGTCAACACACCTACCCATCCATTCTGTATTTGTCATTGTCTCTCTGTGAGCACAGCCCAATCCTTAGAGCTGAGGACATAAAAGTGGCAAAAGAGACAAAGGTGCCCAGAGAGAGACACGGGAAGCAGGCTCCTTGCCGATGGGGTGTGAACTCTGAAGCACACCAGGCAGAGTTAGAGAGGCTGGGCGGGGGAGTAACACTTGAGAGTCTGGGAGTGCATTCACCTAGAAGCCATCTGAGTGTCTAAGTGGCAGTGAGAGGCCAAGGGAGCTGGCTGGGGCAGGCCTGCAGAAGCACTCTAGGCAGAGGGAACGTTTGCAAAGGCCCCTGGGCAGGTGCCAGAGGATGTCCAGGTGTCCAGTGTGGCTGAGGTGCTGTAAGAGGAGAGAAGGGAGGGACCAAAAGGTTTCTCTGTAATGTGCTCTCTGAGGCACCCAGGACTCGGGTGAAAGCTGGGTGGGCTGCATGTGGGCTGATGCACATCTGCAATCCCCAACCTGGAGAGGTGGTGGCACACGGACCCGAGTCCTGCTGTCAGGGAGACCCTGGTGCTGTTTTCATTGTTCTTCTTTCTTAAAAAAAAATAGCAAAAGAAGTGGGGCTGGGGAGGTGGCTCAGAGGCATTTGCAGAGGATCTGGATGTGATTGTCAGCGCCCACATCAGGCGGCTCTTGACCACCTATAACTCCAGGTTCGTGGATTATAATGCTGTCTGTGACCTCCAAAGGCACCCACACACATTCAGTACACATAAACCCACACAGGCACACACACAAATAAATAAATAAATAAACATTTTAAAAAGGCAATACCTGAGGTTGCCTTCTGGCCTACACACACACACAGACACAAGAAAATATCTACACAGGCACACATACACACACAAGCACACATACACACACACACACAAGCACACACACATACATAGACACACACACACAAGAAAATATCTGCACAAGCACATACACACATACACACACACATACACATAAAAAAGAAGAAGAGGGAAAAGCTAGGTAATAGAAGCAAGATGATGTCAGGGTTCACTCTCGTGCCCACCTCCCTGCAGAGGCAGGGGTGTCCTTAGCACACTCCTAATATTTTGCAGCTAATTAAGTCTGCCACATGAGCCAGGACCTGGGCTGCCTGAAATCTGATGTGACCACCCAGGATCTGAGAGCACTCCCTTCCGATCAGTCCCTTCTCTGAGACCTTGGAAATGGCTGTCACTAATCTGGAGTATATGATGGTGTGAAGGAAGCTGGAAACCCAAATGCCTAGGCTACAGGGCCTGCAGCACCCCAAGGGAGTTTGTCAGGGCCACCCAGCAAAGGCACACCATATAGTTCACATGTGAGCTGTGCTCCATGCTGTCAACCACTCTCTGACGCCATAAACACCCCAACCTTGGCAGAGACGCTCCTGGTCCTGTTCCCCACAGCCCAAATAATACACCTTTAATAGAAAGAAACACACAGCCCCATTTATGCAGAGTGTAAAATAGATTAAAAATAATTTTAAATGTATGAGTCACTCATGGAACCTTCTTTTAAAAAATCACAAACAGCACGCTGTGGCGAGGATAGCCATGAACAGGGAGTTGTCCAGCAGGGAACCCTAGCAGGGTTAGGACCTGTCCGTGTGTGGGATGCCTACTGCACACACCTACCTGTGTTTCTCCAGGAGTGGGGCCCTGAGTTCAGCCTGTGCCCACAGAACTGGTGACAGAAGGAGTATACCCTACTTTGATAAGCATCATGGGTACCTCCGGATCAGGGGGTGACCCTATGCATTGGATATAGAAGGATGCAGCAATAATGCTGCAGATGTCACCTGGGATGCAGCCTTGCCAAGTGACACTAAAGGCTGGAGGTGCCCTTGTGTTAAAGCAGTCCTGCAGCCATCCTGGATTGCGAGTGTCTTGTGAAGAGAGGCTCATGCTCTGATAGACACCCCTGGTGACTGATGCTGGGGGACAGCCCTCTTAGTCCATGCCAACTGCCCCCAGAATGGCCCCAGGAACCGCTTCCCAGAGTATCCTGTGGATCAGAGGCCCCGGCTTAGCCCTGCTCCCAACACTCTGTATCTTCTCGTGTGGCCCTGACTCGTGTGCTCCTGACTGGAAACTGCTTGCTGAGTGCCACCCCACACTGTGACAGGTAGCTGTGGGCCTTCTGCTCCCCTGGGCACATCCCCAGCCCGACACAGCTCAGCCAGCCCTCAGCATGCTCCCCTTCACATCTCCCTCCTAGACTGTGGCAGCCCTCCCCACGACTCCTGCCTGGGTCTCCATGCACCCCACGTGCAGAAAGGGGGACTCCAGACCTCCATCGGCCTTCTTGGAGAAGAAAGCCTAGGCTGGGCTTTGCCTCCTGGCTTCCAGCCGAACAGCCTAGGAGTCTTAAGTCTGCAGCCCCTTCCTACCTCGTCATTTTCATCTTCTCAGCCTCTTGGTGGTGCTGTGAAATTTCTCACACATCCTCCTGGCCTGCTTCATTTGCACAGAAGCTCACACTGCACTCTCTCTTTGCTCGCTCACGCACTGTCTGTCCATCCTCACCTGCAGGGCACTCATCCATGTTCATAGAGCCGTCAACAAGTGAAGCCCATGGCTGGCTCAGCTGCTAGAATGTTTGCCTAGCATTCGAGAAGCCCTAGTTCAATTCCCAGCACAACATAAACCAAGCACAGTGGCGGATGCCTAGAACAATTTCAGCAAGAGGACCACAAGCTTAGAGTCATCCTCAGCCACATAGCAAGTTTGAGGCTAAGGGCTGGAGAGATGGCTCAGTGGTTAGGAGCACTGGCTGTTTTTCCAGAGGACCCAGGTTCAATTCCCAGCACCCACATGGCAGCTCACAACTGTCTGTGACTCCAGTCCCAGGGCATCTGAAATCCTTGTGGAGACACAACAGCAATGCACACACAATAGAAATAAATTTAACAACAACAAAAAGAAAAGAGTTTGAGGCCAGCCTTGGATACATGAGGCTGTCCCAAGAAGGGAAAGAGTAGGAGAGGGTGGGGAGGAGGAAGAGGAAATCAGTCCGCAATGAATGAATGAAGCAGAGGCATGAATGAATGCTATGAGGAGAGAAGAGAACTCCGGAGCTCATGTAATATAGGTTCAATAACTTCTCTAAAAGTGTGCAACATATGCATAGTGCAAAATTATCCCGTACATGCGACTGGAGAAACAGGTGGCAGTTAAGAGCATGGTGGCTCTTCCAGAGGACGCAAGGTTCAGCTTCCAGCACCCACATGGCAGCTCATGACCCTTTGTAACTCCAGTTCCAGAGGACCTGAGGCCATCTTATGGCCTCCACAGGCACTGCATGCATCACCCACACCAAATAAAAATAAAATAAATAATCCTCGTTTAAAAAAATCACTCTGTGTAGTTCAGTGATTCTAATGGCACTCACATTGTACAGTCATCACCACCTCCTGAGCTCACCATCCTCAGGACCAAAGCTCTGTGCCCATTGAGCACAGCACCTGGAGGAAGTAGACTCACCATGCCCGGTATTAGCACCAAATGTTCATAAATTCCATGCTGCAGGAACTGCCGCAGCCATGTGCCATGGCCCTACCTTGCGGGGCCAATCTGTGACCAATCTTGTTGGGCTTCAGTCAAGTCCAGCAGACTTGCCTGGTTCCTACCTGAGAAGGGGAGTGTGGACTGAGAAACGTCAGGTAAGAGAAAGACAGACAGGATAGAGTCGGGCGGGCAACCCAGCGAATATTTAACCTCCCCTAAGTTTATTCTTTACTATTCTTAAATACCCCAACCCAAAAGGGGAACATAGCAAAATGCTTCTTTATCATGTATAAGAAACTAACAGACTTTCTTCCTTAATTCTCCAAGCATTTGGTAACCACACCTTAGACTCAATTTCTCGTTATCTATCCTTGAAGGTCAAGAGTAACCACATCTTAGACCAAGTCTGTTGTTATTTAGATAAGACTTCCAAGACCAAAATCAAACATCCTGCTGTGGCCATGCCTTAGACCTTTAGGTCTTATGACTTGCTAAAGACAGTTTTGAACTCTCTGACCTTGAGCCAAGATGAAGTGGAGCCAACTTTATGGACCCCGACTAGGAACAAGGGCCAAGGCATGCTCAGAAGCCACTGTGAGCTGCTTCTCAATGCTTGGGACCTGCTGGGGACAGAGGTGGGGCCTTGTGTGCGTGAGTCCCTGCTTACACCCACACAAAGGGAGGCTGTAGAGCTCTGTAGTTGGGTTTTCTATGGGGCAAGTGGCTCACTGGCCAAAGGGGCATCTGTTCCCTACCCACTGCTCCATCCAGCCTCGTCGTCTCCCAGTCTCAGGAAGTTCCAGCCAGTCCTGAAGGTATTCAGAAGGGTTACGAACAAGAAAGGGGAAGGAAGCAGTAGTCCTAGCCATGCATTCTACCTCCAGTTTAGTCTAGAGGTCTTCTGAGCATGAATCCTATGGGAACTGTCCTATGGTTGGCTCATTTTACTGAGTATGTTGTTCTCTAAGGCCATACCTTTTTTTTTTTAGCATTTGCCATGGTTTCCTTATTTTCAAGACTAAATAACAATCATAAGTACACACCACATTTTGTTATCTGTTTATCCAGGAACGGGCACCTTGTGGACAGAGTAGACACAAACATGCCTACCTTCGTATATGTCTGCCCTAGCTGGCTTTAATTGTCATTTTGACACAGCCTAGGGTCACCTGAGAAGAAAGCCTCATTTGAGGAATTGCCCAGATCAGATAGACTCATGGGCCTATCTGTGGGGGAACTGTCTTAATTGCTAATTGATGTAGGAGGTGCCTGACCACTGTGGGCAGTGCCATTCCTTACACAGCTGGTCCTGGGATAAATAAGGAAACTAGCCAAGCATGAGTGAGTGAGCCAGCAAGCAGTGTTCCTCCGTGGTTTCTGCCCTGACTTCCCTCATTAATGGACTATGGCTTGGGAAGAATGTAAATAAATCCTTCCTCCCCTAAACTGCTTTCAGTTAGTGTTTCATCACAGCAACCAAGAGAAAACTCGAGCAGTGGGCGTATCCGTTATCTTGCTTGTTTGTTTTGCTTGCTTTTCAAGACTGGGTTTCTCTGTGTATCCCTGGCCATCCTGGAACTCTCCCTGTAGACCAGGCTGGCCTTGAACTCTAAGATTCCCCTGCCTCTGCCTTCTTTGTGCTGGAATTAAAGGCATGCGCCACAATCACCTTGTCCTAGTTAATTTGCTTGTTGCAGTGACCAAAATACCTGACAAAAAAGAAAAGGCAGCTTAAGTGGGAAGGGTTTGACTCCATTTGAGAGATTGGTCCATGCAGAGGAGAAGTCATGGTCTGACTCCATTTGAGAGATTGGTCCATGCAGAGGAGAAGTCATGGAGTCAGGGACAGGAGGCGTCCACAGTCAGGAAATAGGGATGGACGACGTTGTCCTCAGCTCGTTTCCTCCATTTCATTCTGCCCGGACCCCAGACTGCAAATGATGGTGTTCATCATTGTGGTGGATTTTCCCTCTCATCAGTTAACCCAATCTAGCAACTCCGCTCACACAAGTTCATCCAGATCCTGCCAGCTTCACAGTCAGCCCTGGACATCACAATGGACACACAGATAAGACATAACTGCACTCTGGTGCATGAGGAAACAATTGTGCACATGAATAAATGGAGCATTCTGCGGGTGTGCACACCTCTCCTAAGCCCCATGCTCATCTCTCCTTCCCCTCTCTCTCCTCCAGGCTGTCACACCCATCACTGGGAGAAACAAGAACATTCTGCATGGACTGGGCCTACCACAGTTCAGTCAAGCTGCAGACAGGGTCTTGTCACAACGGAACAGGTTCAGAAGAGTTCCCACTAACTTATTTTCATAGGAAGCCCAGGATTCCCTTGGGGGAGGATGTAGACAAGCGTCCTGCTGTGAGGTATTTGGTTATACTGTGTAAAGAGATGCCACTGTGATTGGTTTAATAAAAGCTAAACAGCCAATAATTAGGCAGAAGGTATCAGTGGAAATTCCAGTCAGAGAGAGCTCTGGGAAGAAGGCAGAGCAGCCAGCCAGACACAGTCAAGCAGGATGGGCAGTATGGAGACGAGGTAGCAAACCACATGCCAGAATTAAAAATATTGGTTAACATAAGTTATTAAAACTAGTTAAGAACAAGCCTAGGCTAAGGCCAACCTCTTATAATTAACAATAAATCTCTCTGTTATTATTTGTGAGCTGATGGTCCCTACGAGAAAGTACAACTGCATATAGTGTCCAATATGAGGGCTCAAATATCCAAACAGAGGGCCTGCGAAAGCTAAGAAAAGTTCTGGACAGGGAGCTGGATGTGGCTTCCTAGTCCTGCAGGCTCTCAAGTGGCCTGGTGCTTGGCGGCGTACAATGCTGCCTGTGGGCTAGAGCCATCCACCAGCACCATGTGCTAAGCTGAGCTACAAGGCCACTGACATGGCAGTTTAGGATTTGACTCACATGGTGAGAGAATGCCGCAGGTGCTTAGTAAAGCCAGGTCCAAACACGGAAAACCTCTAAAACATATAGTATGTTTAAAAACGTGCTTAGATGCTGAAGAAAAAAATGGGCATAGACGAGCCGGGCGTTGGTGGCGCACACCTTTAATCCCAGCACTCGGGAGGCAGAGGCAGGTGGATCTCTGTAAATTCGAGGCCAGCCTGGTCTACAAAGTGAGTTCCAGGACAGCCTCCAAAGCCACAGAGAAACCCTGTCTCAAAAAACCAAAAAAAAAATGGGCATAGACAATCATAAAAATAAATAAATAGTTTAAAATAATAAAATAAAGTCTTTAAAGAAAGAATAAACTAATACAAAAAGGTAAGCCATATAAGGATGGGAAATACATAGTGTGTCTGGGTCCTGTGTGCCGCTTTGTTGACACTGGACTTTGTAAATGCTGGTGAGTGAATGACAGCTGCTGAGAGACATGGGATTGTAAGAGGGACTGCTGAATTAAACCAGCCTAGATACTTTAAGAATGTCTTAATTTTAAAATCGAAGTCAGAAAATGTATTGCTTTGGGGAAGAGGTTATGCTTTAATTTCCACAGAAAAGAAAGGCAATGGATTCATTCAAGGTTGATAAAGATCAGGTTTGATCAGGGAAGAACCCCTGGAAATCCTGGCTACAGACTTAAAGAAAAACTACAAGATAGGTGATGTCTATTTTACCTGATCAAAAATAAAACAAAAAATCATCTTTGGGTGCCTTGTGTTCAACGCACAGTCCATACTTGTGTTAATACAGATAAGTATGTTACCTTTGAAAGTTTGTGTGTTTTCAGAGCAAGGGGACCAGACACCAATGAAATCAGATGGCCCAGGTGATCCAGCCTCTCAGAGAGTATCTGTTGTAGTTTCCTCAGAGTTCTGCATCCAGAACAGCTTCAAGGCTGCTGGCTAAGATGATCCAACCTCACAGACTATTCTAGCCAGGACTGTAGATAAGCTTTTTCATTGCACAGAGACTGAACAAAAAAATGTAATACCTAGTTTTCCCAGGACTTGACCATTATCACAGTTTTTTTCAGGTTACCTAAAGATGCCATTGCCCCCAGACAGCAGGAAGCAGTTTAGAGAACATGATACCTAGAGGTAGGGTGGGTGGTTTTTGGTCATTTGGTGGATTATGAATGTTTGTCATCATTTAGGGGGTTTAGTTACAAATTGTTATTGGTCATGCTCAGGGAAAAAAGCTGGACAAAAGAGATAGATTTAGGGATCTCTTTCTGAAGCGAAAAAGGGAGATATAGAGTAAAAGGGTGGATTGTTGAGTCTACTTTTGAATAACCACTATTCTCAAATATTTTACATTCATATGGATTTTTGTATATTGATACAAATTTAAGGTTATTTTTATATGTGGTGTATATATTCCTACTCTTTTTAAGGTATTGTACCTATGAACTTCATTTAACAATGTAATGCAACATCCTAGTCATTGAAAGCTATTTAGGATAATAAAGAAATACAGATTAGTGATTAGTCATGTACAAAAATCAAACTTATAGTCATGTTAGGTATGTTTTCAAGGTTAAACAGAGATATGTTTTAGATAGATAGGTGGTCTTCAAACACTTCAGAGACCTACAGAATATAGTATTTAAAATGTTTAATAACATAAGACTTTTCATGACAGTAGGAACATCTTCTTCTGGCAGCACCAATTTAACTCCGGTAACTATCCAAGGAGCCAGCTGTTTCTGTCATTTCTCATACCTTTAGAAGTTGCTTGTTCTACACTTACTATTTACACAGATAATATTATATCCCCCTCATGTCTTTGATGGAGTTGAAGACTAGATAGCTTATAATTACAGTTTTCCCTGTTACCAAATTCAAAAAAAGAAAAGAAACTCACTAAAGAGGTATAAAGTGTATAAGGTAGAGAGATAAAAAAGCTTAAAATACTCTGTGAGTTCAAGGCCAGCCTGGTCTACTGAGCGAGTTCCAGGACAGCCTCCAAAGCCACAGAGAAACCCTGTCTCGAAAAACCAAAAAAAAAAAAAAAAGAAAGAAAGAAAATGTTTTTAGATCTAAAAAGATAGTTTTGGGTTGATAATACAAGTTATGATTAAAAATGATTTAGATATAGAACTTTGAACTCATCAAGATAGATAATAGAGTAATTTCTCCAAATCTACAAAATGCAAATGGATTGGATATTGTAAATGTAATTCTTACCCTGATAATTGCTCTTATTGTATACAGTTTTATTATTTCAGAGTTAAAACCCTTTCCTTTTTATTTAGACAAAAGGGGGAAATATTGTGAGATATTTGATTACACTGTGCAAAGATATGTCACTGTGACTTTTAATAAAAAAAGCTAAATGGTCAATAGCTAGGCAGGAGGTATGGGTGGGACTTCCAGACAGAGAGAGAATTCTGGTAAAAAGAAGGTGGAGTCATCAGGCAGATATGGAGGAAGCAGTATGAGCAGTATGGAGAGATGAGTCACTCAATAGAACCTAGACTAAGATAAATGGGTAAATCCTGAATTAAGATTAATTTAAGGAGCTGGAAACATGGCTCAGTGGTTAAGAGCACTGACTGGTCTTCCAGAGGACCCTGGTTCAAATCCCAGAACCCACTTGGCAGCTGACAAATGTCTGTAACTCCAAGATCTGACACCCTCACATAGACATACATGCAGGCAAAACACCAATGTACATAAAAATAAGAATAAATACATTTAAACAAAGATTAATATAAGTTACAAGAGTTAGTTAGGAGCTTGGCCTATAGCTATAGGAGCAAGCCTAAGCTATAGGCCAAGCTTTCATAATTAATAAGAAGTCTCTGTGGCATTATTTGGGAGCTGGATGTTGGGACAGAGAAAGACCTGATACAGCGTTCAGCAGCTGCTCCTACAAATCACAGACCAAACATCAGGTAGCATATGGTCCTCAGAGAATTTTGCCTTTCTTCCCCCATCTTCTTTGCCAGTCTTGTTCTTTTTTTTCCAATACCCACCAGGAGGGTTGACAGCGCAGAGCGGAAGCACCGCCAGTGGTTGCTTTAGCAGTAAGAGATTCCCGAAACTGTGCTGGGAGGGGACCTCAGAAAGTGCCCACTGGCGGATGCTCTTGAGCCTTTGATTAACTCTCTACTTAAATAAGACACAATGGAGCCTAAATAATTCTAAGATATGAAGGAGCTGCTCTTGCAGCCCCCACATCTGCGGTCATTGAGGAGTTTGCCGTGACATAATTGTTAAATCTACAAGTCCCCACTGGAAACAACAGGAGTTTGACCTTACAGGGAGACTCTGGAGTCCAGTGTGATCACCATTCCTTAGCATCATCCCCTGGGTTTGAAGGTACCTGGTGTTTACCCGCCGATTCTAACTAGCCCCTGGTTAATACATTTACTGGGATGAGGGGTGTGAATTTCTGGGCACTTCTGGGCTCTGATAGCAGCAGAAACTCCTTAGCCAAAGAGAAGACCACATGATGATCATCCATCCACCATCCATCCATCCGTCATTCATCCATCATCCATTCATGCATCCATTCAACTCTATCCATTCATCCACCCATCTACCCATCCTTCCACCCATGCACCTATCCACCCACTCAAGCATATACATATACACCCAGACATACATACATACACCAACATACACCTACTTTCCCATTTATGTACCCACCCACCCATCATTGCAGGCTCTAAAAGGAACTGCTATGATCATAGTTATAGGCTGTCCTGACCTACAAGGTCCTGAGCAGGCAGTCAGACCAGAGATCCTCCAAAAGAGGCTGCCAAAGACCTGCCAATCACTTCACTCCTGCTCCAGTGTGCCCACTAGCCAGCACTGGGAGAGGGGATTTTATACTGTGGACTCAGTGAAAACAAGGGCTGGGCAAATTATTTTAGAGATCCTGCCACATTCACAGCAGCTAGGACCTCCAAGTGGGGTCACAGCCCTCTCATAGCATGGGTACTAGTGGAAGAGACAGCCTGGAGCACAGAAACTCTATGTCCTGAGGCCGCACACAGGGAGACAACGAAATGCATGGTGCAGAAAGAGGGTGGTAAGAGGGTCCTCAGGGAACCTGAGACAGGTGTGTGTGCACATGCACGCGTGCGATGCTCACGCACATGTAAAACTCTTTCTGTTTCCTTGCCAGCACCTAGGCCATCTTCCTTTAACCCTGTCCCTTGATCTGCAGCCTGTGCGGTGCACCACCTTAGGCGCTCCCCGCCACCCTAGTTTGGGAATCCCGTTGCTATATACCCAGGCACCTCAATGACACCGTGAAGTGTTGTTATTCTTCCCATTTTAAAGAAGGGGAAACTGAGTCACAGAGAAAACAGGTAATGTGTCCACAGTCTCAGTTAGCCCTTAGCTGCATGTCTGTGAGCTCAGTGTGTACCTAAGGGACAATGCTGGGTAGCCAGGAACATGTTGAGAACCAAGGCTGTGTCAGGAACTGAGGGGCAGGCCCCTAATTACAAACACAGGGCATCTGAGGGTAATAAGCCTCAGCCCTGGGCCTGAGTCACAGGGGCCTGGGGACCTAGGTATGGGGGGGGCATCAAAAACAGGTGTTGAATACCCTAAGGAAGGACAGGAGTGGATGAGCTGGCAATGGAGGAAGCTTCCGGTTATGTCCTGCTCTCCCCACTGTCTACCCGGCAAAGGACTCCTGGCCTGTGCTCAAGATCACGGGGTCGTCTGGGAGCCCCTGGACTTCAGAGCTTCCTGTAAGGTTTCCCTTCTCTCCTCCTTCCTCCGCTTTCCTCTTCCCCTTCGCCATGCTTTTCTCTTGCTCTCCTTTTGTGCCCCCCCCCAATCGTCTCACTTTTTCTACAAGTGTGAGTAAAGTTTTGGCATCTCTGTTTGCCCTGGCTCAGTTTTTCCTCCTCTCCCCTTCCCTTCCCTCTCCTCCACTCTGTTTCTTTCACTTCTCCTCTGTGCTCTCCCCCCCTCACCAGGCAGGTAGGGGCCAGCTCCCGGCACCACCTGCCCCTTCCCTCCAGCAGCGCCCCCAACCCGCCTAATGCATTTCACATGGCACGTCAGTCAAACGCCCTTGTAATGTCCTTAAAGCACGCAGAAAATTGCAACCTTATGAGAAAGAAAGAACATGCATGCACACACAGAGAGAGAGAGAGAGAGAGAGAGAGAGAGAGAGAGAGAGAGAGAGAGAGACAGAGAGAGAGAGAGAGAGAAAGCCTGGCTGAGGAGGAGCTCTTCTTGGGCTTCAGAGTGTATAATAGAGCAGCAGGAAACTATTGGGGCTCCAAGGCTGCCTCCTCGAGGCCACCTTCCACACAGCTCCTGGGTCCCCCTCCTGGCTTTCCCCTGTCTTCCCCACTTCTGCTTGGTTTTTCTTTCCCACCTCTGGATCAAGCTCAGGAAGCAGCCTCAGGCCCTTTGTACTTGCTGGGACCCTGAGCTTGCCCAGGGCTAGCACAGACACTCCCTCTCGCCTTTGAGGCCTCAGCTTCAGAATCCCCTTGACCTCCACCCACTCAATCATCTCATTAGCTTTTCTTTTCTTCTTTTTCCTTTGTTCCTTTTGTTGTTGTTGTTTTGCTTTTGTTTGTTTTGTAGCCCAGCCTGGCCTGTCAGCCTCTGCTTCCCAAGAGTATTAAAGGTGTGTGTCACTGTGCCCCGCACACCTGCTTAATTTTCAGTGGACCTCCGTCACTCCATGCAGCCAACTCTGGTTTTAATTGTGGCGTCATTACCCTCTGTCTAGCCTGTTCCTGCTGGCAGTGTAAGCTGAGGGTTGTGGGCACTGTGCCTAGCACAATGTTTATTCATAGCAGGTGCTTAGTACTTACTGAACAAACGCTAAGATTTGTCATGGGTGGGTCAAGGCACTGGGGACGCTGAGGTATCTAAGGCACCCCCAAACTAGACTTTCAGGCTGCTAGGCAAGGAGTTGTGGTGACTCTCTGAGACAAGTCACATCCAAATTCCACTCTTGGTACCTTTGTGTTCCTGGTAAATTTGCCTAACATCTCCGAACTTTCTGTTTATCTGCCAAATGAAGCGCCTCGCTTGTTTGTCTACTGACGAACATGGGGGGGGGCATGTCAGGATGGAAGCAGGCTGTGTCCCCAGCACTGGGAGCTACCTGGCACACTTCAGCAGATTCTTTGGGTTTCTTTGCTTGTTCTCAGTTTTGTTTGCTTGTTTGTTTTTTAGACAGGGGATCTCTGTGAAACAGCCCTGGGTGTCTTGGCACTCATTCTATAGACCAGGCTGGACTTGAACTCACAGATATCTACCTGCTCTGCCTCCAGAGTGCTGGGATTGAAGGTGTGCGCCACCAACGCCTGGCTGAATGCTTGTTGATAGGAAGAAGAGAATGGAGGAGCTAGCTCAATCAGAACACTGCCTTTCCCATAAACGTGAGGATCCGACTATAATCCAAGCACACTTGAACAAAAACCTGGTGGCACATGCTTGTGATCTGAGTTAGTGAGATGGGACACAAGGCTCCCTGAGGCAGATGGGCCAGATTATCTAGGCTAGTTGGTGAGCCCCAGGTTTCAGTGAGCAAGCCTGCCCCAACACAAGGAGAGCCAGCAGTGGTGGAGCGCACCTTTAATCCCAGCACTCAGGAGGCAGAGACAGGTATTGAACAAGTTCCAGGACAGGCTCCAAAGCTACACAGAGAAATCCTGTCTTCAGAAACAACAAACAAGCAAAAGCAAGGAGAACAGCTCCTGAAGAAATGACACCGAGGTTGACCTCTGGCTTTCACACACATGCACACATATATGTGTGCATACTTGCACATATGTCCACACATACATGCATGCAAACATAAATCTTTTGAAAGAAGGAAAGGAAGGATGAGGTGCGGTGATGTCAGTCACAGTCACTTCCTGAAGTACCAAGGGGTAAAATTTCAGCGTTGCCCATGAAGCTGCAGCGGTTGCTTTCCCACCACCTGGGGATTTATTTTATGCTTGCCCAAAGATCCCTTGCAGCGTCATTAGGACACAGATTTTTATTACAAATCATTCTTGGGTTTACATTTGGAAAGTAACAGAGGAGCCTGGGAATGTTAGTCAGTGGGAAAGCAATTGTCCAGCATCCAGGAGGCATGGACATGATCCCCGGCACACACACACACACACACACACACACACACACACACACACACACACATTCACACACTCATAACACATTCACACACACTCACACACCAAACACACTCACACATATTCATAACACACATACACACACTCATAACAAACACACACAGACTCACTCACACACACACACACACACACACTAAAAACTTAAAAGAGGGAGCTAAAATGTTGTTCCCCTGGGTCCCCTCTGGTGCCCTTGGCCCTTTTCCCTGTTAGTTTAGCTTCTGCCTCTTGGCTCCCTCAGATCTGCTCCACATGGTCCCTGTCCTGGGTAATGCCTCCTAGCCAAGAGACACCACAATCCATTCTGGCTTCCCAAAAGAAGGCCTCACCTGTCACAAGAGCCCAGAGGTTGTTGGGGGGGGGCACTGAGAGCGTTTGGAGTCTTACATGTGGGTTCCTTTTCAGAAGTAGGAAGGACCCAAGAGGGAAGGCCTTGCCCTTGACCTCTTACAAGGTCAAATGCCGGCCCTGGCTCACTTCCCCGCCCCATCTCCGGGTGTTAGGAACCCGGGGTGCCTGGCCTGACAGTTCCCTCAGTTCCCTCAGTCGCTTCCTAGAGACCAGGCAGATCTGAGATTCCAACTAGTTGGTTTCCCAGGAGCTCTTGGCCTGGACAGGATTTAGGAGCAGACATGCTTCCTGAGTTTCTTCTCCCTTGCTGTCGCTATGTCAGGGTTTCCCAGAATGTAGAAATAAAATAAGGGCACGAAACAAAACCAGGCCGCAGGATTCTGATAAACAGAGAAGGCGTCTGATTTCTTCTGGGACCCTAGAGTTGCCATGACATAGCAAAACAGAAACCAGCCTTTCAGTCACCGGCAACTGGGTCGGTTCTGGTCCTCGGTTTCCCCATAAGCGCTCAGAGTGACGCCCTACCACTTCAGGTGACCTTAAACTCGGTCGGTCGTAATTAACCGGACCCGGGCGTGTGGTTCTTTCTTGCACTTTGTAAGTTCCCACCGACGACTCTTCAAGAGATCAAGAGCAAGGAAGGAAAGGCATCGCCCTTGATTACTTGTTTGGGGAAAGTGGGGCACCGGCATGGAATGGGGCTCCCGGCCGGCCGAGACCATGCTGGCGGCGACCGGGATGTGAGTGCGGCCAGCCGCAGGCCAGAGGCTCCAAGGCCAAGTAGGAACCCAAGTCCTCAGCGAACAGCCTTCACTTAGCCCCAAAGGGCAGCTTTCCCAGCAGGGAGCCCGACTACCGCCGCCGGGACTTCGAGCTCTGCGGTCAACTTGTCCTAGATTCCCGCTCACTGCTCAGCTGCCACCAACCTGGTGCGGACAGCGCAAACAGAGAGTTCCCCGGGAGCGCAGCGGGCGCCAGGTTTTCCGCGCTCCTAAGGCGGTCTGCCCTTCCTTTCCCTGGGTCCCTCAGGCCTTCGCTGCCCCAGGCCCATCGCTAAGCCGGGACACCAGAGCCTGCTTCCTCCCGCAGCCTTAGGCTGGAGGCTCCGCAAAGCACCACCGGGACCACGGCCGCCCGCCCGCGACGTCTCCGAGGTTTGTTTCCCAGGACCTTGGGGGCCGAAAAGAGACTTGTGTGGCCAGGGTCCAGGAGAAATGAAAGGGGACCTTCCCTTCCCCCAAATCGCCCGCCTGGAGGGGCGTGGTCGATGGAGGCAGGGAGGGGGCCTCAGAGCTGGGGGCCTAGGCGAGTGGCACACAAGCCTGTGCCTTAGAGCTCCGGTGGTTAAATGGAGCCCTTTACAACGAACCCCGGCTTCTAGAACACTTGGGACTTTGCTCCTCCGGGGACCACCTGCCTGGAAGTTCCCATCAAGTCTCAGGTACTCCCCGAAGCCGATCTGCCCCAAAAGGAAAGCATTCCTTTCTCTCTTCCCTGGCTGGGTGGCTGTTTGTGTTACCTGACTATTCCAGGAGCTCCAACGCGCAGACAGCGACAAAACCACCTCATTCTGCACCGGGATAAAGAACCGCCTTTTGAGACCCTGCTTGCTTCCAATGCCTCACTAATAACTGAAGAACTGGAGTCAGGGTCCCCATCTGTGCCTGGAGGACTTGGCACTCTCAAATGCTGGCCATTGTGCTCTGCATCCTGTAACAATGCTGGGGTGAGCCAGTCAGGGGCTTCCCGGGAAAACCTTAGATACACTTAGTAAATACTTTGCATGAGATTGTGTTCTTCAAATTTAGTAAAACGAGGGAGTCCTACGGAAACCTGTTAAGTTAGAAGCCTCTGTACCCCTCGGCGAGCATCCTGATGGGTTCTACTCTTTCACAATTTGGCAGAGTTGATGGAGAAAAAACTGAAACCTCAGTACCCCAAGACTTCTGGCCACCGAATTCAGACCTTTCCTTTGAACTGTAAGGATTAGTCCAAATGATTACTAGGGCCTGCTACAAGAATATTTCGTAATAGCACTGCTAGGCTGCATTGACCTGGGGTCAAAGGAATTAGAAGGACACACTCTCTCTCTCTCTCTCTCTCACACACACACACACACACACACACACACACACACACACACACAGGATTTGTTCCTTCCAGGCAACTAGGGTTGCAGCCTTCTTTCTTTTTCGTTTTACAACTGTTGGTGAGGGTGAATTAAGACCCTGGAGCCAGAGAAGACAATCTCTCAAAGACCTAGCACAACTGGGGTGCTGAAGAAAATCTCTTGCAAAACCCTCACAGATGTGGGTTCTAGTTTCTCCAGACCCCGGAAATTCCTGGGAGAAGTTCAAACTGGGTTCTAGGAAGGGACCACCTGGTCAGAAATGCAAAGTCTGGAGTTGGAGAAGCAGCCCGGTGGTGGTTGAGATCGTGAACACTGCTCTTGCAGAAGACCCCAGTTCTGCTTCCCAGTACCCACATCCCTGGGCTCACAACTGCCCCTCACTCCAGCTCCAGGGGAATCTGACACCTCTGACTGTCCTTGGCCTGCAACTGTGCTCAGGTGAACATACCACACCCCCAAACACATACGGAGAGACACACAAACACTTGAAAATACAAAAATTTGAAAATAAAGAGGACAGTTATCAACATGGGTGACCATCATATTCTTAAACTTGCCATGCATGGTATGAATGTTTTTAATGCCAGCATTTGGGAGGCAGGGGCAGGTGAGTCTCTGTGAGTTCAAGGTCAGCCTAGTGTACATAGCAAGTTCCAGGATAGTGAGGGTACAGTGTGAGACCCCTTTTTAAAACAACCACCACCCCAAACCTCCCAGCTTTGGAACCCCGAGAGGACCTGGCTTTGAATGCTAGTGTGTCGGGAAGAGCATGGTCAAGCTGTGTCACCTAGCTGAGGTTTAGCTATATTTCCATTCAGTGGTCACCATGTCCCCAACCACAGAGACAGAAGTTATATGGCCAGTCCCCCTCCCCAAGGACAAACAGCTGAGACGTTTTGGGTTGGGAGAGGCACCAGTAGGCATTCCCTGCCGAGTTATGCCCGATTGCCTCAGACACACTGGGCTTCCCATCCACCTCAAAAGAGCTGGCCAGAAATATCGTAAGGACCGCAGAGGTCAAGTCCCAGGAGACCTAATCAACAGCTTAAAATGCTCAGGGCTCTGAGACACTTCTGGACTGGTGGCCTACTGCTACCACTGATGGTGACCGCCAGCCCCCAACATACACACACACACACACACACACACACACACACACACACACACAGCTGGGAAGGAAGAGTCCATCCTGGTCCCTCACACCCAGTGTTTATTCCGAAGTAACCTAATTGCTGCAGTACTTGAGCCTCCATTGAGGGGAGGATGTTCCAATTTCCAGTGCCCTCCCTACCTCACCACCCCTCCATCCCTCGAAGACCCCTCCATCCCTCGTGGACTCAGAAGTCCACCATCAAGCCCCCCGCTGTGTCATAAAATATTTTATTGGAAAAACAAGTCACCGTCTTCTTGAGAGGTGGGTAGAAACCCCAGCGACATTGGGACCGGGCATCAGCTGATTCGCCAGGTCTTCCAGGAGCCGATTCTGCAGGACAGGGCCTCAGAGGCCTGCACCCCGAGGCTCGGTCCCCAAGGCGCGGAAGCGGGTGTGTTCCTGCCAGTGTCCGGGCCCAGAAGGCCGATTGGAGGCAGGGAAAGGGTGTGGGCAAGGAGTGGGGCGTGAGTGTGCGTGGAGCACCGGGCACTCGGAGCTCTAAGAAGCTTCGGTCATGCTGGACTCTCCCAGACTGGGGGCAGAGACAGGAGCTCGCTGAGACCTGGGCTTGGCTTCCAGGCTTGTGTCCTTCCTTGTTTGGCCCCAAATTGTCCACATTCAAAGTAGCAATGAAATGTTTCGAAAGCAAACGGCCTGGGCACGAAAGGGCCAGCTCCTGGGTTCCCGCCGACTGTGCCGCACCCCTGACGGAGCTCAGTCCTCGCAGTTCCGGTCACTGGGCTCGCCTGGCATCTCGGCTGGCTTCTCTGCCTCCTTGGCACGCTCCTGCTCTGTGAGCTGCTCGCTCGTGGGGATGGAGTTCTTCTTGGGCCGCCCCTTGGGCTTGGTAGGGGACTCCAGGCCTCCACCCTGCAGAACCTGTCCCGAGAATGAACAGTACTAGAGTGAGGTGTGAATCAGACCAAGGGCCACCCGGTGCCCAGGGCACAGGTGGAACCAGAGGCCCCAACCAAGGTGTCACCAATGACTGACTCCAAATCCTAAAGTTAAAGCGCTGCTGGAGAGAGTGAACCCAAGGTGTAGGAGTTAGAGACCGCCAAGGATGCATGCGGTGGGAGGGAAGGGATATGAGCACCATAGTGAACCCGAACAGAAAGAGCGGAGTGCACTGGGTGGGCCTGACCGTAGTGTGAGGAGGGTGGGGAGACAGTTCTTGGAGGATAACGGGGACAATGCCCAGGAAACCCCGGCACACCGCAAGCCGCAAGCCACACTCACTATTTTCTTCCACTTCATCCTCCGGTTTTGATACCACGTCTTCACCTGCAATTGGCTCAGGCCCAGGGACTCAGCTAGATCTATTCTGGAAAAGAGCAACGTACACCCTTAGCAGATCAGCTGACCACCGGCCTAACGTCCCCTGAGCCCAGCCTCGACCTACACTACCTGTCAGGGGTGGAGAGGTACTTCTGCTTCTCGAAGCGTTTCTCCAGCCCCATCAGCTGCAGCTCCGTGAACACAGTGCGGCTCCGGCGTCCTTTCTTGGCTTTCGTGCCCGGTTCCCCAGAGCCCGCTGCTTCCAGCTTCCCGCGGAGTTGCAGTTCCAGCGGCAGGTGCGATGCGCCTGCGGTGCCGGGCATCCCAGGCCCCGCGGCCAGCAACGCCGATCCCAGCCCGGAACAGCTGAGCGGTGCCAGCGGGAACTTGAACACAGCGGCCTGCTCAGCCTTCAGCACCGCTGCAGAGGGGAGAAAAGAAAGGATCCGGGTGAGCTGGAGTTGAGCCTCTGAGACCTCGGCACTTTGTGACGCCTGGGTGCCTGAGCTCAGTCTGAGCCCACCACTCCCTGAGGAGAACAAGAACTCAAGCCACCGGTCCTGGGAGACACTCCTCGACATAGGTGTTCCGGCAAGTCTAGAACGGAGTATCCCTCACTCAAACATGCGCTCTGTTCTGGCGTTTCCATGCCCCAGCTGCCACCGATATTTTCAGGTTCTTAAGAGCAAGTTCGCCGCTTGGAGGACATAGAGTACGTCTTTTGTGAAAAAGAGAAACCAACGGGAAAAAACTGGTGAATTCGGAAGGGGGGCTTTGTGTTCAGAAAAGAACGCGGTGGAAGTGTGAACATTTGCTTTTTCGGGCATCGTGTTGCAATTTACAACGGCCAACTGAGGCCCCGAGGGTCGCCAAAGCATCCTTTGAGCCCCAAAATTGTCTTTCTTGTTTTCTCTGTTCAGCCCCCCCCCAAGAACTCCGTGAAGATATTCTATGTTCTCTAGTCTTAAACCGGTTATTTGCCCGCTTCAAACGAATTATCAACAATAGAACCGTTGCCAGTGGAAGGCAGAGGAGGCTGTGAACCAGGTGAACCTCAAACAGGCAAACTGGACCGACGGTCACCAGGACAAACCAGGGGGGGTGCTGATTCTGAATCCCGCTAGCCGAGCTGGAGTCTATGTAGGAGGCTTCATTTCCTGGTAGGCTTCTCGTTAAGGAGAGGGTCCGAGAAAGGGACCCGTCAGGGCGAGGTAAGCATCGGGAGGACAGTAAGGAGTGGGAAGAGAATCTTAGGAGGAAGCCGGGAGAGGGGAGACAGACCAACTCCACCAAAGGAATTGACGGAGGTCAACCGAAGAGAGTTTGTACAAGCCCTAAGCCCAGATGGAGAAGGCAGGCAGAACAGTACAGGTTTCCCCACAACCCTCCAAGAGACAAGATCAAGACAGAAAAGGTCTGAGCCAGTGACTCAAGACGCTTGGAAGCCCAGCTGACCTCGAAGTGGAAGAGCCAGCCGGGCAGCGGCTCACAACCAGGCCTCTTTCCCTCAAACAAGGCCTAGGGAGATCCTGGCTGCAGCAGAGGCCTCGGTTTGTCGCGGACTCTGAGAGGCTCCTGGATGGCATGGGCCACAGTCAGCACCCAGCACTTGGGGACTTGACCCTCTTCTCCAGAGGACTCAGCTTTCTCAGGTCTGGGCAGCTACTGCAAGCCCTCAACCCTCTAGCGCGAAACTCCGGCTTCTCGAGACTGAAGTCATTTTGAGCCAGAGCGATCGGTTGGCTAATTTTGCTACTGATAGGGATGCGGGCTCTAGTCCCTGGCCTATCACCCGATCGGAAAACCCGAAGCTGCCCCGCAGCAGAGGACAAAACTCTCTTTTGACCTGGCCCGGGGACATAAGGCCCGGTTTCTGCGCAGCCCATTGCCCGTGCCTCTATTTCCCAGTTGGAGTGTGTGAAGAGATGTGCCTGGGGCCTGCATCCCAGGTCGCTCCAGGAAGAGAGTGGAGAAGGAGGATGGATTCCGGGCAGCCCTGTGGCTCGACTCCCACCCTCCCGTCAAGCCCAGTCCCGTTGCACGTACCCAGGTGGCTGTGAAAGGGCCGAGCGGCCAGCAGCGCCTGCACGCCAAACTTGAGCAGCTCTCCCGCGGCAGCGGCCGCGGCCGCGGGCGCTGCGCCTTTGGGCCCAGGCGGCTCGGTGAGGATCTCTTCGATCATGAAGCTGCGGTAGCGGTGCGGTCGATGGTCAGCACAGCCCTCGGGCGGACCGAAGCGCGCGGCGCCCGGCTCTCCGGGCCGCTGCATCGCGGCTCCCGCGGATGCGCCCGCGGCCAGGCAGACGGCGGCTGGGTTCGGGCGCGGGGCCCGCGCGGGGCTCTAGGCCGGCCCGCAGCTCCCGGCGGCGCGCGGGCGCCGGCTCATGCCCCCTCCCCCGCCGGCTGGCCGGGCGGAGGCGCAGGGCGCGGGCGGGGCGCGCGGGGCTCGGCCAGTCGGACCCGGGACTGCGCCCCCGCCCCGCGCCGCCGCGCCTCTAGCCCGGCCAGCCCCCGCGTCACCGCCTCGCCCCGCCCGTCCTGCCCCGCCCCGCCCCGCGCCGCCGCCCCCACCCCCCACCCCCTAGGCCCCGCCGGAGGGAGGGAGCCAGGAGGGAGCAAAGGAGGTTTGGAGGGAAAGAACCCTGGGTTGTGGGCTGGCGGGACCGCACCAAGGGAGAATGAGCGGAGCGCACCAAGAGGACTGCCTCGGGGACAGGACACTGCGGAGATGGGCGAAATCAGGGACCATGAGTGAGAGGTGAGAAGGAATCTGGTGACAGACCGCAAGCACCGCACAGGATTCCATGCAGGGATGTGAAAGTGTTCAAGACGACTCGTGGACCAGAGTGTCCTGAGACCTAAAGAGGGAGAGCCCGAGGTGCGGGAGGGCGGAACAGCAAGGCCCGGGACTGGGTGGGATGGGGAGGGGCTGGAGAAATCAGGAGGGGGAGGGGCAAAAGCTTTGCGGCTCATCAGGGACAAGGGTAACCCTAAGCAGCCTTCCCAGGAAAGGGGGATACTATAGGGGCGAGGCGCGCTGTACACAGAGGTGTAATTCGCAGGGTGGTCACCACATCTCGGCGCCACCACCCTTCACTGTCCACCTCAATCTCACTTTACCATTCTGGTCTCAACTCCCTGGAAGCTGCCCTGAGAGGAAAAAAGATTCCCCAACTAGGATTTCCTTCCGTTTCGAATTTAAGCATACCTGGACACATTTTCCTTGGCAACCACTAGACTCGGTGCGCTGAGTTATGTTCCCTCAACTGAAACAGACAGGGTAATGCTTGCTTCACTTGTTCTTAGTTTGGAGGAACAAAAAAGGAAAACCTGTTACTGGATGGATTTGGGGGCGGGTATTCACGGGATGCTCTGAGAGTCTGGTTCACTGGATGGATTTGGGGGCGGGTATTCACGGGATGCTCTGAGAGTCTGGTTCAGTCCCTCACAGGACTAAGGATGATGCTTTCCCATCTTTCTCTTTTTCTTTAGCTCACCAATCCCAAGCTAAACCCTGTTGAGTTTATGCCCTTGGATCTTGGCTTTGCTACTTTCTGAGCTGTCTCCTGCCTGGAGGAGACACTGACAATTGCGGGGAAGTTTGTGGGGACTGAAGGTATGAGCTTGGGGAAGGGAGGGGGGGTGGTGTGCCACACAGGAGGCTCAAGGGTGACAAAAGGGGCGGGGTGTCCCCCAGGAGGGTGCAAGCAGAGTTGCTGCACTCCCCGCCCGCCCAGCTCTGGAGTCTTGGTTCTGTCCCCTTGTTCCACTCTATCCAACCGTGCCAGTCAGTGCCTCTGGACTAGACTCCATGTCTTAGACCACTACCATCCCACTGTGAGGTCTCTGCAAAGCCCACATCCTCACCCTTGGGAAATTGAGTTCACCACACCCACATCCCAACTCCTTCCCGACCTGAAATCATTTCTTCCACCCGCTGACAGGGGGCCTCTGAGGTCCTGGACTACAGCATCTGAGACACTAGGAGATGGCCAAAATCCATTGTCCATGAGGGCTGGGAAGGGAACAAAGAACTCCTTTCCAGATGTTCTGGTGAGACCTAGACCCCGAAAACCCCTTGCCACAGCTCAGCTAATTATTTACTGGCTTTCTGAGCCAGAGGGGATGATCAACTAGCCAAAATGACTGTTTCAGAAAGGGCAGTGTGGCACCTACTAGGACTTATTGCACCCTATGCGGGCCTCTCAGAGATGGGGTGGCAAGTGTTTGCCCACTTCTGTTGACTCAATAGTCACCTCCTTCTCACTGGACAGAGAGGAGAGTCATCATCTATTCAGGACACAGCAATTCCAGATGGCTCCCTCGTCTGGATGGGTAGTCCAACTACTTACTTTCTAAGACAATTGAGTCCAAAAACTGGCTCAGGCACTCCAGGGAGTAAAAACGGCTCTCTGTGGTCCCCTGTCCACACCAGAATGAAGCTCCTCCCATCTGCCTCCACTGTCTCCACTCTGCCCATCCCTAGATGGCTTAGCATCAGGCCCCTCCACCTCCTCTCCTCCACTTCCTCTTACTTCCTCTTGGGCTTTGGAAGCATAGCCCTGAGTGGTTTCTATTGGGAGTTAGTGGCAGCCGGCCCTCGCCCTGGTTTCTCTCCTCTTATTTTTGAGCCTGACTGAATTGTCCCATCTCTGAACCCTCTGTGTCCTCTTCCAGTTTCAGGCAGGTTTTGAAAAACTCAAGATTGGCCCTGGAATCTGGAGTCTGAGACACCAAGACCACTCACACGGTCAATTCCCCAGTCACCAAATCTATTTTTATTGCCAGTAAGCCACTTCAGGTCAAGCTGAGCAGAGGGGGCTCATTTTCAACATGAAGGCCTTAATTCTAGATGTGGAGAGTCAGGAGACATATGCAGACTTACCCTCACTCCTTCCCACAGGTGTGCCCCTCTCCCGCCCCCCCCCCCATCCCTCAGTTCCTTGGACTCTGGCCAGGGCTGTTTCAAGCCGCCCAGTCGAATGCCTGCAATGATTCGTGCCTGCTGGGAATGAGGCCCCCAAGGGCTAAAAGCTTTGCCTGGCACCAAAGGCTGAAAGACAGTCTATGCCTTGATACACTCTTTCAGCTCGAGCCCCTGGCTCAGTCTTTTCCAAGTACATTCTTAAAGTCCGAGGGAACCTAAAGCCAATCTGAGAATAAACCCCCTTTAGGCGAAAAAATGTAAAGAAACGTCGTCAGGGACCCTTTGTTTAGAAATTTTGCATTGGCAGGCTGGAAGGGGTTTCACCAGAAAAGGGGTTCCCCCCTGCCACATGGAGGACACGGAAAGAAGGGGAGTCCCCACTAGAGGTGCAGCCTCTGAGTCTTAAACCGGACACCCGCCAGGGCCTCCCGCCATCGCCTAAGCGAAAATCCCGGAAACTGGCCGCTCTGGGAGAGGCAGGCACCGTGGAAAAGGTGACCTCAGCGCCCCAGACCAACCACCCTCCCGGGTGGCCTGGCAATAGGGACTCCAGGCAGCAGGGGGTCCTCGGCGGTGCAATTTCCTCGCCAAGAGGGGGCCCTCGAGCTGAAACGTCCCCTTTCCTACTTGCGAGCCCGAAGGATCCCAGGGCTTCAGCCGGCCGTGCCGGGTAGAAGAGAGGAATGGGTTACCCGATGAAACAGCCTACCCCCAGAGCATGAGTGTGAGATGGATTCCTACCACCTCCAGCCGCAGTTTCTTCCCCAAGCGCGCACAGGAGGGGCGGCATTCTGGAGCCGATCTACTCGGGAAGTGGTCCCTGAGCCACGAGGCAGATAGAGCAGCCCAAGGCCAGGTCAGTGGCCAGCATCAGGGTGCTTCTAAGTGGGGCTTCCCTCTAACCCTCTCCGGACCGTAAAGGTTTCTTTTTGTCTCCTTTCCCACTTGCAATCGATATGTTTCTTACTCGGCAAAATGAATTTGAGACCGCGAGTGGCTGCAAGGAAGATTTATGAAAATGCTCGCTTCACCTCTGGGTATTGACAACCACCCGGCTGGGATTCCGATTTCCTTCCCCAGTCCACAGCAAACTCTGAGCTTCCCCAAGTTCGCCATGCTCCCAGGGCGCTCTGGGTAAGTTTTCTTTCCAGGAATACCCTGGAGAACCCCGAATGGGGTTCGTTCATCTGGTATTTTCTTTCTCTGAGCCTGACTCCAGGCAGGTTTGCCAAGGAGGCAGTGGCGGTGGCCTTCGGGGAGGAGGCCGGCTTCAGCCTCAGATTCATCACGCTGAGCCGAGGTCGCCTGAACGTAGAGGGCAGCGCGTGGTCTGGGCACGCTGCCGTCCGCCCCCTGCACTTTGCTAGAAAGAGGTCATCAGATTGACTTCAACACACAAACCGTCGAGGATATAAAATTACGCGGTCCCCACACTCAGAGATTATATCTAAGTTGCTTTTTCGTTGGAGAGCCGATCTCCGTAATTCTTTGGTTAGTTCGATGTCCGTGTGGACTTTCGTTTTGAAATTTTTTCTGACTTCCTGGAACTTGGAGGTTGGTATGCATCCCCCTACCCCGCGCCCCGGATTTGGTCTTTGGAATTGGCTTCTTTTTATTTCGTAGGGTTTGTTGTTTAAGAATGTGCTTTCCTTTGGAAATTTAAGTTAGGATACATCTATGGGACTCCCCGAGGAAACGGTTCTCGGTGGTCAAGGTCCCTGGCAATCCTTCGCTGGTCCTGTCTCGTTTCACACCCACGGCTGCCCTTAGCGGCTTTCCGGTGCGACCTAGGATCTCAGAGTAGAAGTAAGAATCGGGTCACTGCCAAGACGAAGATGCAGCGGTCTCTGACTCTGCGGTTCCTTGGCCTGAGTGACTTGGGCAGCTCACACAGGCTCCACTAGGCAGCGAGTGCAGAACCCGGGAGACTGCACCCCGAGTAGAAGAGGTCTGAACCCCACGGAGTGCGGGCTAGGGAGCTCAGTCGCTTTGGGCTGAGAGGCAGGCTTCAAGGTGAAATGTCCCGGAGGAACATTCTAGGCCCCCTGCGGGCAGGTGCCGGGTCACCGCGCTGGCACCCGGGGTCTGTCAAAATCCTAGAGGCTCTAGTCGCCGCGGTTAGGTTCAAAAGCAGCAGAGTGGCCTTCCACGAAAGCCTCTTGCTGCGGAAAAGATGAGGCCCCAGAAAGTTGGCCGCTCAAAGACAGAGGAGGCAAGGCGAGCTGGAAAACGCCCCTGCGTTTACTCCCTTCCTTTCGTTTTTTCTTTCTCCTCTATCCATTTCCCCCTCTTATTTCCCCAACTCTACCACTCAATCCCATGCACCTTTCTGTTTCTTTACCTCTGGATGACTAAGTCATAGTTACCCATTCTCTCTAACAGCAAGAGGAGGGGGCATCACAAAGGCCTTTGCCTCCAGATGCAGACATCTAGGTTTTTAAAGCTTCTAATACTGGATTAACCACACGGAGCCCCTGAAGGGTTCTCTAGCTTGTCTATGGGACAGGGTCTCCTTATAGCCTGGACACCCCGGGGAGTCAGCCCTGGGGTGAGAGGTGGGAGTCCAGGCCCTAGGCTATGTGCCGGTGCCGGTGCCCTTGCCCGTTAGCCGCATTGCCCTCGCTGGAAGAGCTCATGTTTGCATGGTCCTTACTGATAGCATTCTAGATACAAGTCTGGTCAGGGAAAGGGATGCAGGCGAGGGGAGCCCCGTTGGCGGTATCGGTTGCTCTTCCCTTCTAGGAACACCTCAGATGCCTTGGGAGGACATTGTCAGTCCTTGCAAAATTTTTGCCTTAGTCAGGAATTTGGGTCCTACCTGAGCTGTGAAGAAGACTTAGCTGCCCCATTATTCAGTTCTAAGTCCCGGACCAACCTCCTACCATGAAAAAGGCTGCCCTTCAGAACTGACAGAGGTATTCATGCCAGGTCTGTGGGTGGTGCTACCTCCACAGGCCCTTAGCTTTCCTGGGTCCTGTCTCCTCACATCACACTTTTCTATACCCGAGAGCCATGTTGCTCTGACTGGCCTCAAATTCACTGTGGTGACAGGGATGGTCTTAAAAACCAGGCTTAACTGATCACATGTCACCTCACTGGGTACCAAGGACCCCTCACTCAATTTCATAGCTCATTTTCCCAAATTAAACACACACACACACACACACACACACACACACACACACACACGTGCAAGCGAACAAAAAACCAGAAAGGGGCAGGTATTTATTTATTTTTGGTTTTTGAGACAGTCTTCTGTAGCCCAGGTTGGTCTTGAACTTGAACTTGCTGTGTGGCTGAGATTGACTCTGGGCTGGAATCACAAGTGCCTGACCAGACCATTAGGGGACGGGTCTCCCTTGAAGACTTTCCTGCCCACTCTAAACAGTCTCCAGCAGGAAGCAAAAGCCTTTTAAGGAGTCAGACAAGTTACAAAAAAACAAAACAAAAAGACTTATGCTTTTCATGTCACGTGGCCTGATGCAGAGCGGCTTCAGCCCTGCTTCAGTCCAGCTTGTTTGTGTGCCCTGAAATTTGACTTGGACACAATTTTAACATGTGAAATGTTATTCTCATCTTGAATTTTTTTCAACTGCTGAAAAGTGTAAGGTCCATTTTAGGCTTATCTGCCTTATGAAATCAGGCAGAGGATCACCATCCACCAATTCCTGGGCTAGAATAAATTCTTCTGATTGCAAAACACAAACACTCATGCTCAGAGGGCCATCTTAGCTTTAAAAAATTGTTTGGTAGTTCTGCTCATTCCCAGGGAAGCACCTGCTTGTTCAGCCATGCCTTTACAAACCAAGTCCTAGGAAGGATCCCCTCGGCCTGTCTCTGGATTGTCAGCAATTTAAAAATGCTCTTTCTGAGAATTCCATGTCCAAACACTGAGCCAAATGAGGTTTCAGTTAGAGTCTGCCTATGTAGATCAGGCTGGTCTTGAACTCACAGAGATCCATCTGCCTCTGCCTCCCAATATCTTCTTTAAAAAAAAAAGATTGCTATTTAATGTGCATTGGTGTTTTACCCATTTGTATGTCTGTGAGGGTGTCAGATCTCCTGGAACTGGAGTTACAGACAGTTGTGAGTTGCCATGTGGGTGCTAGGATTTGAACCTCAGTCCTCTGAAAGAGCAGTCAGTACTCTTAACCACTGAGCCATCTCTCCAGGGCTTGCCCCCCCATATCTCCTTTTTATTTTTTCCTTTCCCCCCTGTCTCTGTTTGTGTCTTACGTAGCCCAGGTAGGGCTACACTATGCAGCCAAGGTTAGCCTCAAACTCCTGGTCCTCCTTCTCTGCTTCTTAAGTGCTGGGATTACAGGCATTCACTGCCAAGTCCAGTTTCAGGGTCATTTTCTTAATCAATTCTCTCTCTCTCTCTCTCTCTCTCTCTCTCTCTCTCTCTCTCACACACACACACACACACACACACACAAACCCACAAACAACAAAAAAACTTTGGAGTTAAGCTATTTACCCTGCCTTCCATCTCCTTGCACACTTGTTGTGACAGGGTGCTCATTCTCTTCAGTGGCAGCCCTGGCAGTGTTCTGAGTGACCTGAAGCATCAGTCTTGGGGAAGGCCACCACTGAGGAGGGAGTTTCCCATCCAGGCCACATCCTTTCCCATCTCCCTCACTTCCATCTAAATCCCCTCCAGCTGCTGAAACATAGACGGACAGGGGGCTGTGGCCCGGACTTGCTGGGAGTTTCCCAAGCCCTGAGCCTTTGCAGCTGCCAAGTGACAAATTTTTGCAAGGAATATGGGAAGGGAAAGAATATGACAGAAGAGTGGCTATTATAAATGTGAAGCCAGCTAAGAGTTTTTCCAGGAAGTCTTGCTCAGAAGTGGCCTCATTGCTCCACCCCCTCATCTTCCGGGGCTCTTCTGCCCTCTGCTGGCCACACACTGTCTGAACTGGACTCACCGGGAACAGCTTTCCTTAGGAAAAGGAAAACCAAAATGTTTGAGCACTGAACTGAGCACGGGAGCCTAAAAAAGCCCAGCTTCTGGATACAAATGGCTTGGGGATTGCCAGGAGCCAGGGGTGGGGAGTGTGTGTGTGTGTGTGTGTGTGTGTGTGTGTGTGTGTGTGTGTGTGTGTGTGATATCTATGTGTTCATGTATACACTGATAAACATGGAGGCTAGAGGTCAATATTGTGTGTCTTTGTCTACTGAACTGCATCTTATTTTTGTGACAGTTGCTAACTGAACCTGGGGCTCCCCAGTTTGGCAAGACCAGCTGGCCAATGACCTCCAGCACCCCCTGGTCTCTTTCTAGGATTACAGGTGTCACCACCTGTGTTCTGGAGATTGACCTTGACTCCTCGTGCTTCTGCTCAATTTCTTTATTGACTGAACCATCTCTCCAGCCCTAGTTCTCGGTGGAAACATCTTTAGACATCATGTGTTTAGCTATTTTATGTGTGTGACTGTTTTACCTGCATGTGCTTGCGTCACCTGAACACTTGGTGTCCGTAGAGGCCAGAAGATGGTGTTGGAGCCCCTACAGCTGGAGTTACATGCAGTTGTGAGCCAACATGTGGGTGCTAGGAGCCAGTCCTGGGTCTTCAGCAAGAGCAGTGAGTGCTCTTAATCTCTGAACCATCTCTCCAGCGGCCCCCTAAGTAAAAAAAAAATTTTAAAGAAAAACAACCGAGGCCATTCTTTCCCTGGCCATGCTCTGTTTAATCTGCTCTCAGAGAGCACAGCCCAGATGCTGAGATGGACCAGGAGCTTGAAGGGATGACACAAGGTTGTGGGCATGGCAAGGCAGGAGCCAGCTTCCCATGTGCGCTGCACAGAGTAGCTCAAAGTCCGGGTTACTTCCAGAAGCACATGAAAACGTCTGGCTTTTTCAGCAGGGTATTCATGCTCCAAGCAATGCCAGACTCAGGAGCTTCCCTTGTTCCCACAATGCCTCTTCTAATCTCATAAGTCCCCCTCTGGGAAGTTGCACCCCACCCCCGTGTGCATGTGGTTGTGTGTGTGTGTGTGTGTGTGTGTGTGTGTGAGAGAGAGAGAGAGAGAGAGAGAGAGAGAGAGAGAGAGAGAGAGAGAGAGAGAGAGAGAGAGAGAGAAATGAGAGAGAATCCCAATATTTATCTCAGGTTGGTCCCCAACTTGTGATCCTTCTGCCTCAGTCTCACAAGTACTGAGATTACAGGTGTGTGCAAGACAGACACTGTTACCCTTAGTTTGCAAACAAGACTACTACAAGGAGGCATGGGAGGTGGTGACCATTTGCTGAATACCACAGTGCTACCTTCTGACTCCACACCAACTTTCCCTCATCCCCCAAAGCTACTGAGGTTCAGTCCTGAAGCACAAGCTACCCAGACGTCTCTACCACTGTGTTCCACACACTCCATGTGTGGTTCCCAGATCCGAATTCAGCACCATGAGCCTCACCTCATGCTGAGTTGGTATGGGCTCGAGTAGCCGTTCCCCCCTGAGTTTCACGACCTGACCATTGAACAGGGAGGGTTTGCAAGGACCGAGGAGGCAGCTCATACAGCAGGGTAAGCATCACCATCCAGAGGGCAAGATGCTGTGGCTTAGGATACCCCGAAAATGCACCTTTCCCACGGGCAAGCCCCTGGTTTTGTCCCTTCCCTGTCCCACCACATTTCTGTCTCGGAGAAGAAGGCTTCCATAGAAGACTGCACAGCTTGTGGGGAAGTAGAAAACTGTGCCCAACAAACAGTTCTACTGATTACTCCCTCCTGTTCCCGTAGGAACAAATGGGGTTGGCAAGAATATTATCTTAAGCTCTTTAGTGTCTGTGTGCTCCTTTCTGAGACGATCAGCAACCTGTGGGAGAGAAGGAGGAACCACATTCTGTCTTTGTGCTTTCCATTCAAAACCCACTTTACATCAGAAAGTCACTGGCTTGCTATCCTATCTCTGCTGCAGGTCTATTGAAGCAGGGAAGTTCGTGTAGCAGGCTAACTCTGAGGTTGCCCCCTGGTGTCCATTTCATGCATAACCTATCAGATTGAAGGTAAAGGAAGGTGTGACTTACCAGTGTTGTAGGAGTTCACGCTATGGTAAATGTGAATGTGACCAAGCCTTTAGATAACTGACTGAATTTATGAAAAAGGGAGATGGTCTTGGATTGACCTAATTGAATGATGCCTTTAAAAGGCCTTAGGGGTCTTCCTGAGGCCTTGGAGAAGTAGCTTAATGGCCAGAACCCTGGAGCAAGGAATCGGAGTCTGCCACCCACCCAAGTAATCTCAGAAGCAGATACTTCCTTGGTTGAGTGGAGGCCACAGCAGGGCAGACATTTTGACTTCAACCTCATGAGAACAGCAGGTAACTCAGTAGATCCTGTCTGGTAGGATGCCCCAGACAGCTCTTTGTCACCACCAACCAGGAACAAACCTCCGCATTGCCACATCAGTAAGCCAGCCTGATACTGGGGGCCAAGACCTCTGTCCCGGTAACACCTGCCACTACCTGGGGAAGCCCCCTTGCCAGGCTGACGGGTGTGGAAAGGGACTGTGTGGTATTAACAGGATTCATGCTGTGGCCATCCCAGAGTCTTGCTGTCCATCAGCTACCGTCTTACCATGACAGAGAGTGACTCAAAGCCAGATGTGGTGCTCCAGTATTCTGGAGGCTGAGGCAGGGGGATTTCATGGAGTTCAAAGTCAGCCTGGGGAAAGACAGGAGTACCTAGCCAAATCAGTCAAACAACATAAAAACAACTACCCAGAGGGGTCATTGTAAGAGGTGGAGTGTTCCTAACCTAGGCAGGCCCTGAACTGGAATGCCATTGACACCCAATCAAGCAGCAGAGGCCACCAGCAAGGGTGCAGACCAAGGTGGGCTGACGGATCCGATAGATCTGTTGCTTTCTCTTGTTCCTGTGAGGGTTTTAACGGGTCTGGGCTCCGGGAGGTGGGAACAGTGTGCATAAAATTTGGTCCTGAGACAGTTGCTTGGCCCCTGGCCTGGCATCGGCTGTGTGGGTCCTGCCCCTGATACATCCACCTTCGGGCTACAGGCTCTACTCGTAGAAGGCCTCCCTCTTTCTCCACGACAGGCTTCAGTGACCCATCCCAGACTCTCACTGGATGCTTGGAGGCTCTCAGAGGCTCCCGGGGCTGGGTCCAAGCCCCCACCAAGATCTGCTGAGAGGCCTGAGGATTGAAGGCACAGCCCAGGAGGAACTGGACTTGGCTTTACTGTGGCCAGCCTCTACTTTTTCTAGAGGACAGGCTGTGGGAGTTGGTTGGCTCCTTTCACCCTGTGAAGTGACTTTACCGCAGAACCCACCATCCACCTTACTTTTTTGAGCCAGGGTGTCTCACTGAACCCGGAAGTTGCCGTTTCAGACTGCCTGCCTGCCAGCCTCTTGCCTTCCACGTCTGGGGTACCACGTGGACCATGGCGCCTGGCTCTTATGTGGGTGCTGAGGATATGAAATCGGGCCCTCATTTTACTGACTGTGTCACCCCCCAAACCCTGAAGTAGAATTAACATTAACCCAGTGAACACCCTTCAACCTGTCATAGCCTCTCTTTGCCCAGACACAGGGCAAGATCTGAGGGGAAGGAATCTGGGTCCCCAAGTCACCACGTGGTGACCTCTCCCTCATACCAGCAGTGCACACATCACACAAGCAACAAACAGCCTTGAATTTAGCTGCGGGGAATAGGGCTTATCTGTTAAAGCTGCCAGCACTGTTCCACCCATTGTAATGAGCCAGCCTTTCAAATTTGCCATTTGAGCTTGAGATGTGAGCGTAGACACCAGCAGGGAAGACCCTGCCCAGTAAAAGTGAAGACAGACTGAAGACAGTGCTTCTGGGAGGGAGGAGGCGGGAGGGAGAGGACAGTAGGAGTAAGGGGAGGAGTCAGAGGCAGGTCTGACACACTGTAGGTTTAAACAGCACAGTGATAGCAGCTTTAGGAGAGGCAAATGCCACACTGCCTGCCTGGAGCAGTTCCAAGGGCAGTGGAGGACAGAGATATTGAAAAGGCTGGAAATTTTAAAACAGAAATTTATCCTGCAAAGAAAGAGGTCTAGAAATTGCAGAAGGACTCACGGCTTCTTTGCCAGAGCAATTCCTTCAGGGGAGGTAGGGTGGAGAGAGTTGGAATCCATCAGCCTGATAACATGTGATTGTGGGCAGAAGGCCACATGCCAGGGTCCTCTGCTCTGGGGCCACTCTAAAACCAAACTTATGAGCCGGGCGGTGCTGGCACAAGCCTTTAATCCCAGCACTTGGGAGGCACAGGCAGGCAGATCTCTGTGAGTTTGAGGTCTACAGTGTAAGTTCCAGGACAGCTAAGATTACACAGAGAAACCCTGTCTTGAAAAACAAACAAAATACACAAAACAAAAACAAAATTATGACACATCAAGAATCAAAAGAATCAAATTGTTCTGCAGATAAACTGCCTGTAGCCAGACCAATGGAATAGTTTCTAAATAATATAATAATGTTTATAACTGAATAGCTCCAAACTTGGGGTGTCAGTTGGGAGACCTGGGCAGTCTATGGAGCCTCTGGCAGTGGAACCAGTATTTATCCCTAATGTGCAAATGGGCTTTGGGAGCTCATTCCCTATGTCCCTATGGACGGATTGTCTCTCAGGGGTAGGGGGGTGTAGGGGGCTTAGGGGGGTGTCCTGCCTCAAATGATGTGACAGACTTTGATGATTCCCCACGGAAGACCTTACCCACCCTGAGGAGTGGAAGAGGGGTGGGATGGGGGGGCTGATGGGGGGAATGAGAGGATGGGAGGGAGAAGGAACTGGGATTGTTTTTAATTTAAATAAAAAATTTTAAAAAATAACTGAATAACATGGAACTTAAATGGCCAGTATCCAGTTGCAAATTACCAGGTATGCAGAGAAACAATAAAATATGAGCTGTAACTGGGCCAAACAACAACAGAAATCAGTCATTGAAAACAGACTGAAAAATAGCAGAGGCAATGAAACTAGCAGACAGGATCATTAAAACAACTACTGAGCCGGGCGTTTTGGCACACATCTTTAATCCCAACACTCGGGAGGCAGAGGCAGGTGGATCTCTGTGACTTCCAGACCAGTCTGGTCTACAGAGTGAATTCCAGGACAGCCTCCAAAGCTACACAGAGAAACCCTGTCTCGAAAAAACAAACAAACAAAAAAAAACCCAAACAAACAAAAACAAAAAACAATTATTGAAAATCTTATAAGTATGGGAAAGGATATAAATAAATAAAAATATTATGAGGTGAAGTAGAAAATATTAGCAAGACTCAAGTAGAATTTGTTGAGGTGAAAAAATTAAATCATAAAAATAGCTACCTCCCCCAAAAATCCACAAAGAAGAAAAACAGGAGCAAAGCCTGTATTTTGAAAGTAATTCAATAGACTTGACTCTGCAGAGATGCTCAGTGGTTAAGAGCACTTGTTGCTCTTGCAGAGGACCACGCTGCGTTTCTCACACCCATTTGGTGGCTCAAAACCATCTCCAAGTCCAATTCCAGAGGCTCCAACACCCTCTTCTGGCCTTAGTGGGCATACATATAGTGCACAGATACACAGGCAGCTAAAACATCCATACTCATAAAAGAAAAATAACTCTTTAAAAGACTATTAAAAAGTAACACAGGAGACTCATATCTAACCACACAGAGAGTTACATTACATGTAAGTGGCTTAAACACACTAAAAGGTGAAAATAGAGATATATGTAGATAATTAGGCAAAACTCAACAATGTGCTTTCTACAACAAACTCTTTTGAATAGAAAAAGATAGATACATTAGTAGTTAAAAATAAAAAAAATCCAACACAAATCCCAGAGCAAAGCAGAGAAACATAAAAAAAATCCCTTATAACTGAAGATTTAAACCTTAGCTGCTCAGATCAATTGAAAGAACAAGTTTGTCAAAAGAAAATAGAAACCAGTAAGCATATGGAATTATCTGGAAAGATAATTCAGTTGGTGAACTGCTTGCTGCATCCATGTAAAAAGCCAGTCATGGTGGCCCATACTGATAATCCTGGCACCTGAGTGGGAGAGAACCGAGAGTCCAGCCTGCCCAGCTTAATCAGTAAACTTCAGATCCCAGAGAAAGATCTGCCTCAAAAACCAAGGTTGTGGTGGGAGATGGCTTAGTCAGTAAAGAACTTGCTGGGTACACAGGACCTGAATTTGGATCCCCAGCAATTACGAGGAAAGCTGAGCAATCCCAGGGCTGGGGTGGGAGAGATGGGAGGATTCCTGGAGCTCCCTGGCCAACTAGTCTAGTGTCTGGCCAGTGAGCCCGTCAGTGAGCTAGTAGTCAGTGAGCTTCATGCTTAGTGAAATATATATAAAAAAGGTGGAGAGTGATAAAGAAAGACACCTGACATCAACCTATGTCTTCTGCATGTCCATGCACTCGTGTGCATCTTCACAGACATGTGCCTACATGTAGCAAGCACACACGCACACGCGTGTGCATACACACACACACACACACACACACGTCAAGGTGGATGATTCTAAGGAACAATATCTGAGGTTGACCTTGGCCTCCACCTGCGTATTTGTGCACATTTAGCTATGTAAACACATGTACACCTGTACATACAAATAATCCATGTGCACACTGAAAGAAAAATGAATTGAATACATGAATACCACTACTAGCCAATTTAACTAAATTAACATTTATAGAATATTTACTCAACAACAGCAACGCAAACATTATATTCGAGTGCACATAGACTAAATGCTGTGTAGAAAACTAAGTGTCAATCTATTTTTAAAACATTTTAGTCATTTAGAGAATGGTGTCTGACCACAGCTAAATTAAATTATAAATTAACAACAGAAAAGTGTTGGAAAAAATTCCACACAATGGAAATTATCCAACACACACACACACACACAAAATGAAAAAGTGAAAACAACACAAAATTTGTGGAACATGGAGTTGTAGGTACAGAAGTTATAGGTATGGGAGGTCCTAGGTTCAGTCCCTAGCACATCAAAATGCATGCATTAAAACACAAACATAAATGAAGTTAGGTTTGCTCAAAGCAGTGCTTTAGGAAGTGGCTTAGTGCATTGAACGACTTTCTAGGAAAAGAAAAAAACATCTAAAACCAATGCTCCAGGCTTTTATGAGTAGATTAGAAAAAAAGAGAAGAGGAAGTGAGAGACGGAAGGAGCCGATGAGGAACAGAGCAAAGGGTAGGGGTGGGGTCGGTGGGAGAGCCCTCGCCTGACACAGGCAGGGGCCCAGGCTTGAGCCTGTGCACTGGACAGGGGGACAGCAAAACAAAACAGACTTCAATTCCCCCTCAGTTAATCAGCTGTAAGGAGCAGCATGAGAAGTCCGAAGGCCCATACTTGGGGAGAGAAGACAGATGAATGGTGATCAGTGTTGGAGAAGCCGAAGTCACCTGCTTAAGCTACGTCACCTTTCTCGAGTGCCAGGTCCATTTCTTGTACACCATTAACAGTTGTGGTGGTTAGTTTCAATTGCCAACTTGCCATCAACGAGGGATGGTTTTGATTGCCTTAAGCGAAGACCCAGCCTCAACACAGGCAGCATCGTTCCTTGGTTTAGGGCTTTGGACTGTACGAGAGTAGAGAAACCTCGTTGAAATCTAAGTATGCATGTTTTTATTTCTTTTCGCTCTTCACTATGGATATGACTAGTTGATTTGGGTTCCAGCCAACTTCCTGCAACAATGCATTTTAACCTGAATCTGTAAGCTGAAATAAACCCTTTCTGCTCAAACGTGCTTTTTGTCATAAAACTAGCATCTTATCACAGCAATGGAAATAGAACTATGACATTATTTGATGATAACTGCTATTGTGCCCACCAAGTATTATGAGTAAGCTGGCAGATAATGCCATTTTGTGATAGAAAGCTTTGGTAACATGACCACCTCTCATTCCATGGTTAAGGCATTCAGCCTCTATGGAGGTCCAGCAGAAAGTTTCCAAAAACTGGCCGGTCCATAAGCCCAGGACTCTAACTGTCCTGCTGAGTGCCAGAGGCTCACAGAGGTCCCACTTGACACCAACACATCAGCCACCACCATTTCTGCGGCATCACAGGCCGAGGGGCAGGAAGGGGCTCTGTTTTCATTCTTCATGGGACCTCGTGCTGCCAGCTCAATCAGGGTTTCTATTCTGAAAAGCCCACGCCCCCAGAGCCTGGACCGTCAAGAAAGCATTCTACTCTGACTGCCCTTATCCGGATCTTTCATCTGTTTCAAAGCGTCCTTTACCCATTAATTAAGTAATGAATTAATCAACAAAGTCATTGCCTAATTGCTTTTCATTTCTGGAAGCTTTCACAAATGTCAGGGGGGAAAATGACATTTTCAGCATTTGAACATACATCCCACAGCCTGAAGTTTGGAACTACAGAAGGTGGCTTCCTGCTAGGGAAGATCAGAATGAAGGGGTAGGGATATGAAAGACAGAAGGATGGTTTCTGGACCCGTGGCAGAATGTCACTGTTTGCAGCAGGCACCGTCTGCTCTCTCTGATTTGGTTCCAATAGGTACAAAGTTACCAAGGTTCTCCTCTTGGACATCCAGGTGACTGATCTTGGAGGTTAATTTCCCAGATCCTTATCTATGAAGTGGACATACACCTAGCATTTTCGAAGAAGCAGAATCATTATTATGTAAAAAACACTTTATAAGCTGCAAAGTGCAATTACACAGTCCTCTTTCAGGATGGACATTTAATTCAGGTTGGGGCTGAGGCTGGGGAGCAGCTTCCTGGAAGAACTAGTAACTCTGTGACATTGTAAAGGGTGCAGAAAGGAAGGGAGTGCATTCTAGACAAAAGAGGAGCCTGGGAAGAACGAGAGAGGGCTTAGTTTCTCTGACAAAGTGGTCAACATTTGCACAACTAGGGTTTAAGGAAGGGAAAGTGGGGATGGGAAGAGAGCGAATGAGCGAGACCACGAAGCCCCTTGAGACCACCTTAAGAGGTTTAGACTTGTTGTGGGAAAAGCTAAAAACTTTTGAAGAGTGAGTGGCATGAGTGCTAGACAGACTAAATAAAAGCAATCAAGACTAGGCAAAAGGATTATGCAGGCTGGTACAGTGACCTCACCAGCGGCTGAGACAAGGCAGTCGGAGCAAAAGTGGGGAAGATCATGTTAACTCAAATGGTACTGAGGAGGTCCAGTCTGCAAGCCAGGTGGTCAGGAAGCAGAGAGAAAAGGATGGAAGATGACGGGAAGGTTCTTAATGTGGCTAAGGGATCAAAAGCAGTGGTTAAATGTACTCAGAAGAGACAGTCTGTGTAGAGTGTAGTCTTCCTTGCCAGTCGACTGGGCCCTGCTACAGTTTCAGCCCCCAAATAACACACAAGACTCTATATTAATTATGAAGCTGTTGGCCATTTGCTTGGTTTCTTACTGGCTAGCTCTGACTTAAGTATTTAACCCATAATTGTTGATTTAAGTATTTCTCTTACCAGAGAAAAGAGTCCCGACCTCTTACTCTGGCGGTCTACATGGTGACTCTGCCTCTCTTTCCCAGAATCCTCCTTGACTCCTAGTCCCACCTATCTTGCTTCCCTATTAGCCAACAGTGCTTTATTCAACAACCAATAAGAGAGAGAGATTTACAGAATGACATCTCCCATCAAGTCTGGGGTTAGAGGACCAAGATCCACAACGTTAAAACAGTTTACACACTGCCTTGGGAGGTACCTGAGGGATAGGCAGAGGTATCTAACAGACTTAATGTAGAGTTCAGGAGTACAGGAGACCTTAGGCGGATAAACATGAAACCATTATTATACTACTGAGATCATTGACTTATCGCTAGTACGAAAGATACTTTACATCCAAGGGTTAGGGAGATGGCTTAATCAGTAAAGTACTTATCACACAAGCAGGCAACCTGAATTCATATCCCCAGAACACATATAAAAAGTGTCCGTAACCACAGCAGCGGAGACATAGAGACATGCAGAACGCTGGAGCTTCCTGGCTAGCCAACCTAGCCAAGTCAGTGCTTTCCAGTCAGTGTGAGACACAGCCTCAAAAAGTAAGAAGGAAAGTGACCAAAGAGGCCAGTCTTTACTTCTGGCCTCCACACCCAAGTTCACACGCCTACATGCTTACACACACATTTTAAAAACTGAAATAAAAAATAAATGATACTTTATGTCTATAGGGTTTCAAGCTTCACACACTTCCAGTCCAATAAGGAATTGCAATGGCTAAATTACATTGTAAGGATTCCGCATATCATTTAAATCTTCATTTTGCATGAAATCATGCTCCAAAACCCTGAGGTAATGGTCACTCTAAGGAAACTGTAGCCTAGGCATGCTTTTCAAGGACAAGGAAACATCAGTAATAATGTCTGGTGTCATATAACACTGTGGAACCTCCACATTCACCTTAAAATCTTGTCTGCTCAGGCCCGTTGTTTCCTGTTCTGGTCCTCACGGGAAGTAAAGTCTCGCTGTTTGCCTCCATGATGATGCGACTTTAAACCCGTGGTTTAACTCTACATATATGAATGATAAACAGAAACTTGAGCTATCAGTAGATTTTCAGGTTTTAAATAATAATGTCTGCTCTTTACTATTTTCCCATGGTCTGAGAAAGGATCAAGAGAGTTAATGTGGTCCAGAGGTCTTCATGATGGAGACTGTAGCTGCCTTTAAGCCCATCACGTGGCCTTCTCCCTCTTGTCCACTCCTGTCTTGCCATTTTGGGCTCCTTTCCATGCCCAGAAGAACCCTGTTTTATCTTCTCTGATTGCTTCTTTATTATAACTACAAAAACACTGGCACACAATTTGGCCCCTTCCTTCCTCTTGGATCTTAGTCTCTATCTTTTTTCATATAAAGGCCGAACACAGTTAAGGTTAAACTCCTTAGTTTAGCTTGGATTTGTACTGGGTTATCAAAGATGTGAATGAGGAATCAGTGACTTTAATAAAACCAACCTTTTCTCATTAAAAGACTAAGTAAAGAATATGGTTTTTTTTTTTGGTTTTTCGAGACAGGGTTTCTCTGTGGCTTTGGAGGCTGTCCTGGAACTAACTCTTTCTTGTAGACCAGGCTGGCCTCGAACTCACAGAGATCCACCTGCCTCTGCCTCCCAAGTGCTGGGATTAAAGGCATGCGCCACCAATGCCTGGTAGTAAGGAATATTTTTAAAGTACCTACTTACCTGCTTCATTTTTAGAAGAGGAAATAATGCCAAAAGCAACTATTACTGTATAAAAGAGAGAATAAGAGGATTTACAATGTTAACTATGAAAACAACATATTTCCTTTTAAATGAAGCCATAACAGCTTATTAACCAAGATAGTTTTGTTAGAAAAAAAGAAATTAAAGTACATATTTGAGATATGCTGTTCAAAATAGGGGTCCATAAGGTGGCAGATGATCAATGGCACTCAGTAAAAGTTGGAAGCCGGTTGACTGAATACTAAGAGGCTGTGGCAAAGACCCATTGGCAAAACACATGCACTGACAGGCACATACCACAAGATGGTGCTGTTCTCAGAAAAGAATGCAATCGGTCCAAGATGGAAATCTCTCTACTCTGTTGTTCAGATAGAATACCCTTCTTTTAGAAACTCAGTTCTGATTTCTCAAGTTCTTAAGAATTTTCTCCATTAACGTCGTTATTCCTTTGACCTGGGATCTTTCTCAGTCTTTGCTCTCTCCCCCCCCTTTAACTCACATTTCTTTATCACCTAAAACCTCATTTCCCCAGAGAATCTCACCTCTCTGGACTAGGTTTGTTCTCATAGTGTACACCACCAGAACACCTAGTCCTCAGCTGGTATGTATGTATGTATGTATGTATGTATGTATGTATGTATGTATGCATATAAATGGTCTCGCTGGCTGCCCTGGAACTCACTATAGACCAGGCTGGCCTTGAACTCACAGAGAATCACCTGCCTCTGCCACCGAAGTGTGGGATCAAATGCATGTGCTACCACACTCAGCTACTGTGTTGTACTTAAGAAAAAATTTTAAATTAAAAATTATTTATATTTTATCTTATGTATACAGGTATTTTGCCTACATCCGTGTCTGTGCACTACTTGCATGCCTGGTGCCCTTGGAGGTCAGAAGAGGGTGACAGCTCCCCAGGACCTGGAGTGTCAGACAGTTGTGAGCAACCATGTGTGCATTGGGAATCAAACCCAGGTCCTCTGGAAGAGCAGCTAGAGCTCTTAACCGCTGAGCCATCTCTCTAGACCTTTCTTATGGGATTTCTGACTTCTAGATTAGTAAATAAAGAACCACATTGATATTTTTTGCAGTTCAAACCTATAAGCCAGCCCCATGAGTGAAGCCATGGCAGGTATTCAACACATATTTTTCAATGAATAGATTAATTGTAAACCACACAGCAGACAAATTATCTCTAAAGATTCTTCTAGACTGAAAAGATTTGGAAAAAAAGAAAGTCATCCAGTCAGGTGTTGGTGGCGCACGCCTTTAATCCCAGCACTCGGAAGGCAGAGGCAGGCGGATCTCTGTGAGTTCGAGGCCAGGCTGGACCGACAGCCTCCAAAACAGAGAAACCCTGTCTCGTAAAACCAAAAAAAGAAAGAAAGAAAGAAATTTAACCTATCAAAAAACACACAACAGGTTAACCCACAACTCCCAAGGTTAAGTGCCTTTCCTGACTCTACTCTGGCAAAGTGTGCATCATCTGGTATAATGATGGGAGATTAGCAGTGCTTCCATCTGTTTTTTTTGTTTGTTTGTTTTTGTTTTTACGAGACAGGGTTTCTCTGTTTTGGAGGCTGTCGGTCCAGCCTGGCCTTGAACTCACAGAGATCTGCCTGCCTCTGCCTCCCAAGTGCTGGGATTAAAGGCGTGTGCCACCAACGCCCGGCTTGCTTCCACCTGTTTGATAGTAATTGTGAAAACAGCAGAGCCAGCGTCTCGGGGAGCAGCCAATCAGAGTTACCAGGGTCTCCTCCTGGTGGTTGTCGATGGCGAAATGACTTCTGCCTAGACACAGCAGAAGTGTGGCTGGCGTTCCCACCTGAGCACAGCCCGTCAGGAAGATTGTACCATAATCTAGTTCTTTTTATTTGATGTTAATCTCAGCTTTCCTCAATTAAGTTTCCCTCAGCACTAAGCACTTGCCGTGGAGAGATCCGCACTGGGTGCTTGAAATAATACCAAGATGGGAGCAGCAGAGCTCTGTGTTCAAGGAGCCTGCAACCCAGCGAGTTTTGATCCAGAGCTGTGATCCTGTAACTCATGTTACGTTTAGAACAAAGTCATTTTTTAAATATTTTATTTATTTATTATATATACAATCTTCTGCCTGCATGCCAGCAGAGGGCATCAGAGCTCATTCAAGGTGGTTGTGAGCCACCATGTGGTTGCCGGGAATTGAACTCAGGACCTTTGGAAGAACAGTCAGTGCTCTTAACCACTGAGCCATTTCTCCAGCCCTTTTTTAGATTTTTTTTTTAAGATTTATTATGTATACAGTGTTTGCATGTACACCTGCCCGTCAGAAGAGGGCACCAGATCTCATTACAGATGGTTGTGAGCCACCATGTGGTTGCTGGGAATTGAACTCAGGACCTCTGGAAGAGCAGCCAGTGCTCTTAACCACTGAGCCATCTCTCCAGCTCCGAACAAAGTCATTTTTAAGTTAAATTTTTTTTTACCTTTTTCAAGACTGGGTTTTTCTAGCTATCCTCAAACTTGTTCCACAGACCAGGTTGACCTCGAACTCAGAAAACCACCTGCCTTTGCCTCCAGAGAACTGGAATTAAAAGTGTGCACCATCAAGCCTGGCATTAAGTTAATTTAAAAAATATTGTGAATGTGTGGAGGTCAGAGGCCAGCCTGTGGGAGTCAGTTCTCTCTCTCTCTCTCTCTCTCTCTCTCTCTCTCTCTCTCTCTCTCTCTCTCTCTCTCTCTCTCTCTCTCTCTCCTCTATGCGGGCTCTGGTGTTCGGTCAAATGCAGGCCCAGGCTTGAGAGCAAGCCTTCCTACAAGCTGAACCATCTCACCTTCAGGGTTTATTACGTTTGTTTGGTGGCTGCGGAGGGAGGGAGGGGGAGTCAGAGGACTCTTCGTAGACTTGACTCTCTCCTTTTACCAGGAGGGTCCCAGGGACTGAGCCCAGGTCTTCAGCCTTGGCAGCCAATGCCTTCACCGTTCCAGCCATCTCATCAGTCCTTGGGTGACTCCGACTCCTCAGGACAGACTAATGGGGTCTTGCACTGGGTGGCGGGAGGGGGGGGGCAACTGTCAAGAAGCCTGGGAAGCATGTAGTCAATATATTATCGATTTTTTCAGTAACAAAGGTAATCCTAAGTCCAGAAAGCCAAGCTCAACAATAGTTTCCTTCTGAGGGGCTGTGCACAAGATGAAATAGAGGTCGAAAGGTATGGGCTACACAGCTTGAACCTGGAGGCAGAATCTGGTCCAGAGGAGCGCTGCTTATAGATGCTCTCTCCATTCACCACCCAGTGTTTCGGGGGCATCCTCCCTGCCAGTAGCTCCCGTGCACGGAACACCCCTGGGCTCTGCATCAGGAGGGATGACCTGTACAGCCTCACTCCTTCTTGTGCCTTCCCGTGTGCTGTTCACTGTGTGGACTGCTCGGATGCCAATGACCTGGCAAATCCCTCAGCTTCAATCAGCCCGGGTGTTAGAACCGCTGATGGATGGCTTGTACTCCCTGCTCCGGGCGTCAGAAGCCACTGTGCAGTCACCGTCTATGTGGACACAGATCCCACATATACTTTAGCAGAGACCTCGGCACACATAGGAGGCTCGTTTCCCCACCTCAGTGCGTCTTCCATGGGACAGCTGTTGATGTCAGGGGTCAGAAACTCTTCATCCTCAACATCCGTGGCAGGGCACCCTAAAATATCATCTTACTTGTCACAGGGAACTACCGAATGACAGCCCACGAGGCCACCTGCTGACACTATTAGGTTGCATGCCATTCATTTGCTTAGGAATTTCAGGTGCAGGGTTTCCTTTCAATGTTTGCAAAAACGTGGCACTTAAGGTACTTTTTATTGATTCTTTGAGAATTTCACATAATGCCTTGTGATCATATTCACTCCATTCCCCCTCTGCCTCCTCCCTGGTCCACTCCCCCTTTCCTATCTTTCCACCTCTTTATTTCTTTAACAACCTATCAGATCCAATTTGTGCCGCCCATATACACTTGGGTATGGAGACAACCACTGAAGCATGGCCAACCAATCAGTGGTCAAACTGTAAATAAATGGACTGTCCCTCCCTGGAAGCTGTCAGCTGTCCATAACTTCAGTTAGAGGTAGGGGCTCATGAACCCCTTCCTTCTCCACGCTAGAATGCTCTCTGGATTGATCTGGTGCCAACAACCACAGTTGTTGTGAGTTCATGATTGTAGTGGTTCTGTCACGTCCTGAAGACACCTCAGCCCTGGTCCTTCCCAGCCTCTGGCTCTTACAATCTTTCTGCCTCCTCTTCTGTTATGGTCCCTGAGATGAAACATGACACTTTTAAGAATCTTAGAATTGGGGATAGGGAGATAGCTGAGCTGGTAAGGTGTTTGCATGCAAGCATGAGGAACGAAAGTTCGATCCCCAGGACTCTCATTAGAAGCAAACAAGCAAAAACAAAAAACTGGGCCTGGTGGCACACACTTGTAAAAGCAGCGCTGGAGATGCTGTGACAGGTGGAGCCCTGGGACTCACTAGCCAGCCAGCCTACTCTAAGGGGCAAGTTCTTAGGCCAGTGAAAGACCTTGTCTTAAAACAACAACAACATGGCTGATAGTGTCTGGGGAACAGGAACTGAGGTTAACCTAAATAACTGTATTTGGGAGAGGGCTCTAGGGATTGACTCCAAGAGCGTATGTTCACACACACACACACACACACACCTCAGTATCATCTGAGCTAGTGAGGACCTAAGAAATAGTGCAGAAATCAGGTGAAAACTAGAACCAGAAAAAGTGAAAGACTTGTGTCAAGTCCTAAGATTTAGCAAGAAAATCAAGGATTATTATTTTCTGTTACTGAATAAATTATTTCAGATTTAGAGGCTTAAAACAGCAATCACTCACTAGCCCACGGTTCTTCAGTCAAGGTCTCTCTTAGGTGACTCAGAAGGTCAGGGAGGCTGTTTCCACCTGGAGGCTTTGGGGAGGGCCCAAGCTCATGCTGGCTGGCAGGATTCGCTTCCTCCCAGTAGGAGGACCAAGGAACTGCTCCACTGCTGGGCTCTAGTCAAGGATTGCTCTCAGCTCTCAGAGGCCCTCTCCACGTCCAAGGCAAAAACACAGGCAGACTCTCTTTTGTTCTCTGAACCCCTGGTCCTTGCTGCCACTACCAGCAGGAGATCTCTCTACCTTTGAAAGTTTCAGATGATTGTGTCATGTTTACCCTGATAGTTTTTCTTTTTAAAAAAATCTTTACTTATTTTTACTGTATGAATGTTTTGCCTGTATGTATGTCTCCTTGCCACTTGTGGGCCTGCTCCCTGTGGAGGTCAGAAAACGGTATCAGACCCGCTAAACAGGAGTTGCAGGTGGCTGGGAGCCACTGTGTGGGTGTTGGGGATCAAACCTGGGTCCTCTGCAGATCGGTCAACCCTCCTAACCACCCAGTCCTCTCTCCAGGCCCCTAGTTTCCCTTTCTTAGCATCAATTGTTCCATGTCACGTTTCCTGCCATAGGAGTGGTAATGAACTCCATCAGGTTCACAGTCTCAAGGATTACGTAGGATGTGAATGTGGGAGTAGTGGGGTGGGGAATCTTGGAAGACAGAATCCTACCTACCGCACAAGGGCTCTGCAGTCACACAGATGTCCATGTAACATTGCCTTTATGGCTCACTCCCTCTGCACCTGAACGAAGCATTAATCGCTGAGCTGGTGTCTTGGTCCTAGGTGAGAATAAATACTCCATGGGGCTTTGTAAGTATCAGTGAGAAGATGGACACGAAAGTGCATTGAGTTATAAGGACCCATGTGTCGGGATCTAACTGCAGTGACATGTCCGATGCAGCCCCGCCCACATACCCTCTCTGCTCTCTGCACAGTAGTCCTAAGGATAGGACAGACGTCCACACCATCTCCACGTCAGTGCTGTACTACCGAATCATATCCCCAGACCCAACTGGGTCTCTGAATATGACGAAATCCCTCAAGTGTCACAATAAAGTGAAAGCTTAGGCCACCAACAAACACAAAGCCTGCCTTCAAGTGGCCGTTTTTTTCCATCCAAGGTAAAGCTAGGCCACATTCATCTATGACTAAACTGCTTTAGCATGCAGCCAAAGGTGAAATATCTTTAAGCAACTGGCAACTACTGACCCCCCAATCTCTCATGGTTTCCCTTGTACAGAGATGGGGATCAAATTCAGGGCTGTCCTTCAGAGTGAGGCTCTGCAGGCATGGCCAGGTCAGAGATCCAAAGCACACAGCTTATCTATACCCCTTCCCCTCCGAACCTCCTTTAGTGTGGAAATTACACACAGTAATAGCATCTAGTCTTAACACTTAATCTGGAACACTGAGGGGAAAGATGCTCTACGGTCTGCAAGCCAGGGCAAGCATCTGGTGAAGGCCAGGCTTTGTTTCCTCTGCCACGAGGCTTGCTTTGTGAGAAAGAAGCACACAGGCCTTGATGCATCTTGACTAAGAATGATGACTACATTTTTATCAGACCGATTTCCTTTTAAAAGCTTTCTTTATTAAATTTATTAATTCTGTTTTATGTGTGACTGTTTTGCCTGCTATGTATTTATGTGTTCCATGTGTATTCTTGGTGCCTGTAGAGGTCAGAAGAGGGCACCAGCACCCCTGGAACTAGAATTATGGATGATCATGAACTACCATGTGGGTCCTGGGAATTGAACCTGGTCCTCTGCAAGAAGAACACATGCTCTTAACCACTGGACCATCTCTCCAGGTCCCATTTATTCTTTAGAAAAAGAAAGTATTTGATTATATCTCCCTTAACTTTTTCTTTAAAAGCATTGTGTGTGTGTGCGCGCGCGTGCGCGCGTGTGCACAGAATGGCAAGTATATGGAGGTAAAATGACAAGTCACTGGAATTTCTTTCGTTCTACCATGTGGGTTCTGGATCAAACTCAGGTTTCAGGCTTGATATCAAGTGCTTTTACCTGCTGAGCCATCTTATCTACAACTGCTTCAATACTTTCTTGCTAAATGCCCATAAATACAGTATATAACCTCTCACATAATGGGCATATTTGAAAAAGTATTCATGGGGCGGGAGACAGCTCAGTTAGTCAGGCATTACTTTCCATTTGACCAAAATGTTTGTTTTCCAAACACTGCATTGATAAATTAATGTGAAAAATTTTTTTGTATTATGTATTATATAAGACATACTTCTTGGGCTACAAGGTAATATTTTTCTTTATACTGCCTCTTGACTTTTTGTTTGTTTTTAAGACAAGTTTTCTCTATGTAGTCTGGCTGTCCTACAACTCACTCTGTAGACCAGGCTGGCCTTGAACTCACAGGAATCTGCCTGCCTCTGCCTCCTGAGTGCTGGGTCTGAAGGCACGTGTCACCAGTGCCTGGTGTTGTTGATTCTTGTTAACTTTAGACAGAGAGGAGTTTGTTAACTGAGTATGTAGAATTATATGCCTTAGGTTTGTGTGCTTGCAATACTGGACAACTAATTCAAACTGGACCAGTCATTTGGTATACCTAAAGTTCCTCTGTGTTCTAGTTTATCACCATTTACATCCATGCGTGTCACATATACCATGAAGCTAGTGATAGCATGAAATAGGAAGATATACGTAAAGCACCTGGCACAGAATATACATTGCCTAGCAAACTGGTCTGCACTAGAAAGACTTATTTCCATTGAGCTGTATGAGTTAATACAACTTCCTATATAGAGTCCGATACCAAAGATGGAGCAAACAGATTCATCCCTCCCTTTTTGGATATGGGATTTCCTTCAGCACAGCAAAGTGCCTAGCAAAGGCATTTCTCAACTACATGAGGCCATGCTGCTGAGTCAGAGCGCATAAGATCTATAATATGGTTAAGTTGTTGAGTAAGCTTCTAGAAAAGTCCTTTATTCAGGAAATGGTGATTGATGTTTCACCTACCATTTTGACCCTTGACACAAATTGGAAGGAAGCCTAATTTCTTTTTTGTTTTGTTTTTGTTGTTGTTGTTTTTACGAGACAGGGTTTCTCTGTATTGTTTTGGAGGCTGTCGGTCCAGCCCGGCCTCGAACACACAGAGATCTGCCTGCCTCTGCCTCCCGAGTGCTGGGATTAAAGGCGTGCGCCACCACCGCCCGGCGGAAGCATAATTTCTTAAGGGTAACAAAGGAGAACTTTGGACCCCTGGGCATACCAACTCTTCTATGAGAAGAGAAGGCATGCCTATGAGTTTAGGTCAGGACTCTGGAGCTTCGGGGTTTCTGTTACAAGCAGGTGAGCCCAGTCAGCCACAGTTAACTGCAAGGGGCTTGTTCTCATGCATGGGTTCGACTCCTGGGTGCAGACCTGGAGTCCCAAGAGGCTAGGATGCTGGGAAGGTCTGAAGAAAGAGAGGCTAAGCACTGCAAGGGAACAGAAAGAAGGAAGTAGCTCTGATGTTAGAACCGAACAGCTCTTTGAAAGGAGGAGGACGCATCTTTACTAGGCTAGCATATCCGGTCGGGGGGATGCTCTGGAGAGACAGTTTCACATAGTATTTACTGGTTTTCAGCATTGGTCATTCAATTGCTACAGCACTGGTGGCTTTACATTGCTGCCTAAGTGACCATTTGCCGATGGTCTGTTTCGCGACAACCGAGGGGAAATCTCCACTGGAGTTTAAGCGTGTTTAGAGAGGCAGATACTGTGGCAGTGAGGACATTGTTTAGCAGAGTGGTTCGTTGTAGGCACAGTTGTTTCACTAGATAGCCGTGGAAACCCCTTCTTGTGACAGCCCTCTACATAATTCAACTTCTATTAGTACAGTTCTGGGGCGGAAATTTACACTTAAGCTGTCACAGCGCAAGTCAATACTTCCATTGCATTAATTTTGCACATTAAAGACAACAGATACATAATATGGGCTTTTCTTCGCGGGGAGCTGCGTGGGAACACGTGGCTCTGACAGCGAAGCACCAGGGCTGTCCTCGCTCCTCTCTGCATCGGCGCTGGTGAGGAGTCGGTGCCTCCATGTCGCAGGCTGGCACCCGCTCCCCCTCAGGGCCCTGAGGGTCCTCCGGCTTTCGGTGCACAGGCCGTAGGCCGAGCGAGCGACCACACAGCCCCCCAAACGGCCTCCCAGCCGCGCGCGCAGGTTCGAAACCCCTAGGAGCCATCCCTCGCGTCACGGGCCGCCTCAAGCCGCCATTGGCTGGCGCGTGTCACGTGCAGACAGCGACTCTGGCTGTTGGCTGGCGGGCCGGGCGCGCGCAAGGCAGCGCCGGCGACGCGGCGTCATCGGATGCCGGGCCGCGGGGTGGCCCGTGCGCGCGCCGACGGGGAGACGTTGAGTGGCGCGCCCGGCGGGGAGTCAGTCCCGCTGCTAGTGGCGCGGCGGGGAGGCCGGGCCCGGCCTGCGGAGAGCGGTGGCGGGGCAGCGGGCAGGCCGGCGCCGCGGAGCCCGGGCAGCGCTTGGACCGGCCTCTCCGCCCGCGCATCCCGGCTCTAGACGTTTGAGACAGACCGACCGGCCGGCCCCAGGGCTCCGAAGCCGGAGAGCGAAGCGCGCCAAGAGGTTCGGAACCTGCAGCCAGTTAGGCGCCCGCCGAGCCGTTCCCAGACGGTTGTCCTTACGCGGCGGGTGACAGAGGGAGGCGTTTTGTAGAAGCATCCCTAGGGGCGGGGCGGGGGCCGGGGCCACCGGACTGCGGGCGCCCCTCTGTTCTGCTCCGTGGGGCGAGCAGGTGGGTGCCTGGGTGTTTTAGTTGAAATCTCTTGATTAGAAAATACCGGTAACTAAATTTTCATTACAAAGACGCCAAGCAAGACAGTCGCTGGCTGGTAATCAGACTGCCCCTTTACGATCTCTAATTCAGAACTAATTCTGCTAGTAAATGAGTCACTTGACCTTGTCCAAGTCACTTTTCTTTCTCACAGGCATTCTCAACATTGACGATGATGCCCCTGCTATGCGCGTGTGCGTTTGTGTGTGAAGTCTTATATAATACAGGGTTCGTGGCCTGTCACAGCGTCACAACATAGATACACAGTGTCTGTGGTATTACATTTTAACGGAAAAGAAAATATTGTAAAGAAAGAAAGACCCAGGGGCGTGGGGAGGCGGGGTTGAGAAACAGTACTTTAGGGAAATAGCTGATCAGATATTCCGCAAGAGTTGCCTATGCTAATGAACACCAGCTATCATTGACTCTCTGCTGAAAGAACCTGAGATATCATTATCGTTGTGTGCGCACGTAGACATACACGTATACCCCACCCCCACCCCACCCTGTACACTGAACAATCTTACTTGATTTTAACAACAAAAGTGCCACTCTAGTTTTGTTGTTGTTTTTCTCTGAGAGAATGGAAGGCTTGGGTGACTTGCCACAATCAGAGCTATTAACTGAAAGAAATAGGATTTCAACACGAATGTTTCCTGCCCCCCCCCCAACCGCTCACCCACCATCACATGGTTCTGGATTGCCTGTTCAGTTGTAGATGAGTACCCAGGAATTCTACCTGTGACTTTTTAAAAAGCATGGATTGCTGAAAAACTAGGACCAGCCTGAAATTTGCATAAAACCTGACAGATGATTCCTATTTGGTAACCCATAGTCCGTTTTAACCGTAACTAATCCCTCACCTGATTCCAGTGCTTTCGTGGGGTTGTGTCTTGGGATTCAAATTTCCCATCTCAAGCACTGCTTCCATTTTCTCTTTAAGAGGACGATTTTCTCCAGAAGAAGACCCTTTGTTGTCGGAATCCAAAGGTTATGATAGGGCACTGTTGAATAGCTCTCTTTTTGGAGAAAGTCCTGACAATTTGAATTTGCTTTCTCACTTTTTATATGATCTTCCTTGAGTGCTACTGAATATATTTTTTAAAAAGGCTCAAGTTATTTCTTTTCAAATCAATGTGAATCACAGTTAAACCCTATGAAGAAAAGTTCAAAAACCACAATTTACCCATAATACCACCAGTCTAACAACATGATGTTCATGGTCTTTATATTGCTGTATCCTTGTTACTGATATTTCTCATATCACATAAATTATTCAGGTTCACAAAACTTAGAAAATTCTTAGAGATGAGCCTGAACTTCACAATCCAAATCTGGGGGAAAAAAATCTAAAAATTGTTTTGAAGATAAATTTCGAATCACTGTTTTCTTGAAAGCACATTTCAACCCTTTTTCCAAATCCAAACCTGCCCCCAGGTCCAAAGCTTTTTATTTTTTCCCCCAGTTCTGAAATAAGGAGTGTGGAGGGAGGCTGTTGTGAATAGTGCTACGGTGAGCTCTGGAGTGCAGATTATTCTTTGAAAGACTTATCTCCTACTTTTGTGTAACTCAGAGCGTTGTGACATTGTGACGGGGGTGGGGGGGTGAGTGGTGGTGGTGGTGGTGGTATCTCCAAAAAAAAAAAGTAATTTTAGGTAAGGACTTTTTGAGTGGCAGGTCTACATAGCCTGGTTCTGGCTACTACAAACTACTGTCTCTGGTTTAGATCTTTCTGAGAACGGGTTGGGTGAATCTCTAGACTAGGCTCCCTGTGTGAGTGCTGTGGTGGCTATGGGAGCTGCCACCACTGATAAGAGAAGACCCACAATCACTGGGAGGAAACAATGTCATTTTTTTAATGCCCAAGTTATTCTGTTAATTATAGTTTAAGTAACATTGTCCTAAGCACACCAGTTCCATCTTGTGATCTAGGACATTACCCCTTAAACCATCTTGCCTCCCATATTCAGTCTTTGATTAAAAGTTTTGAGTACTTACTGTGTGCCAGATACGATGATGGTTTAAGTGTGCCCACTTCCCAATTCCATAGCCAATGCTATGTTTCTAAGAAGAATTCTGATGTCACCTGCTCATGGAAACAGTTTGCATCTAGATTCACAGCCTTGCAAAATCAGTCTTTGATAGTTTTTATTTATTTATGATTTATTTCTTTAATACCTGGTTGTAGAGATTTTGTATCTTCTCCATTGATTTGAGTCTTTTGTCTTAGGGATTAATTACCTGTTTTTTAAAAATTGTGTTGTGGCTCTGTTTTTATGTTTGTTACTGATACTGCTTTCTAAGAAGTATGAGGTATAATATAATATTTTATAAATAAAATGTTTTTTCTTCAAAGGCAAAGTATACAGTCAAACTTAGAAAACATCAGTAATCAGAAAGAATGTAAAAAAATCTGGTCATTCTCGTTTCTTCGGTGTGTGTTCTGCCGCTCTCTTGTCTATGTGTTAGCTGCAGAACTGAGAACGTGCTCTGTATCGTGTGTGTAAGCGGTATTGCTACTAATTATTGTGTCTGTGAAAGTGTGGGTGCATGCATGTCATGGTGCATGTGTTAGCACTTTAAGGAGTTGTTTCTCCTGCCCTGGGATCTAAGGGGTGAGCATGCTTCAGGGGCTGCCACTTTTACACCATTGAGCTATCTTGCCAGCCTGTGTTATATTTTGTGACATATTTTTTAACCCAGTGATAAAGTATGTCCTTTTCTCACATGACTCCAGTTCTTTTTAAACAGCTGTTTTGTTGCTAGAATTGGGGCTAGAAGGATCCTGTTTATTAGTGACTCTATGGGACAAATTCAATATACTGCCAACCCAGGAAAAAAGCCTCTGCTCTTTTTCTTTCATTAATTCCTGCCTCATCCCCCCTTTCTTAGACCCAGGACAGAGGGGCTCTGCTGGCAGCATCCCTGCAGGAAGATTTAGTCAGAAACATTGTCAACATTGTAGTTTCCTTCCAGTTTTTTTCCAGATATAGTTGGTCCTGCTAGAAATTCTTGAAACTGAAAGCATCCTATTTATTTAAAAGGTGCTCCTATAGCTAAAGCTAGTGGAAGAGATGGGTTTTATAGGTAGAAAACGAAAAGGAAGGAAAGAAACCCAGGTTGGTTGTTAGAGGTTAGCTGCAGGTAACTTGCAGGTTTAGAATGGAATTTTCTGTGTCATGCCATTTCAGACAAACTGAATTCCTTCTGATTGGCTGCTGTTAACCTTCTCCTGTTTGGAAGACTGTTTTATTTTGTTTTGGTTTTTTGAGACAGGGTTTCTCTGGCTTTGGAGGCTGTCCTGGAACTCACTCTGTAGACTGAGCTAGCTTCGAACTCACAGACATCCGCCTGCCTCTGCCTCCCTAGTGCTGGGATTAAAGGCAGGAGCCACCAACGCCCTGCTGGAAGACTGGTTCTTTACAAGTTTTGTGTGATAACCTAATATCCAGCACAAGTGACCGTTTGGACTGGGCCTGACCATTGGGCCTAGCACAGTCTAAACCAGAGACTTTTTTGCAGTTTACTCTACCACCCTCATTATCTGACTTGGATATGTATATGTTGAATATATTATCCTTTTCTCTCCCACGTCCCGTGATGGGAACCAAATTCAGGGCCTGGGGCCTATTAGACAAGTACTGTATCAGTGAGCCATACTTCCAGCCACTAAGTATTTTTAACCTATTCTAAGAATGGATGGTCTTGGGATCTCTGCAGATATCCAGGCCATCATAAGCCTTTGAAGAAAGGTGACTAAACTAACTTTAATAAACTATTTCAATCATCTTAACAAAACAATGAAATATAAAGAAATTATATACTATAAAATATAGAAACATAAAGAAAAAAGCTTCCTTTCTTCCTCCCCTCTCTCCCCCCTCTCCCTCCCTCCCTCTCCCTCTCTCCTCTCTCTCTCTCTCCCTCTCCCTTTCTCCTGTCTCTGTCTCTGTCTCTCTCCTCTTCTCTCTCTCTCTCCCTTCCTTCCTCTCTCCCTCCCTCTCTTCCACTCCCTCTCTTCTTCTTTGTGAATTCCTGAGTGGTTTCTTGAGCATCAGACTGCCCTATTTCCATAGTAAACAATAGGCTTGGTTACAAACTACAAGTTGTTGCTTCAACTGTGTTAATTAGTAAGCTACATTTAAAAGAAATGGCTTTTCCAAACATTAAGTGACTTTGTATCAAAGTTGTGACTTAAAAAACACAAAAGTCAAATCCACAGGTGAAAACCAGTAACCCAGCAAAATGCCCTGAAGTGTCAGCTCTGAATCGTGTCTAAATTGTTTAAGGGGGGGCAGCACCCTTCTGGAGACAAAAGGTAGGTGAGCCTGCCTGCTTCTATTCTGGTAGTTTCCATTCTGTCTTTGGTATATGTGGGTCCAGCCCCAGGCTGGGTACCATGACTAAGGAGGTGACAAAGGGCAGGGCCAAGACTCCAAGCCAGAGCAAATGAAGAAAAATGGCCCTACCTGTCATTTCCAAGCTTTGGCAGCTCTCAGAAGGTGTTTCCTGCCTGCCCAGCCCCTGCTGTGGCCAGATTGTGGGTCTTGGACCTGGGTTTATGGTTACTGAAGACCTGCTGCTACTGCCCAGCTCCAAGCCCTTATTCCAGCTCCTCCGTATCCCAAGGGAGAGAGCTGGTCTCATGGCTGGTCTCAGGCTGCGGGTGGAGGGGAAGGAAGGTTAGCTCAGACCTCAGAATCGGCTGGTGCCCCTCAGAACTGGGGCTCAGCACACAGGAGAAGTCGGAAAGAGGTAGACAGAGGATGGATGTGGTCTCACGGTACACAAGGCAGGCAGGGCATGAGTGAGGACCGTGTCCAGCTCTGAAAGGGCATGGACTGATGAATGGCAAGGCCCATTCTATGCACATGTGTGTTTACCATCTACGTATAGAGCTTTATATTTGACTCCCTTGAATTTTTGTACCACTGTACATTGCTTTTTCATATTTTAGTATGTAGCCAAAATAGTATGCCATAGTAAATGTTAGCACATATCTTTCCATACTCCTCTTACATGAGGTTTTCTATATGCCAATTGTCCTAATTAGATAGTTTATCATTATTATCATTTCCTGAATGTGTCTAATTTTTCTGGGGTTTAAGTGGCCTATTTGAACAAGCTTACCTTCTCTATGTCCTAGTGAGCACTGTTAATCGACTGCTGTGTCTTTGTTTCTACCCAATAGCTGAGTAAGTTTCAGTCATGAGAGTCAATGTACCTAATTTGTAAAGGTCCTATTGTGCCACCACTTTAGCCTGACTGACTGTGTTAAGCAGGGACTATATAGAATAGCTGACTTTAGTTCAGTATTTGCGTTCCTTTGGGTATGATAAGGACCACAGGGAAGGGAGGGACTTTCTCTGTGATTATTGTGGTTGTTCCTGATGCCCAGGGGAAAGGACTCTCACTTAGATCCTTCTCCCTACCTGGTGTCAATGCCTGGATGACTCAATGTGGAAAGCAGAGTGCTGCTCTTGATTTGTGGATGTTAAAAGGGTAATGCCCACAATGATTTAAGTTGATGGAGACATATGGCAGAATATTGGGCTTTTAGCCCATACCTCCCATTTCTATTTTCTGAGTGATTATTATTTAGATCAGTGTAGACTTCCTTGACAGATAAACTCCTCAAATTAATGAACACAGAAATAAAGTTGAGCTGTTTTTCTCAGTTAAAATGTAAACTTCTAAATGTTTATTTTTAGAAAATTAACTTTTCTAGGTGATAATCAAATTATAGGATAAAATCTTCTTTTATTGTGCAAATTAATTAAGATGAAGGGTTGAGGAGATGGCTTTGTGGGTAAAGGGCTTATTATACAGGCATGAGGATCTGAATGTGGGTTCCTAATATCCAGGTAAGGTAGGTGAGATGGCATATGACTTCAGTAACCTTAGTGCTCCTACAGCAGGATGGGAGACAACAAAATCACGGTGGCTCATAGCTAATCTGGCATAACTAGCAGTAAACAAGACTGTCTCAAGCTGGAAGGCAAGGAACTATACCTGAGTTTGTCTTCTGACCTCTACACAGAAATTTTTAAAAATGACATTTAAATTCAAGCCGGGCGGTGGTGGCGCATGCCTTTAATCCCAGCACTCGGGAGGCAGAGGCAGGCGGATCTCTGTGAGTTCGAGGCCAGGCTTGACTGACAGCCTCCAAAACAATACAGAGAAACCCTGTCTCGTAAATACCAAAAAAAAAAATGACATTTAAATCCAGTAAATTCTGCATTGGATCTTACAGCCCAGTGCAGTCTATTGTAACTTACCCTTCATTCTTGTATATTCTTCAGATTGTACTCTGACCTTACTTCTCTTACTCACCCCAGCCCTTTGACTGTCAGCTGTCACTAATCTCAGGGTACAGTCTTTCATTCCTTTTACTAAGCACTTACTTTTTAAAGCGCAAAGACTATTTTACTCATCCTTGCACCCCACCACTCTGCATCTTATGATTTTTGTGGTGCCTGTTAAGAACTTGAATATTTATCAGTTTAATTGGTTCATGTGTGCCTGTCACACGGTCTTTCCCTCTGAACATGTACTAATGTGTCCATTTCCCTTTTGACCTGTGTTTGTGTATATGTTGTTCTCCTACTTTGGAAAAATATGCCTTACAATGGCATACTTTTATGTATCAAAGTTAGAAAAATGCAAAGAGTGACCTGAGTTTTTCCTGTGTGTGTGAGGGGTTGTGACTGCTGGCCAGTGATGGCAGTGTTGCACTGCTCATTCTGTCCCTGGCCTGCTCAGCTTTGCCAGTAAGAGTGCTTTCATTTGGCCTCAGGCCCTTTGACATTCTTGTCCACTAGAGTTTTGAGCCCTTGTCTGCCTTATAGCACTACAAGATGATCTAGGCTCATTGTAAACATTCCCTGCCCTAGCCTTAAACAAGTCATTTCATCAAGAGTCCCTTTGCTCTGGTGTGCTCATAGCAATTGGGGTTTCATTGCTTTCGGGTAACCGTCTGTGACCAGAGTTATAGAATATATATACATGTGGTTTTTGCTTTCCATGGCTTCAGTTATCTAGTTAGCTATAATTTGAAAGTATGAAGTGGAAAATCCCAGAAATAAAAATGTAAATTTTAAATTGCGTGTCATTCTTAGTGACATGGTGCAGTCTTGCACCCTCAGCTCTCTCCTGCCCTGGACATGAGTCATCCCTTTGTCCACTGTACCCATGCTGTGAATGCTACTCACTCATTAGTCACTTAGTCATAGGCTGTCACAATGCTTGTGTTCAGTTATATAGCAATGCATGTGTACTTTTGTGTAGCAGACTAATGACTACATCACAATGCCTGTGTCCTTCACCTCACTTCATCTAATCACATAGATAGAATATAATAAGATATTTTGAGACAGCTACTTAACTATTAGCACAATAATGTTAAATTCTATTTTATCAGTTATTGTTAATATTTTCTTTTGCCTATTTTATAAAGTATTCTATAGTAAGTGTGTATGCATTAAAAAGAGCAGAGGGTACCTGTAGTTGTTACATGCATGGCTTCAGGCATTCACTGAGGAGCTTTGAAACATGTCCTCGCAAATATTGTATTAAGCTTACCAGGAGACCCCACAGTAGGCCAGACTAGTGCAGATGGTTCACTTCTTGTTTACCTGCGACTTCATAGTCCACAGTCTGTGTTGCTGCTCCGTTCAGCATCTCTTCTGATGTTTCCTATCTTGGTGTACATGACCTATATGAAGATTGCTAATTTGACCTCCGTAAGAAACATAACCTAATATGTATGAGTAGTTCTTTTTCTCTCACATTTACCATTCATTTCCAAAGATACTTGTTTGTAACTTTCTTACCATCTTCTCAGGGAGGTCCTGTCCTACTTTTGTAATGCAGTCAAGTTCCTTTGCCTTAGTCTGGGATCTGTGCTGCAACCCATCCCCTTCTTGGTTGAATTTTTAAAAAAACATTAGTAGACATTTTTTGTGTTGTGAAAATCCATTGTTCTTGATAAGTAGATAACATATTTATCATGACACTAATAAACAAATAATCCATGCTGTACCTGGTCAGCCCTCTCTCCTGAAAGCCCTTGCAGAAACTGGCTAGTTTTCTGTCTGTGTAGTTTTGTACTTTTCCAGAAAGTCTCTAAATGTATTCATATGATATACAGCCTCCTCAGACTAGAATTTTCACTTAGCACAATTCCAGAAGACACGTAAAGAGACAGCTTTCTTGTAGGATTTACCCATGTTGCTCAGATAAACAGCTCTTTTATTTTGGCCACAGAACAGCATTCCTTGTACAAAGAGACATCACGGCTGCCTCTGGCTTTGTGCCATCATAAGTAATGCTGCTTCGAAGATTCATGGGCAGGTGTTTGCGTGGATGTAGTTTTCACATCATCTGGAAACCATTTCTGGATTTCATGCTCACACTGTGTTTAGCTTTAGAAGCCTCCGCTGAACTCTCTTCGTTTTGTATGTATTTCACCAGTAGTAAAGAAGCGAAGTGTTCCCATCTTTGCTAGTGCTTGAGAGCGTTACTGCTGGACTTATGCGCACACTTTAACTTTTACATTATAGTTGTAGTGTAGTACATGTGCATGTGTGCAGAGGCAGAGAACAACCGGAAGTCCATTCTCTTCCCACATGACGCTTCTGATTGGATTTATGTTGTCAGGCTTATGCAGCAAGTGCTTTTGTCTGCCAAGCCATGTCAGCCCAGCATGTATTTTTTTTCATTTTAACGATACTAATTAATGTTTAGTGGTCTTTTGTATATCAAAATTTTATTTGTGATTTAGAGTTGAAACAATGCAGTAATATGTGAAGAGAATACAGTATAATATATTCTATCTCTGTTCTGAACTGAAGTCCCTCAAAATGTGTTGTCATTGTTGCCCTTCTAGTGATACAAATGTCGTTTTTCTATTGTTTTGCAGTTTTCACATTATTATGTGAAAAATCATTATACTACAACTTGATTTTACCTTTTGACTTGTTACAGCCAAATTTCCAGGTCATTTATATATCAGTCTGACTAAAAATGTAACTTAATTGTATTCTGTGAGTATTGCATGTAATAATGTTTTTAAAAAATAGGAGTTTTTTTGTCTTGCTTTTTTTTTAAAAAGGCAAGTTCTTGCTATGTTGCTCATACTGGCCTCAGGAGTGCTGGGATTATAGATGAGTTACTACATCCAGCCTCTGCTACTATTCATTCAAGCTTTCTTACTTAAAAATATTCTAATTATTAACAGTTTACTTTTATAGCAAATATAACAATATTTAAAATTAACTCATTTGTGTAAATTGCACAAGTTGGATGCATGGCCTTTATCACTGTGTAATTTGCAGATGTTTTTCTCAGCCTGCCTCCTTTGCTCATTGTCTTAATGTCTTTTACTAACAGATTTTTGAAACCTTTTTTTCATTTATTGAAAATAGATTCTTTTCTCATGCAATAATCTTGATTACAGATATAGAGTCCCTCCCTCTACTCCTCCCAGTCCATTCCCCTCTCCTCCTCTTCCCTCCCCTTCTCCTTTCTAGTCTAGAAATGAGTAGTCACAGGTAAAGCAAATAACAAGCCGTGGTACACTTTTCATGATGAACACTAGTTCCTGAAAAATTTAAATGTCACAAAGTATGTAAATAAACAGTTTTATATGTGTATATCACTGCATATTAAAACGAATATCTAAATAGTGAGCATGGTAGGAATTCATATAAATGGTGTTCAATGAGGCATGGTATCTGGTACTTAACCAAAAAGTAGCCCATGTTTTGAGAAGCCTGGTTTTGTCGACACCGGTCTTATAACAATTTCCTAGTTTCACGCAATTTGGTTTAAAATAGAAACTTGGTAAGAACATTAAAACCAAGTCTCACCCAGGAATATTAGCCAGATTACTGATTTAGTTGAGGATATGGGACTTGTCGGTATATTTCATGTTATTATCAGAATTGGCTCAGAAACTGTAAAAAATGTTTAATGTGGACAGCTAAAGTAACCCAGGAAGCAGTCCTCCATGACAAACTCTTTCAAATATAAATATCTGCTGTTATATATGTATACATTGCTAACCTAGTCCAGTGGTTCTGAATGTGTGAGCATCACATGGAAGCCAGTTAAAAGTAAGATTCTCAGCCTCAATACCTTCTGGGTCTGAAATGAGGGTGGGGACAAGTAAACTACTGAGTCTTTATAACATCCAACTAGTTATTTATTTGTGATACTGGAGATTGTGTGAGGCAAATGATCTACTACTGAGCCATAATCACCAGCCCACCAGGTCATTCTGATGGCTGTTGAAGTGGCGGTTGTCTATACCGATGAGCTTGGAAGTATTTGTGCCTTAATTGGAGTTTGGTTCAGACCTGGATACTGTGCCAGGTGCAGCTACTAGCAGGAAAAAGCTTGGGGGTATGGAACAGCTCCAGCTATTGCTACCAGTTTACCTCATTTGTTTGTCATGAAGTATTGTCTGAAGACTATGACTTCAGCAGCCTAGTTCTTTAAATGATGAAACAGGAGGTTTCCTGAAGTGTTGTTTTTCTGTGGTGTGTGACTTGCCTCCTGGGAGCCTTGCAGTCTTCCCTAAGGTGTAGTTAGGGTGTGAGATCAGAGAAGCCAGTGAGGTTACTAGTGAACTTCCAGGTAGCTTGCGGGTTAGGATGGCCTTCAGCCCTCTCCCTGAGGACTACAGGACGCTGTGTCTGGGCCCACATAGACCTCCAGGATAAGGAGATGTGAGTAACATTTGTAGTTGACATTTAGGGAGGGATCTTAACAGGGAGGAAGTATGGGCTGGGGTGAGAAGAAAACAGATCCAATCCCTTGAGGAATTAGAAAGAACACAAATTTGTCAGATGAAAGATTTATAAGAAATTACAGATTTAAATGTGTTCAGGAAAACATCATAAAAGATTATGATGCTATTCCTTGTATTTGCATTGTTCTGTCACACAATTATACACTCTCGGTGTTGCTGAGACAAGTAAGGCATGATTACAGTTCCTACTTTATAGATGGAAAATGAAGACTCATATTTTAAATGGTGGCCGCAGGTACCCATTACTGGATGTTCATTCGTTCACTCAGTCGTTACTATATGCTAGGTTCTAGCATAGGTCTAGAAGTGCAGATGTTGACAAAGCACATCCTCAGGAAATGTGTTTTCTATGAGCTTATGCCGTAGAAAAGGAAAGGTGGACAATAAATCAGATAAATAAAGTAAATTACATAGTATTCTAGATTATTTTATCTTGATCCTATTGAGAAATACTAATAAGTGAGGATGATTTAAATTTTAAGGTGGGTTATGCAGAGGATTTTTGGAAGTAGACTGACATTCTAGGCATGGTAGTATATGTTTGTGGTCTTAGTACTGGGGAGACAGAGATAGAGGGTCAGGAGTTCAAGGTCACTGTCAGCTATATGGGAGTTACAATTAGGAGTTGCCTTGGGTCTCAGAAGAGATTTTGGGCTTATATATTAATCAGTGTTGAGACTATGAAAGATTATTGGTACTTTTGAAGTTGAACTAAATACATTTTGAGTTAAGATATGGCCAGGAGCCTTGGGTGGTGAACTGTGGCGGATTGAATGAGAATGTCCCCGCTAGGCTCAGATGTTTGATACAAGGTCCCCAGTTAGTAGGTTTAAGAGTTTGGCTTTCCTGGAGAAAGTATGTCACTGGAGGCAGGTCTTAAGAGTTTAAAGACTCACACCACTTCAAGTTCTCTGTCTGCTTTCTGCTGAGGTTCAAGGCGGCAGAAGCTTCCTGCTTCTGTGCTATGTCTAGGCTCTGCCATCATGAACTCTTATCCCTCTGAAACCATAAATCAAACTCTTCTATAAGTCACCTTAGGCGTGGTGTTTTATCAAAGCAATGGAAAGGCAAGTAATACATTACTCCATGATCAAAATAAATGAGTCATCAGACCATGAAAATAAATGGAGGAACCTTAAATGCACATTTATTTATAAGTGAAAGAGTTAATCGAAAAGGCTTCCTAATGTGTGAGCCTAGCATTTTGGAAAAGGCAAAACTGAAGAGTAGTATGATGCTTAGTGGTTTCCAGAAGCTAGGAAAGGGATGGTTGAATAGGAAGAGCATATGGGGATTTTTTAAAAGTGTAAACTACCCTGTCTGGTACTATAAGGGTGGATTTTTTCTAAACCTATTGAATATACAACAAAAGAGAAGTTTAGTGTGATCTGGGGTCTTTGGGTGACAGTGATGTGTCAATTTAGGTTCACTACTTGTAGTCACAACTGTCCTACTCGGTAGATAATGTTGGTCATATGAGAGGCTGTATTGGGAAGTGGAAAAGGGCCTAGGGGGCAGATGGGAAAATCTCTTACTTTAACTCTGCTTTTGTTTGTGTGTCTGAAACTGCTCTAAAAACATTGTCAGGGATGAAGAGATAGCTTAGCAGTTAAGAGTACATACTGTTCTTGCAGAGGACCAGGGTTTAGTTCCCAGCACCACGTGAGAGCTCACAACTGCTTACAGCTCCAGTTCCAGAGGATCCAACACCTTTATCAGGCTTCTATGGACTCCTGTATACATGTGGTGCATGTATACTGAGGTGCAGACACTTACCTGACATTTAAAATAGACAAATCTGTAAATAAATAAGTCCAGATGCTGGCAACATGGTTCATACACAAAGGCACTGGCTGCTAAATTTAATCCCTGGGCTCCACATGTCAGAAGGAGAGTGCCAGCACTACAAAGTTGTCCTCTTTTCTCCATGTGTGTGCTGTGACCTGTGCATACACACTAAATACATGTAAAAAAATAAATCTGTTAAAAGTAGGAATAAGTGCTGTCTCATGTAATAGGGTATGATAAGGATTACATGAGATAAAATATATAAAGGAATTGGAATAGTTTCTGCATGGAGTGAGCTAATATTGTTTGGTTATCATGTTATGAATGAGCATAAAATATGCTTCCATTTGAGCACCATTATGTTTACATGGCTTGGATAAATTCATTCACATTCTTGAGTGTCTATGATTATTGTCCAGAATCTTACCATACTGACAGTGTTGCCCATAAGAGTGGACTCAAGACCTCTCAAGTCAGAACGACGGGGAGTATAAATTAGCAATACGTGAGTGTTGTGCTCCTCCAGAACTCAGGCACTTTGGAAGTGGGGACACGAAAGGATCTGCCCTTCCACAGGTCCCCAGGCTGATCCTGATGCATTCCCAAGGTGGAGTGCTTGAGCTGGGAACATCAAGGAACGATTAGAGCACTTGCTCAATGCACCGCCTCACAAAGTGTCTCTAAGAAATATGCAAAACACCATTACATCCATAAAATAAGAGGAGAGAGAGAGAGAGAGAGCCAGCTGAGGTTCTTTAGGTTCTCACTACCTAGTCTTTGTGAAGTGAATTCATTATGAAGTAGAACATTACTTCGTGACTGTTCTCCTTAACTGTGAGTAATAGTTCACCGCGGTGCTCAAGTTTTAAGTAGTAGGTACTAATTAGTGAAATGTGTGACTAATTCCAAACTGTTGAGTCATTGGGGGGGGTTTAGGGATAAAAGAACTGTAGGATAGAGTGAGCAAATCACGTGTCATTGAGTCAGGAAGTGAAGTTACATAATGTGTGATCACAGTGAAATGTCAGGGTTAGAACTGAAACTCTCCTTGTTCTCCAGCTAGGCATATGAATAAGTTAGTTGTGAATGGAGCTAATGCTTTCTTAAGACTTCCTGGAAGCTCAGCTGTTACTAACTACTAGCAGGACAGACAGGTAATGCAGAGACTCTCTTACAAACTACTTTCAGGTAGAAGCAAAGTGAAGTGACTACAGCCTAGGAACGGAATGGAAAAATTACACTATTGATTTGCAAAGAAAAATAACAAGCATTTGCTTTGTGTCAGGCATTGCTTTACACATGCTTACATATGCACATACACATAATTTCTTCCTTACAGCTTATGAAGTGCATATATCAATCTTCATTTTGCAAGAGAAACCAAAGCTTAAACCAGTTCATATAGATGGCAGTTGAATAAGATTTAAACACAGAACTTTGACACTTTATAATATATTTAAATCTTGATTTTTTGATCAGCAATTATGTATAACTGTACTGCATTTGTATGCAAAGAAGCATACAGTAGACATTGTTCCAGAGATCTGAGATTTGAGTTTCAGAGATGAGTGGAGAGATTTCTGATCCTACTACATAAATAGGGCAGATGCATCTTCTTATCTTAACTAAAGTTTTAGACTACTTTATGAAAAATGATTGGAAAGCAGGCAGCCCATGGCTTCAGTCTCTTAGAGAAGAGATGTTAACATGGTGATTTTAAGGTTGCACCAGCTGCCTCCCTGGGGGAAATTTCCAGATTTGGGCTTAGGGAAGGGACCAGGCCTTCTCAGAGATGCACAGAGGGCTGAACTCAGTGGAGCCAAAGTAGCTAGGATTTGCATAGTTAAGATCTCCAAGAAAGGTGAGGGAGACCACACCCCAGAAAGTCCTCAGAGCTTTGCTGAACAGCAGAGTTTGTTGAGTACGTGTTTGTACAAATCATCTGAGACCAGGAAAATACAAGAAGGCAGAGAACTTGTCACAAGTGGCTCTGCTCCATCAGCTAGAGTAGATAGGCCTCTGCACATGTAGGGGCAAATCTGTGGAAAGATTAGCCTTAGCAGTACCTCTAAACTAGCCAAAGTCTAGGCCAGGAAGCAGCCCCAACACACATCTCAAAGAAAATTTACAAAGAATCCAGTTAACTCCTTTAATAAGAAAAAGTCAAGACCTGCTGGGAAAGTAACCAGGATTTCAGGATTTCCTTGAGGAAGGTGGATAAAAAGGGGCTTAAGATGGGGGAAGGGGGAAGGGTCGGGTTACAGATGTTTGGGCAAAGAGGAAAGCTCACATTTCTAAAGAGTGAAACTGAGGCACCAGATTCCCAGATAAGGGCAGATTGACATCCACAAGGTGAGAGAGGATTCTGCATGGTGTACTGTAGGCTGAGCAGATACAAGCAGTATTCTGTTTCCCAGATTGACTTCTTATTACACAGCTCAGATTTGTGAGAATTGGCAGTGTAATTAGACACTAAAACAAAGTCACACTTTCTTTTCTTCTGTACTACTTGTTTTGTTTTGGTGGAGGCTGTTTGTAGTAAGAAGGCTTGAACCCAGCCTCCAGCGTGCTGGGCAAGCACACTAGCAGCACCAGACTGTATCCCCACCCAGTACCCTGTATCAAGAGATGTGTGCTACCCAAGCTCAGCTAGTAGTGCTACATAGCAGCCAAGAGTTCTGGTTGGTTGATTGGTTGGTTGGTTGGTTGGTTGGGCTTTTTGCTGGTTTTGAAATAGTGCCTCACTTCAGAGTCTCAAATTTTAGATCCTCCTGCCTGCCTTCCTTGTATGTATCCTCTTTGGGGACACCAATCTGTGTGCTGTTCCAGCCACACATGTAACGATGATGATATCCAGATACCTGTAGAGACCATGCATACTGAGCATGTGGAGAATGGAGACTGCTTAAGAAGCCACTATGATGGAAATATTATATTTTAAAAAACAAAACACGCCCCCCTTTTCCTGCTTGAGTACTTTTTCTTCCCAAGGAATCAAAATGTACCCAAGTATGTGATTGTGAGTAGAAAAATAGGGCACAGAAATCAGATGTGGGCAGTTTTGCGTCATCACTTTTGTGTGAATTTTCAGTGAAATGTGGAAGGAAGTGGGGATAGGGTAGGAGGCTGGGGGGGATGTTGGGGTTATGCAGGAGGAGGGGAGAGAGAGGGAACTGGGATTGACATGTGAAGCAAGCTATTTAAAATTAAAATGAGGAAAAAACATTAAGTCTAAACGTGACAATGAAAAGGTTTTAATAGTTGAACATTATGCAATAATTTCTTACAATATCAATATCTAGATTTGACTTTAAATTTTTTGGTATCTGTATGATGTGTGTGCTGTATGTCAGAGTATAGATGTGTACATGTTAAATCATGTGTCAAAGGACAGCCTTGGTTATAAATAGTTTGCACTTTTTTTTTGAGACAGGGTCTCTCCACATAGTTGTGGCTGTCCTAGAACTTACAGTACCCCAGAAGTCAGGCTGGCCTCAAACTCACAGAGATCTGTCTGTCTCTGCCTCCCCAAGTGCTGGGATTAAAGGTGTGTGCCTCCATGCCCAACTTTAGTTTACCCTTCTTTGTAGTATGTTTTCAAATGGTATATCTGGAGGTGCAGCTCAGTGGTAGAGTACTGAGTTTAGTCATACAGAGAAGGGAGAGAAGAAGAAAGGGCCACGTAGTTAATGACTGCATATTGGGCAGCAGATGTCTAACATGATTAGTTAAGTAATAAAATCTTTTTTTAATTTTCCAACAGACAACTATGGCTGCAGGAGTCTTGCCGCAGAATGAAAAACTGTATTCCACTTTGGTGAATAGCAGTGGGTACACTGCAAACATGGATGGTAATAATCTCTTTAGTGTACTTTGTGTCTCTGTGGAAACTCATACTTAGTAAAAGTTATTATGTGAAGGTATCTAAAAAAAAAAGCTGTATTCTTCACTTCAGAAGCCCAGGTCCAGGTGGTGTTTTCTTTCTGTCTCACCGCTTGGCCGGGTAGAATTCCTTTACAAAACCCTAAATAATGCTCTTGGCATTTTGAAATAGAGATGTCAGAAACAGTGTTTGTCTCCTGCATTATTATCTTAAACTGATATTGCATGTTTGTTCCTACCATCAAACGCCTACTTGTGAACCAGCCATTATTTCTGTTTCCTTCATTTACATGCAAGAGTCACTTGCAAAGCATATTCAGAAGTCCTCAGGCCCTGTGTGTGTGTGTGTGTGTGTGTGTGTGTGTGTGTGTGTTTCTGTTTCTATGGTATCCAGGCAAGAAAGCATACCATAACTTACATTCTTATTGCTGTATCTGCCTCTCATCCTTTTGCAGTTCTGAACTAGGAATGGATGACATGAATCCTCTCTGGCCTTGTTAGTTGTGTTAGGCAGCTTTCTATTGTGGGGAAATACCCAGTAAAAATTGATTAGGGGCCAATGAGATGATGGCTCAGTGGATAAAGGCACTTGCCACCAGGCCTGAGTTTGACCCCAGACCCCACCTGGTATAAAGAGAAACCCAACTCCTGCAAATTGTCCTGTGGGCTGCATACTTCTTCTGTATCCACCCAACTGAAGTGAATGTGATATTAATAAAATTTTAGTTAATTCAAGAGAGAAAATGGTTATTTGACTTAGGTTTCAAAGGTTTCAGTCCATAGCCAGCTGGCCCATTCCATTTGAGCCTGTGGGAGACCAAACACCATGACAGAAATGCATGGCAAAGGAAACTGCTGCTGGACTAGGAACAAAGACAGGAGGAGTCAGTGTCCCAGTATTTCTGTTAAGAGCATGGACACAGTGGCTAACTTCCACTAGAACCTGCCCTTTAAAGGTTCCACTACCTTCAATAGCACTATGGGCGGATGACCACGCTTTAAGCATAGGAGCCTGTTAGGGGCACTTAAGATCCCAGCCATAATGCGGGCCTTGTTGCCATCACAAGTGATAGCAGAAGAGATGCTGAGCGTTTCCTTGGCAATACCTTTCAGGATTTTCTAACTGTACAAGTTCCTTTTACTATTGTTGAAAAATAGACTTTAGAGGATTTCTTCTCACAGTGTGGGTGAGGTGACAGGAAAGTAAAGGAGGAGGCTCTGACTGCAACTTAGGAAGGTAGAGGAGGCTAAGACTGCAACTGTTGCATCCAGTGCTGCCTGGGAACAATGGCTCTCAGTTCATTGTGTTCTTACTCTAGGAGGGCCTTCTCTCACATCATGAGAAACAGTGTTTCCTACATGGCCAAATCCCAAAACCCTGTAGATCTTTCATCTGTCTGCTGTGTCTGGCTTTAGAGGACATGCTTCCCTTGTAGAATATTTCCCCTCAGCAACAAATTAAATAGTCACATCAGCCTCCTTCCTTCTTTCTTCATCAGGGTTATTTTCTAGTGGATTTTTTTCTGGAGGGTTTCTGTTAGCTTTGAGATAGTGTAAACTCATTACACAGGAGAGAACTAGGGTTCCACCTACTGAATCCAGCCATCCGGGTTTCAGGGACCAAAAACTCTCTGCACATTCCCAGATGCCTCAGGGAAGGAGACCATTGTGATCTACTAGAGAAGCTGATTTTTTTAACCTTTTAAATTTTAATTAAATAACTTATTAATATTTTTCTCTCATAAGTACAGCTAATTTTTATTAGGAAAAAAGGTAGAAAATTTACTTAATATTTACCTTTTAAAAATTCTATCTCATTAAAGGTAAGTCAGTTATATTTTACTATATTTTAGGGTGGAGAATAGTTTTTTGAATTTTGTCTAATGAGTCATAGGAAAATTTAATGTCCAGGTACATCAATAAAATACTTAACTATTAGAGGACAAAGTTAGAAAGTTCATCAGAAACTCGCTTTATAATGAGACAGACCTAGATTTAAATCTTGGTTCTACCACTTAGAACAACAAATCTGAACAATACTACTTTCATTAGGGAGAATTTCAGACCTTCACAAAAGTACAAAGAATAAAATAAAGGCCTTTCCATCATCATGTGTGAGCCATCCCTCAAGTATACACAGTTACCAGCAAACAATTCCTGTCACTCATTTCCTCTGCTTACCCTTCCCTGTACTTACAGTAGGTGTCACTTATTCAGTAAGTACCTACCTTACTGCCATAATGAAAATACTAACTCACAGTATCATCAGCTATCTAAATAGTGTTCAGATTTCTCACCATGTCATAGGCAGGTCTTATAAATATGTATTTACATATAATTTATATTAGAATCCAAAGGTGCCACTATGTTGTCACTTTTGTTATGTATATTAAATCTGTTTTAATCTTGAATTTCACTTATCTCACTTCTTATTAATAGTTTATTGACTAAAAAAATTTGGGTTTGGGCTTTGTAGAGTTTGCCACAATCTTGCCTATTACGTCTATTAGTTATTTCTTATTCTTGTGAATATAGAAGCAAATCAGGATGACTTTTTAGTTGACTGGGATATTACATGAGCAATGCAGTATTCCTCCATTAGATTTCCAGCCTCTTCCTTTTTGTGATGCTTTGAGAAAAAAAAAGTATTATTTGAGACAGAAGTTTGATGAAAAACATACACGAAGAGGCTGAGAGGATGGCTCTGTTGATAGAGCACTTGCTGTGCAAGCATGAGGACCTGAACTCAATCTCCAGCTCCCAAGTTAAAAAAAGAAAAAGCCAGAGGTAGTGATTCACAGTTGTAGTTCCAGCACCAGAGAGGAAGAGACAGAGCTCACCTGAATGGTGAGCTTCAGTTCAGTGAGAGACCCTGCTCAAAGGTGGATGATACTCTTAAGAATGACATTTGACGTTGTCCTCCAGCCTATATTGCATATCCACAGACAGACAGACAGACAGACAGACAGACACAGGCACACACATGTACACACAGTCTTCTGTTCACCTACAGATCCCATTCAACTTTTGTCAGCTATTCCTATAATATCGTGTAGTGCAAATAATAGAAATCCAGAGACATATATTGGGGTTCAAGCTGAAGATCAGAAAAGCAAGAGTGCCAACCTCTACCAAGGCTGGGGTGATCCTATCCCCAGCCAGTGTGGCAGGAGACTGAATGCTGAATGAGACATTACATTCCTCTCTAGTGCTGGGATTAAAGGCGTGCACCACCACTGCCCAGCTTCTATGGCTAACTAGTGTGGCTGCTGGGATTAAAGGTGTGAACCATCACTGCTTGGCCTCTGTGGCTGTTGCTAGCTTTGCATTCTGATCTTCAAGCAAGCTTTATTAGATCATAAGCAATATGTCGCCATAATATCCTTTAATAGCAAAAGGGTCTTCCTTGGCTGGTCTCAAACTCCTTGTTTCTCAAGCTGGCCTTTGAAGATCCTCCTGCCTCATTCTCTCAAGTGCTTGATTGCAGGCATTCGCCATAATGTCCTGGCCTTGTAATGATTTTTAAATCTCTTTCAAAGACCTTAGGTCTTTTCTTAGCACCTTAGTTTGTGTGCTGTTATGGCTGAGTTATTATGTAGCATGTGTCTGGGCCTGGATTTTCTGCCCTCTACAATGGTACATCTGAGGTTATGCAGTTTTGTTAGAAGCCTCACAGAAGTGGCCCTCAGGTGACTCAAGATGTCATTTTACTCTGTCACTGGAAATGTTGTTTGATCATATTAGTAAGCTGATATCTGCCAAGATTTACCCATTATAAATTATTCTTTCCCCATTCATAATTAATATTTCATAGAAAGGTGCTTTTAGGTGCTTTGAAGCTGTGTAACATGTTGTTCATATCACCTTTGACTCAGGAATGTTATAGTTCCTATTGATATTTCTTCCTGAGTCATTACTGTGATAGATTCCTTTGTTGCTAAGTGGCATTTTACTATAAGGAACAATTTCCTCTTTGTTTGCTCAGTTATTTCAGTGAATTCATATTTTGTTCAACGGAATCTGGTCTTCCCGTTTGTCTTGAGGTTTCAGCTGTTCTATATTCAACCATTCAAAACCCTTTTTGCTGTGTCTCCACCATTCCTGAGACACAGAAAGAGCTTCTAGCTCATTATCTTCCATTTCTGCCCTAGCTTTGAAAGTGGACGTTTCTCCAAGAGGTCCTGGTTCATTTTAGTGAGGAGTGGCTCAGCAGTTAACAGCACTTGCTGCTCTTTGAAAGGATGTGAATTGAGTTCCCAGCAGTCACATCAGTAGGGTCATAATGACCTGTAACTGCAGCTCAAAGGGATCTGATGCCTTGTTATGGCCTCTGCAGACACCTGCACTTACATGTGTGAGTGTGCAGACACAATTTAAAACAAAATAAATCCCCCCAATCAAAAAAAAAATCTAGATATGCCAACTGCAGTTGCCATGTCAAGATTCTCAAGCCACCTCAGGCAAAGCTTAGGAATATACACACTGTGTGTGTGTGTGTGTGTGTGTGTGTGTGTGTGTGTATCCACCCATTTTATATCTTATAATCTTATATTTAATTAATTATAATTAATATAATTAATTAACCCTCTCTCTGTGTGTATATATAATATTATATATAATGTGTTGAAAACTTCAAGTTGGCATTGTTGCTTTCATGTCCAATCCAATATTATGCTATCATTCTAGTTTTTACCCATTTTTATAATTCACTTCTTCAAGAATGAGAAATCTGCTTATTTTTTTCCTCAGACCTTCTTTTCTCAGTCTCCTGGCCCAGTCTACACCACCCATCTCAGCTGATTCCTCCTACACAGGGCCGTAACTACTCAGGCAACAATTGTCCCTTCTGGCTCTGATAATTCTTGTTTAGGTATCTAGTAAGTTTTTCTGTGATGACATATTTTAAACTAAGATGTTGGGAACTGTACATCCATGCAGAACAGTACAGATGAAATAATGCAAAGGAATCCCGTTTATCCTTTATCTGGTTTCCATTAATAGTAACATCACAGCATCACTAGTTAAGATTATGGCATTGCTACCAGGTGAGAACAGGTCCACCTACAAGATAATGCCTCTGTGTAGTTCCAAGGCTTCTGGCAACAGCCTGTCTCCTGTTTCTGTAACTTTGTCATTTGTGGAAAGTTAAATGAAAGCTGCATACAGTATGTAATCCTTTAAGATTGGCTTTTTCTTTCTTTTTTTTTTTTTGTTTTACATTTAGCACAGTTCCCTTGAGTTTCATCCAGATCATGTGTAAATAGTAGTATATTCCTGTTTATTTCTGAAACATACCACGGTGTTCATTCATTGACTTACATAAAGGTGCCTGGATTGTTTCAGTTTGGGGCTATTATGAACAAAGAAGCTCTGAATATACATGTGTAAGTTTTGTGTGAAGATGAGTCCCTGTTACTATGATATAAATGCTTGAAGAGTTTTCCTTTTAGGTCATCTGGTGGTTAACATTTTAATTGTATGTGCAATTAGTAAACTGATTTTCAAAATGGTTGTATCATTTTATTTTCTTAAAAACTGTGTGTGCATGCAAGTGTGTATGAGTATGGTGTGTGTGTGTGTGTGTGTGTGTGTGATATGCACGTGTGCACAGGCCACAGGAGGAGTCCATGTGTCCTGCTCTATCACCTGCTGTGTTCCTGAAGTGTGCTGTCTTACTGAACTGGAACTAGGCTGATGAGGAGCAAACTCCAGAAAGATTCCTTTCCTCTCTCTGCCCCTCACCCCACCACACTGCTGGGTTACCTGCTCTGTAACTACACCATATCTTTTAGGCTCTGTGGATTTGAACTCAGGCCCTCATTTTTCCACAGCAAGTGCTCTTAACCATTGAGCCATCTCCTCAGACCCCACTTTTACTTTCTTTTAAGTAAATTATTACAGTTTATAATATTTTTATTTTGAGGATTTTATTTATGCATGCAGTATATTTTGATCATATTTTCCATTTCTCCATCTGATTCCTCCCAATCAAGAGTGTTTAAATTTTAATTTATGTTATAATTATTTGGTGTGTGTGTGTGCATGTGTGCATCATGCCACTGCACATGTGTGGAGATCTGGGGAGAGAGTACTGAAGTCCATTCTTCCCTGCTGTTGTGTGGTTGTCAGGCATGGTAATGACGGCCTTCACTCACTGAACTATCTTGAGTGGCCTATTTTACTTTCTTTTCAGCAATGTATACGTGCTCAAGTTCTGTGTTTCCTCATCTGCTTTAGGTGTTGTCATTATTTGGCTCTTGTAGCAGATGGAGAATGGCATTTCTAGGGTCTTTTGTTCTTATGGTGCTGGGGAACAAATGTAGACTTGTGTGCATACTGTGTGAGCACTCAGCCACTCAACAATAGCTCCAGCCCCTCTTTACTTGTATCTCTCTATTGCAGCCTGCATTTAGCTTAGACCTAGTAAAGAACGGAGGGAAACTAATCCATCTTGGCTAATGATTGTTGTTATCGTTTATGTGTTTCTCTGTCATGTCTTTTATCCACTTTCTAATTCAATTGTTAGGTTAAAAAGAAACAACTTAAGGGAGGAAGAGTTCTTGTTAATTGATAGTTTCAGAAGATTCGGTCCATGGTTGTTTGGTCCCAGCTCTTGGAAAGAGCATGGCATGGTGGGAACCTGTAGCAGAGGAAGCTGTTCTTTTCTTACCGCATCAGACAACAGGAAGGAAGAGCAGAATAGGAGCCCAGTACCACAGAGGCACACCCCAAGGATCCAGCTAGGCCAGCCTCCCTACGATTCTACAACCTCCCAGGATGCAGCCACTGGCTGCAGACCAAGTGTTCAGAACGTGGCACCTCCACTTGGCTTTATGCTGTGCTTGCCACGTGCTCGTTTTCTGTGACAACAACTCTTTTTCCTCACGTAGTTCAATTTTCCTTCTCTGAATTGTCCTCAAGTCAAGTCTTAAGAATTCCTCTATCTCACTTAAGAAAGTGCTCAACATCCTTAGCCATCAGGGAAATGCAAATCAAAACAACTCTGAGATACCATCTTACTCCTGTCAGAATGGCTAGAATCAAAAACACCGAAGACAATTTATGCTGGAGGGGATGTGGAGAGAGAGGAACACTCCTCCACTGCTGGTGGGAATGCCAACTCATACAGCCTCTTTGGAAATCAGTATGGAGATTCCTCAGGAAAATGGGAATTAATCTACCACTAGACCCAGCAATTCCACTCTTAGGCATTTATCCAAATGAGGCAGGTTCATACAACAAGGGCATCTGCTCCACTATGTTCATAGCAGCATTGTTTGTAATAGCCAGAACCTGGAAGCAACCTAGATGCCCCTCAACTGAAGAGTGGATAGAGAAAATGTGGTACATTTACACAATGGAGTATTACTCAGCAGAAAAAAACAATGGAATCTTGAAATTCGCAGGGAAATGGATAGCACTGGAAGAAACCATCCTGAGTGAGGTAACCCAGTCGCAAAAAGACAAACATGGTATGTACTCACTCATATATGGATTTTAGATATGGATCAGGATAGTGCCAGTCTGCACTTCCACAGATAGACAGTCTGGGAAACAGGAAAGAACCTAAAAGATATGCATATATGCATAGTACCCAAGAGAAGAGGATGGAGACAAGATCCTCTGAATGGATGGGGAACAGGGCGGGGGGGTAGTGGGACCTGGGAAGAATAGAGGGGGTAAAGAGGAAGGGAGTTGGTCATGGGGGAACAGGAAGTTGAGGGGGTGGGGGTAGAATAGGGGGAAGAGGGAATCATAGGATCGAAGACAGATCAGGCACCAGAGTGACCTCGAGTGATCTAAAGGTATAACATCAATTGGCAAGCTAAGCAATAGTGGAGGGACCACCTCGAATGCCCATTCCTGATAATGAACTTGATGTCTATAACTATCCGGGAGCCTTCATCCTGGGACTGATGGAAGCAGAGGCAAACACACAACTAAGCACTGAACTGAACCCAAGGAACCCAGTGACAGAGAGAGAGGAATGATGAGCAAATTGGCAAAGAATGGGCTGGCAAAACCAGCAGAGACAGCTGATCTGAACAGGGGAGTGCTCTTGGACCCCAGACCGACAGTGGGGAGGCCAGAATGGGACTGATCTGGACCCCCCAAATGTGAGTGTCAGTGAGAAGGCCTGGACAACCTATGGGGCTCTGAGCTGTGGATCAGTGTCTATCCCTGGTATACAATCTGTCTTCATGTGCCTATAGCACAAAGAGAGATGCTCTCTCAGCCTGGACTCTTGGGGAGTGCCTTGACCCTACCAAGAGTAAAATGATAGACTCTAGACATCCCCTATGTGGAAGGATTTGGCAATAGGGTGGGAGGGAGGGTGGAAGGGGAGTGCGGGAGGAGGGGAGGGAGAGGGAACTGGGATTGACATGTAAAACAAGCTATTTAAAATTAAAATAAAAAAAAAAAGAATTCCTCTGTCTCACTGTCCTGGTGAGTGTGCGGTTGTATAGTTTCTCTTTTCTGTCTCATTGATCTGTCTGCCTAACCCCGAAGCAGTGCCATCCTGTTGTGATCACTCTAGAGTGACTCTTTCCACTTAGTTTTTCTTTTTTAATATTATTGTGGCTATGACCGGTGACTTTCCCAATAAATTTTTTTGTCTTTTTTCTTTTAATTTTTAAATTTAAATTAGAAAACAAGCTTGCTTCACATGTCATTCCCAGCTCCCTCTCCCTCCCTTCTTCCCACACCTTTCCACCAACCCCCCTTCCCCTTTCCCCAATCCCCATTCCTTTCCCCAGGGAGGGTGAGGCCCTCCATGGGGGTGTCCATAGTCTGTCATTTCATCCAGGGCAGGGCCTAGGCCTTCCCCCAAGAGTCCAGGCTGAGAGCATCTCTCATTGTGGGATGGGCACCCAAAGTCCATTTGTATGCCAGGGATAAATACTGAACTACTACCCAAGGCCTCATAGATTGCCTAGGCCTCCTCACTGACACCCACATTCAGGGGGTCTGGATCAGTCCCATGCTGGATTTCCAGCCATCACTCTGGGGTTCAAGAGCTCCCCCTTGTTCAGGTCAGCTGTTTCTGGGGGTTAAATCAGCCCAGTCTTGACCCCTATGCTCATCAGTCTTCCCTCTCTGTCCCTGGGTTCCTTGAGTTCAGCTCAGTGTTAAGCTGTGGGTGTCTGCCTCTGCTTCCATCAATCATTGATTGAAGATTTTGTTTCCTAGACTCTCTGGCAGCAGGATTGTAGGCTGGCACTCCCATGATCCATGTCTAAAATCCATACATGAGTGAGTACATCACTCAGGATGGTTTCTTCTAGTGCCATCCATTTACCGGCAAGTTTCAAGATTTCATTGTTTTTCTCCACTAAATAGTACTCCATTGTGTAAGTGTACCACATTTTCTCTATCCACTCTTCAGTTGAGGGGCATCTAGGTTGCTTCCAGGTTCTGGCTCTTACAAATAATGCTGCTATGAACATAGTGGAACAGATGCTTGTTGTATGAATGTGCGTCTTTTGGGTATATGCCTAAGAGTGGAATTGCTGGGTCTTGTGGTAGGCTGATTCCCATTTTCCTGAGGAGTCTCCATACTGATTTCCAAAGTGGCTGTATGAGTTGGCCCTCCCACCAGCAGTGGAGGAATGTTCCCCTTTCTCCACATCGTCTCCAGCATAAATTGTCATTGGTGTTTTGATTTTAGCCATTCTGACAGGAGTGAGATGGTATCTCAGAGTTGGTTTGATTTGTATTTCCCTGATGGCTAGGGATATTGAGCACTTTCTCAAGTGCCTCTCAGACATTTTAGACTCCTCTATTGAAAATTCTCTATTTAGTTCTGTAGCTCACTTTTAATTGGATCCTTTGGTGTTTTGGAGACTTGTTTCGTGAGTTATTTGTAAATTTTAGAGATCAGCTCTCTGTCAGATGTGGGATTAAATAAGCCTGTATCTGTTAACAAAAAAAAAAAACTGCTGGGAGTTTGTTAAGAATTAAATTATATAAATGAAATTAAGGAAATTGCCATCTTTACTATATTGACTCAATTTGTAATCATAATGACTCTCCAGTTATTTAATCTTGATTTTTATCAGAACTTTAAACCTTTCAACATATAGATCCATATATATTTTAAAACTTTATACTTAGTGATTTTATTTGGAGTGTTTATAACTGTATTGTGCTTTTAGTTACCATTTTCTTATTGTTTTATCTGCAGAAATGCAGTTAGTTTTTGTATGTTGTCCTCTGTTGATTGAACACACTGGTTCTGAGTTTTGGGACCCCCCCTGTGGTTTCCTGTATAAATTCTGATGTTGTCTGTAGATAAGGACAGTTGAATTCTTCCTTCCCAATTTGTACACTTGTACGTGTTTTTGTGTTTATTGTTATAGTCTAGAACTCAGAAGCACAAAAGCAGTAGAATAGAAAAGATATCCTGGCTTCTTACTGCTCTTAGGGGAGTGTATGATCTTCTGCCCTTTCCTGTGATATTAGCAGGACATTTTATGTAGATGTTTTAGCAAGTCCAATTAGTAAAGTCTCCTTTTTAGCTTCATAGGGTTTTTTTTTTCTGTTAGTATTTTATAAAACCAGGAGCAGGTGTTGGGTTTTGCCAAGTACTGTTTATGTGTCAACTGATAAAACCATGTAATTTTTCTTCTCTAGCTTGTTGACATAACAAATTTTATTGGGGATGTTGTGTGAGTAGGTACTTGTGGTGGCTGGAAGTCACCCTTGTGTGTCTTTCCTTAGCTTTTATCTATTTTGGATGTTGTTTGTTTGTTTGCTTGCTTTTGAGACAGGGTCTCTGGCTTGAAGCCTGTTCAGTAGACTAAGCTCTGCCTGTCTCCACTTCCTCAGCTCTGGGATTACAACCACCATGCCTGGATTTTTTATGTGGGTACTGGGGATCCAACTCCAGTTCTCATGCTTGCGCAGAAAGCACTGCATTGACTAAATTCTCTCCCTAGCCCTAGACTGATTTTTGATTGTCTAAACAGCTTTAGATACTTGGAATAAGTCCCATTTAGTGGTGGTGGATAATGCTATATGATGTATTGTTGGGATTTGGTTTGCTAATATTTTATTGAAGATTTTTTTTGCCTAAGTTCAAAAGAGGTATTAGAATATAGCTTTTAAAAATACTTTATCTTTTTTTTTTACTGTCTTGTATCAGAAAAGCTAGCTTTATAAAAGAGGGTTGGTGTATGTACCTCCCCCTACTACGTCCTAGAAGGCATTTTGTGTAAGATTGTTACTGTCTTCTCTAAATGTTTAACAGCGATCTCCAGTAGTCGTGTAATCCTAGATATTTCTTTTATAGGACCTTCTTATTTATGAACTAGGTTTTTATACTACTTTAAAGAGGAAGGATCTCAAATTAGTCCAAGCTCCTACCACAGTCACAAGGAAGGTATGATGAACAAAAACACAGAACAAGCATTGGGAGGATAAGAATAAGGGCTGAAAGGAAAAAAATAAAACCTTTTTTGTTTTGTTTTTGTTTTGGTTTTTTTTTGAGACAGTGTTTCTCTGTATTGTTTTGGAGGCTGTCCTGGAACTCGCTTTGTAGACCAGATCTGCCTGTCTCTGCCTCCCGAGTGCTGGGAATATCTTTAATTGCTGCCCCATGCCATTCAGTATATTCCATTTTCATTTTGATTCAATTCTATGTTATGTAATTTCATTTGAAACCCACAAATTAATTTGTAACATTGACAGCAATTTCTAAGTCTTTAGAGTTTTTTCCTGTTGTCTTTCTGTTAGTGATTTCTAGTTCAATTCTTTTTTTTAATTTTAAAAATTAATGCCAAGGCACATTATAATTATAGTCCTTATTGAATAATTTCAATGTTGCATATCTACTGATCATTTCTTCTCATTCAATTTGTGATTTTCTTAATTCCTGGTGTGACAAATGGTCTGTGACGGATTTTTGGACCCAGTTTTTTGTTTGTACTTAACACCAGTCTCCTCTGGGCAGTCAGCTACATCTTCATGTGAGCTGTGTCTGCTCAGCCTCCACTGGTGTGGGAGGGACGGAAGTGCAGCTCCCCACTGCTGCGTCCACACCTTCATGTAGAAGGGGAGCAGGGCCATGCATGGACAGGTTGCCTTTGGATCGTGTGAGACTGGCTCCTTGAGAGATGAAATGATGATCTGGGCCCCACTGCCGTCTGGGGGGTGACTCATGCTTTGTTACAGTTGTGGTTGGGCCTCATTTCCCTGCTGTGCCTGTGAGTCACTGTCCCACCTCCTCCAAGTAGAGCTGGGGGCTCAGCTCCCTACTGGATCCCACTAACCCAGGGGATAGGAAAGGGAATGTAGACCTTCTCATTGATGGAAGGTTAAGGTGCAGGACACTCAGGTTCCCCAGGCTCCATTGACACTGGAGGCAGCAGTGTGAACAGCCCTGCTTCATCTTCATTGTTTAGTCTTGTTTCTATCAGGGAAATGTGTAGGTCTGTCTCCCTACTAGGCCTCACCAAGACCAAAGTTTGGCCATAATTTGCACTGCTTTCTTTCGTCTCCTTGGTGCTGGGTCAGGATGGAGGCTCGGCTGAGGAACCACTGTGGGAAGGGATGGCAGGCTTAGTATTGACTGGTTGTGCATGAAGCTCCCACTAGGACTTTGCTGCTGCAGAGTGAGTGTAGACTCCAGGCCTGCCTGCCCGGAGAATTACAGCACTGTCCACATGTACTTGATAAGGATGTAAAGCATCTGTACCCAGCCCATCACTTCAACCCCAGCCGGTAACTCTAAGTGCCACATCCCTCTTTCACACAGGATACAAAACTAGCTGTCTGATGAGTCCCCTGGGCCACCCATAGATTTTCTCTTGTTTGTCCTTCTGATACACCTTAGTGGGTCAGTCCACTTCCTTTGCTGTAGGATTGGAATGTTGGAGGATGAACAGCTTCCCATTTGTCCCCTCTGAAACTGGAGTAAAAGGACTGTATCAGTTGTCACCACCCCCACCACCAACCGTCTCCTCCTCCTCAGCAACCCTGAGAACCACCAGTCACCTTTCTGTTTCTACACGTTTCCTTTTTCCAAACATTCTGTTTTAAACAGACTCATACAATATGTGGTCTTGTGATTTACTAGTCTCACTTGGATTGACGATTCCAGAGTTCATTTGTGCTGCGTGTATCAGTACTTATACTCTCCAGTTGCATTTTTAACTGTACCAGTTGATGAATGTTTGGGTTGTTGCCATGTTTTGGCTGGTGTAAGTGCTGACTGTACATATCTATCTGTAGACTGTCTTCACCTACTTGAATTTATAACCAGGAGTCAAATGCTGGTTTATATGGTCACTTTATTTACTTAATGTAACAAGCTGCCAGACTGTTTTCCAAAGAGGTCGTTCCATCTTATATTCCCACGGGCAGTGAGGGAGGGCTCCCTGTCTGTCTATTATAATAGGCACTTGGAGCTTATCTGGCTGTCCAGTTATAGCCATCCTGGAAGATGTGAAGAGATACTTCATTGTGTTTTTTTATAAACATTTTCCTAATGACTGATAGTGTTGTACATCTTTTCATCTATTTATTGATCATTTCTATATCCACTTGGGAGAAATTCCCATTCAGATCAATTGCTATTAAAACTAAATCTCTGTAATTTACCATTGTCTCTTCTTTCACACAGGGTTTTATTACCAGCTTGGGTAACTGATTTCAACACAAAGAACTTCTAAAGAACCTCCTAAATTGGCCTGTCACATAACAAATTCTGTTTCTGTTTATCTGAGATTGCTTGGGGTTCTACTTCATTTTTGAAAGATGATATTGTAAGGTTTTTAATTTGTTTTATTTTCAGCAGTTTGAATATGTGCCCCTCTATTTGAGGCTTCCATTGTTCCTAGTAAGAAATTGGGTATTAATTTTCCTAGGGTCTTCTTGTCCATGAGGAGTGAAATGTTTACCTTGAGATGTCTTGCACACCCATGGGTTTTCCCACTGGGGGCCTGCTGAGCTCCTCTGTGTGTTCATTCACGCTCTTCATCGCACCTGCGATGTTTGAAGGCATCATTTCTTTATTCTTTTTTTCTTTCTCTTTTACTATTTTCTTGAATCTGCTGGTACATTCTTTGCATATTTGCTGCTGACCACATTTTATGGAGGCTTTGTTCGCTTTTCTTAATTCCTTATTCTCTCTGTTCTTCCATGAATATAATTTCTGTCACCAAGTTCTCTCCTTTCTGGTTTTATATCTGCTGTTGAGTTCTACAGTAAATATATTTTGTTATTTCTGTACTTCTGTAATTCTGAATTTTGATTTGCTTATTTTACTACATGTCTATGTCTGGTTTTTATGGCTTTCATGAGCTAGGATGTCACTACAATTGAAGTAGACCAGGGCAGTTTGGGCCTCAATACTGTCAGCTGCTCTGGAAATAGTAAGGATGCAAAGAGTGCCTGTTCTTGTGACTCAGAAGACAGTGTCGTTAGATGTCAGTGCAGTCTAACATGATTGCAGATTCAGCACCATCCCTATTCAAATCCCTAGGCACAGAAGAGAAAAAAAATCTATCCATATTTTAAGAAGAGTTTCAGAGACCTCCAAACATGCAAAATAATCTTGAAAAATAAGGAAAAGGATTCATTTCCTAATTTTAAAACATTTAAGCAAATCTGCTGCATCTATCAAAATAAAGACAATGAAGAGCCCAGAAAGAATCTCTGCATGTATGATTATCTTTAAAAGAATTTATGACATATATTTGTGTCTGTGTATTCATACATGAAGGTTAGAAGGTAACTTGTGCAGGCCTTCAGGCTTGGTGTGGCAAGTACCTTTACCAGCTGAGCCATCTCCCAGCCTGTGTTACTTGTTTGTCCTGCAGAATAAACTCAGGACCTCAAGTATGTTAGGCAATTACTCTGCCACCCCAAGTCCTCAAATGATTTCAGCAAGTATAGCAAGACTGTTTAGCAGGGCAATGGCAGTCTTTTCAACAAAGGATAACAGAAACATAGGCTTATTCACTGCAAAAAATGATGTTGGGTCTGTCCTTATGCTGCACACAAACGTTAACCCAAAAGCATGTTTTTAGATAACAGAATCAGAAAGCTATTTCAGTTTCCATTTCATGTCTTATGTAATATAAATTTTTGTTTTGGCTTTTTGGTTTTTTGAGATAGGGTTTCTCAGTGTATCCCTGGCTGTTCTGGAACTCTCTCTGTAGATCAGGCTGTCCTCGAACACAGAGATCCACCTATTCTGCCTCCTGAGCGCTGGGATTAAAGGTGTGTACCACCACCACCTGGCGACATGGCAGTATTTTAGTATGAGAGTAATTTCTTGAAAGGATTTGACAAAACAAGCCATGCTCCTCCTTGAGCATCCTTCTTCACTATTGGAACGTGTGTGTACATCACAAGAACAGGCACTACTGTTGCATCTCATTCACTCCTAACCTTCAATCTCTTTCTTCCTCTGACAATACATTGCCTAAAAAGAAAGAAAAAGAAGAACAGCTATAGGAAAACAATACATATGTAACCCACAGGACCACTCTGTGCCTCTGGGCTCCTATTACAACCATTGCATAGGAATGTGGAGAAGCCCTGTGCCAGGGTCTCAGCTAAGAACCTTTGCAGCCTGTTTGCAGCTAGGCAGAACCGAGCTTAAGAGTAGTATCGAACAAAATGAGATACTTTATACAAAATGCAAAGTTATACATTATCTTGGTAAGCACAATGAAAGCAAACAGCTGACTAAGCAGTACCAAGTGAGTACTTGGCTTTTTCTTCTTGAGTTTTTCCAGTAGGTAGTTCAAATCCCAAGCATCCAATGCCAGGCCTGGTCATTTTCTTATGTTCAGGGTTTCAGCAAGGGTTGTTTCCTGTTCAGACAAACCCATTTGAGGTTCAGGGGAAACAGCAGCAGTCTACCTGCTTACGTTCTGTGTGTGTGTGTGTGTGTGTGTGTGTGTGATTTATTCTTCTAAATTTCATTTTAGATCCCAACTACAGTTCTTCCTCCCACCCCTCCTCCTGCTCCCTTCTTCCTCGTCCCATTCCCAGTCCACTGCTCCTCATGGGTAAGGGCTCCCATGAGGAGTCAACAAAGTTTGATACAGTAGGTTGGGGCAGGGGCAAGCCCCTTTTTCCATGCAATAAGGCTGAGCATGGCATCCCACCTTAGGGAATGGGCTCTAACAAGCTAGCTCATATATCAGGTTTGTATCATGGTCCTACTGCCCAGCTCCCCTCTGACAGTCCAAGCTTCACAACTGTCTCCCACATATGGAGGGCCTAGTTTTGTTCCCTAGAGTCTCTTACCGCTGTCAGTCTACAGTTCATGAGTTTCCACGAACTTGCTTCAGCTGTCTCTGTAGACTTCTCCATCATGATCTTGACCTCCCTTGCTCATATATTCCTCCCTCCCTCTCTTTGACTGGATTCCCAGAGCTAAGCCTTGTTCTTGGTTGTGTATTTCTGTGTGTGTCTGGTTCCATGAATACTGGATGAGGGATCTGTGGTGATAGTTGGAGTATTCGGGGGAAGGCCTGTTTACATTCTTAGGTCCACACATCAGCACATCCATGTTTGGCTGTGCTGTTGACTTTCCAGTTCCGTTCTCCTTTCTGTGATAGGTTCACTTCCTACAAAGCAGCCGCTGTTCAGCTGTTAGTTCAGAATGTTTGCTGATGGGGATCAGATCTGTATCTCAATTAGTATTAATTCTAGTTTCTCCTCAACAAAATACAAAACAAAACAAAACACATTCCTTGAACTTGAAATGTTTTCAAATATGTGAAGACAGAACTCCTATTCCTACTACATGTAATTATTTCCAGACCTCTCACTATAATTCTCCTGAGGTCCTTCTCTTCACAGCTGAATCTTTATAAAACTCTGCTGACCGTTGCAGCCATCTCTGTGGCTTGTTCAGTCTCATGTCAGCTCTGGCATCTGCCTCTGGTTTCTGCCGAGATTGTTTTGGCTGAGGCCTCTGATGACCCATTTAAAGTAGACTCTACAGCGCTCTTATTTGCTGAGTAGTACAGAACACAGACCCTTGAGTTTTAATTGTTTAATATCTTTTAGAGGATCAGTTCTCATTCTGAAGCAATCTGAAACTTGTGGGGAAAGTTAGAAGTACAACACAGACATGTTTTTCTTGAACTATTTGGGTGTGAGTTGCAGACATGATTCTACATCACTCTCACAAAGGCCTTCTCCACACTCCCCACATCAGCAAATTAGACTGAACTATCATGATCTTTCTTCTGCTCTTTGGCATCATTCGGGTTTTGCAGATTACCATAGGAGTGTTACTGACAGTCAGAGGGCCAAGTTCAAAGTGATTCTTCCATAGACTTCACAAAAGAATACACTCCAGGCTTACCTTGACTTTGGTGACCTCAGTGTTTCTAAAGAAGACAAGCAAGTTGTTATGTTACCAAAGTCTCTCAATTTGGGTATCCTTTTTCATCAGGATTACAATCAAGAAACTGTAGTGTTTATTGCTATAAAAATTGAACTCACAAACCAATGTCTGCTTGTTGTATGTGTTCATTACTATCCTATTATTTTCCACAAGAACTTCTTGATTGTCAGAGTTGAAGAATGCATAGCTGTAGAATATAGTCTTCCTTGCCAGTCACTTAGGCCCTGCCACTCTGTCTGAACCCCCAAATAACACACAGGACACTATATTAATTATAAAGCTGTTGGCTGTTTGCTTGGTTTCTTACTGTCTATCTCTGAGTTAAGTATTTAACCGATAATTGTTAATCTAAGTATTTCTCTTACTGGAGAAAAGGGTCCGGACCTCTTATCCTACAGCGGCTACATCATGTCTGACTCTGCCTCTCTTTCCCAGAATCCTCCTTGACTCCTAGTCCCACCTATCTTGCTTCCCTATTGGCCAACAGTACTTTATTTAACAACCAATAAGAGACAGATTTGTAGAATTACATCTCCCATCACATAGCAGTACCTATTATGTATCAACACTTGTACTTATATTTGTATGTGTGTATGTATATATGCATATGTATACACACACCTGCACACCTATACACACACAAAATCCTGGCTCTATCCATTCCAACCCAGTCTTACGGGGCCCCAATTCCTGAGTGAAGTTGCTGGACATGTTTCCTTCTTATTTATACTTAGTTTTTAAACATGTAAAAACTCAACTAAGTAAAACTTTGCACTCTGAACATTAATTTTACTCATGAGTTATATCTTCCTCAAAAGTTTACTAAAGCAAAAATATCAAAATATAGGTTTTGGTCTTCAAAAATTTAGTATCTTATTTTTAAAATAAAAACTATCAATATTACCCTAAATGTCTAATAACTACAGGATTAAAGAAATTTTTGTGGTGTATTAGCTAAATGAGTTTTCATAGTTATTTTGTTTATTAAATACAAATTTAAGACTGGAGCAAACACACCTATCCTGATTGGAGAAAGCAGGAAAAATGTATGTGTACTGAAGTTGTAAACACAAGAAAGGCTGGGAGTGGTGGTCTGCACCCTAATTCCAGTACACAGAAGGCAAAGACAGAGGACTCCCTATGGATTTTAGTCCAGCCCTGTCTACAGAGTAAGTTCTAAGTCAGTAAGGGTATTGCACAGTCTCTAAGTAAGTAAATAAATAAACCTGGAAAGCCCGTAAATACATGAGCATATTAGAGAAGGAAACTAAAGTAGCATGTTGGATTTAGACTAAAGGTTGTATGCCAGTTGTAAAGCCCTCTGTGATATAAATAAAATTTACTTTCTTCCTTAAATTTTTTACATATTTGTATATTTTGCCTGCATGAATGACTTTGCATACATGTGTGCCTGATGCCTATGGAGACCTGAAGAGGTCAGCAGATCCCCTGGACTGTGAGCTACCACGTAGGTCTGAAAATTGAACCTGGGTCTTCTGGAAGAGCAGCCAGTCCTTTTTACTGCTGAGCCACGTCTCCAGCACTGAAGTTTATTTTTGAAAGAGGATTGGCTGTAAACTGGGCACTTGGCCAACATGTAGTTTTGGAGGATTCCTTCAAATGAGCAGGGAAGCAAAGGCTCAGGTGCCTGTCCCTTGTGAAGAAGTGGGTGCAGGATATATCCTTGGAGCCATGTTGGCAGGTGGGAGGGTGGGCTGCATATGCCTGCCCAATCCCTGTTTGCGTCAGGCTACACTTCCTCAGACCCTGGCACAGGGTTACTGTGCTAGCATGTCCAGTCAGCTCAGTTGTACACTGTTTTTGTGTTTGAAGTTAGCCTAGTTCTTAGGATTTTGCAGCAGAAATTATTTTTAAGGTGATACTATCCTTTCTTTAGTCTGATAAGTCCCCCCCCCTTCCCAATCAGATTACTTTGGATTTTTAGTACAATCGGGCACAGAGCCACGTTTGAGCACCTCTGTAGACATCCTTCAGCACATCCTTCCGTTTTCGGGAATCACTCACTGACTGGCACCTCCTCCCTGTTGCTTTAAATATCTATGGCTGCCAGAGAGCTGGTGGGTTCCTAACGCCACCTATGCCTGGGTTCTGTGTGAACAGCTGAAAGATCTGCCTGCCGCTCGAGCTGGACTCTCACAGCGTTGGTGCCACAGCAGTCCACCCCCTGCTGTGTCCCCTTCCACGGCTACTGTGTTTATCAGGCTGCAGTGAGCATCTGTACTCATCTCCTCCAGACTCTGCATGTGCTGCCAACTCAGAAGTCTTGTCAGACTCTGTCACCAGAGTAGCAAACACAGCACTTTAGGGCCGCCTGCCCTCAGGTCCCTCCTTGCTCTCTGGCAGTATCTTCTATGCTTTCCTTTAATGCAAACCCTTGTGGAACTGCCCTGTTTCCTTTTAAGAACCAAGTGGGCCTTGTCTAGAATATTTCTCAGGCCATTCTATCAGGCAGAGTAACTGCTTGCTGAATTACTATGGGGGTGGGGGGACTTTTCCATTTCTGCATGATACTACAGATAAAATAGCAATTGGAGAGCCATATTAGACTTCTCTGTCTCCATCTTGTTTCACAGAAGTACGTGATGCCAGGAATATGAGGGTGGCAATTTAGCAGCATAGATCAGAGCCTGGCATGTAACAGCAGTTAGGCTTCCGTCCGCACGCCACTGAAATAGCGTTTGTGCAGAGAGTACAGGAGAGGCGCGGGCGCAGCCTGACATTAGCGAGGGAGGAGGCGGACAATAAGAGCTTTGCAGTTTGTTTTCTTTACATCCTTTATTCTCAAACTGCCACCTCCTCCTCATCCAGTTCCCCTAAAAATGTGATACTTCAGAGAATGTTATTCAAATGCCTCCGCTGAGACTTAAAAGCTGTTTTTCTCCCATAGCAACAGAAGGCGGAGAATTACAGCTCTGAACTTTGGAAAGGCATGGCTGCTCTTAGTTACTGTTGCTCTCAGCTAAGTTGTTTCCAGTGGCGTATAACCAAAAATCAGGTTTTAATTTCTGAAAGTAAAAATAATGAAACTGTCTTCTTAGCTCTACAATGTCCTTTTTCCATTCCAGTGTTTCTTTAGTAGTTACATCAAACAAATATAGGGAAAATTGGTTCTGAAAAATTGAATGATCCTTTAATAATGCTGTAAGATCTAGCATATACTGCTAAATTACAACAAACTTGTTCCTGTCCTGTTCCAAAGAAAAGTAGGATTTTCTTTCAAAATACCTGGAGGCCAGCTGTGAAAAGCATAAGAAAATTTCAACTTTTTAATGTATGTACAAGGCAGTATTTTGTCATTAAAAAATAAGGCATTTTAAAGCTCATTACGGTGTTTTGGAAGTGATTCTTTGGGAAGAGTCAGATCTTCAAGTTGTTTGAGAAAGAAAATAATCTAGATGTAAGAACAAACTACTTTTAATGCATATTTTTCTTCCCTGTATTTGAACAATTTGTCCAAAACACAATCCATTCATGTAAGATTTTTGCCTGTTCACATCTAAGTGGGAATCAGTAGTTTCTTTGTTGGTCACTATGGAAACGAGTCAGCCTATCCTGAAAAGCTCTTAGATCATACAGAGCGATGCCTGTGTCTCAGTGTAGCTCCTCACTGAGCAAGCCAGAGCTGGCTTTTGCCTGCCTCCAACTCTTGGCTGCCTGAAGCCTGTGCCATGCAGGTGCAGGACGCATCCCGGAGGCCTTCGGCTGTGCACTTCCTCAGTGCCTTTCTGCAGGGCCGCCGGCACTCCACTTCTGACCCGGTCCTGAGGCTGCAGCAAGCCCGGCGTGGCTCTGGCTCTGCCACCAAGCTGCTGTCCTCATCGTCTCTCCAGGTGATGGTGGCTGTGTCTTCTGTCAACCGTAGAGAGGGGAATCCAACTTTTCCTGAAAGAAAAAGTAAAACTCTTTCTTATACTCTGCTACCCTTTGTTTGTGTCTAAGTGTAAGGAGTGGGAATGGGCTGTAGTTTTGTCTGTACTCTTAGAATGTTGACAGTTAATTCTGTTTATGCTTTGTACTCTGCTCATGCTAAGACTGAATGGATATGTAAGAGGAGATAAAATGGTGGAATGATTTGTGGTGTTTTTGTTGATGTTAAAAGTATACTTTTGGACAAAATTCATCCTCTTGAAAAAGACGAGCTTCCTTATTTTCTTCTCATTACCACTATAATAAGTAGAAATTATTGCATGTGAAAGCCTTTTTAATATTAGATGAAGGGATTTACGCTGGCTCGAATCTACAATCCTGAGGTAAAATGAAACTGTTTCCCATGTTACCATTCTATTGGGAGGATAGAATCTTGAGCCTTACTTTCCTTGTATATTCTAGAAAACTCAGAACGCCCAACACCAAAATACACAAAGGTGGGAGAACGTTTACGGCATGTCATCCCTGGGCACATGGCATGTTCCATGGCGTGTGGGGGGAGAGCATGTAAGTATGAGAACCCAGCCCGCTGGAGTGAGCAGGAGCAAGCCATTAAGGGAGTTTACTCATCCTGGTAAGTATGGCTCTGGGTCTTGCCCAGCCCTGTAGGATGAAGGAAGCAGGAATACTTGTGAACCAACAGACAGGCAATGTGAAGGAAGCGTGGGCCTTGAGTTCAGGGGCCCTTGCAACCATCCCTGGGTTTGCAAAATGGAAATAATTGAGCTTAAAGCCTTTACATTAAGTGAAATGACATGCATGAAGTACCTTATGTCAATGGGTAATTAGATAGTTCTTAAATTCAGAAATTGATGAAAATAGTAAAAATGTTCAGCTATACGTGTGAGAAAATTACATGGTCCATGTGTAGTCCTCAGATTTGTGCCATCCAGCATTCATATCGTTTGTTATGAAATATACCCTAGTCTTCCTTGACAGAAGTGGCACTGGCTGCCAGTTCAGCAGGCAGTCCATAAGACGCTGGCATTGGTTCTTGTGTTTAAGCACAATGAATTCTACTCTTAAGTCATACTGCCCTTATTAGTGACAATGAGCTAGTCAGGTCTGTATTTGTGGTCTTGAAAATATTGATAACCAAATGGTAATTGAACTGGGCATAATGGTGCCTGTCTTTAATCCCAGCATACAGGGAGCAGAGGCCTGTAGGTCTTCTGTGAGTTCAAGGTTAGCCTGGTTTACATAGTGAGTTTCAGGACAGCCAGGGCTATACAGTGAGACCTTGTCTCAAAAAAACAGAAAAAACAAAATCATATTTGGAACACTTACAATTTACTGTTTAAAAGAGTTCTACTCATGAATTATTTTATATAGCAAGAACCCATTTAAGATCAGATGTTTGCTGACAACTCATTTGACTTGCTGTGTCTACTTTCTGTGGTGACCCCGCCTGATGTCCACTGTCGTTAGTGTTCTGTATGAGTCATTGTGAAGCCTAATGGCACTTATGGTGTGAGGGAGCAACCACTCCTGAGTCGGAGTCCCACAAGCAAATGCCCAGTGTAGCATAGTTCACATGAGCTCTCCTTGCTTGTTAGCTGTCCACGTGAGCCTCCCGCCCCTGCTGTTCTCATGTCAGAGTCCGTGTCAGGTTCTGCTCCTAAGCGGGTGTTCTTAGGGATGTGTTGTTAGGGATGTTGTTAGGGATGTGTCAGGTTATGCATGTTGCTCCTTAGGGGGATGTTGTCTTTTGGATACTGGCCCACCAGTTTCATGTCTTTGTCAGAGGGTTACTCTGAGGTTCATAAGTCACAGCCTGCAGTAGACTATCGTACATATCTTCTACCAGCTTCCTGGTGACAAATTTGAACAAAACAAAGCAAAGCTGGAGGTCTAATAAGAGTGACAGACAGACTTTTTATGGCCAAGTGCTCATTGATTCATTGTTTTTTTCATAGATTCATTCATAAACATTTAATTGTAGGACAAGGCACTTTGCTACTAGGTGCTTTGAGATTATCACTAATTTTCATAAAACCTTGTGAGCTGTTAATGCCATTTTATTGGTAGTCCAGATGGATGAGTTAATTTGCTTCGCAGATAGAAAGAAGAAAAAACAGCATTTTAAGTCAGGCCCAACTGACTTCGAACCCCCACCTTCTTTCTTTGATAAATTGCAGCGCCTCAGTGTTTATTTATAACCACAGGCCAGGATTAGTGCTATATTGTACATCCACATCATATTGAATTCTCACCCCAACCCTCCATATGTCTGGCATTATTACCTCATTTCACTCCTCAGGTAACAAGTGTCCACTATTAGTCTCCCGTTTGTCCTCCATTTAGTTGACTGATCACTTTGTCACAAGGTAAAGTTCCCCTTTATGTCCACTAGATCCTCTTTAGAGTCCTTGGAGACATTTTGTCAGAGTCCATAAATGACTTAGGTCTTGACATTTTTCCCTCTGAGATTTAAGGAGCTACGAGGTTCTAGTTGTGACGCAGAATTGAAGCTAGATTTATGTAAGGATATAGAAGTTGCTGAAATGATAGAAAAAACGTTGCTAACCCTATCAGGTAGAATTCTCTGAGTTTTGCACATCTCAGCAGTCCCCTACCCATCTTCAGGGTCACTGACAGTATCCTGGCCATGGCTCGTCCATCCTCTGAGCTGCTGGAGAAGTATCGCATCATCGAACAGTTCCTCGGGTGAGTGCCACAGCATTCGTGGCTGTAGTGGACACAGTTAGCATGCTTTTCTTTAATTGATTATGGCATCGATCTTACTAACGCTAAAATCCAGTTTCTCGGGACTCCAGGTCCTTATAAGTGATGGCTCTTTTTCTTTGAAGTCACGGCATAAAAACGATCATCAACCTGCAGCGTCCTGGTGAGCACGCCAGCTGTGGGAACTCTCTGGAACAAGAAAGTGGTTTCACGTACCTTCCCGAAGCATTCATGGAGGCTGGCAGTAAGTTCCTTCCCACCCTGAATTATCAAGGACAATACATAGAGACTTCTGTCCTCTAGGCTCTCAGGTTAAAGAGATAATACTTATCAATGGAATTTGTACAGTGGCAGGGCATCTAATTTCACTTGAAATGATGCTACCTTTCTTGGCTGTTGCTGTTGTGAGTACAGGGCTTCCTTTTCCACTAGGAAGGCCTGGAAGGAGACCCTGCAATAAAAAAAGGCTTCTGTTCAGTTAAAGCCTGTACCATGCCAGACATGATGACTTCATTTTCTCTTTACTGCAGTTGTGCAACTCAGTTTAGGCTTAGGGAGTTATCAACTTGTCTGAGATCACATAGCTTAGAAATTCCAGTGAGGATTGGAAGTTGAATAATTTTTGGCTCTACAAGAATATGTCCTTGTGGCCACCCAGAGCTTATCACAGGAGCTTTGGAGTTTGAGTCCACTCAGTGGGGTTATTCAAACCAGGCTGAGCAAGGTGAGCATGCAGTCTGAGAACATGTTCTTAAGAGGCTTATGTCTGACATGTGAAACAAGATTGTTTCTAACCTAAATAAAAAATAATTAAAAAAGAGGTTTGTGTCTAGCTTTTTTTGTGACCCTAAGTAGAAAACTCTGTATCTATATCTATGTAAAACTCTGTATCTAGCCATTTATTAGCCTTTTAAAGAATTTCTATTCTTAAACAAGAATACATGTTGTTACCTTCACCTTAGTTTTTAATTCTACTCTGCTATAATTCTTTCTACCTTCACTTCAGCAGGAAATGCATTAGGTAAAAAGAATGTGCTTGTAAGAAATTTTAAGTTAAACTTACTGGAAATATAAAAACCCTGTTAGATGCATATGGTGACTCACGCCTTTAATCTCAGACCTCAGGAAGCAGGGGCAGGAAGATCTTTGTTAAGTTCAAGATCACTCTGGTTAGAATATCAAGCTCTAGGCAAGCCAGGGCTACACTGTGAGATCCTGTCTCAAGACATAAAAAGTAGAAAAATAAAAAGCCTATTATTGTAAGCCTGCTTATTCAGTGAAATCTCTGTGCCTTGTAACTCATTTTCTTCAATTGTCTTTGTAAGTATTTTTATGCATATGAATCTTGTTTTTCTTTTTCTCTTTCACTGTCTAGTTTATTTCTACAACTTCGGGTGGAAGGATTATGGTGTAGCATCCCTCACTGCCATCTTAGACATGGTAAAGGTGATGACATTTGCCTTACAGGAAGGAAAAGTAGCTGTCCACTGCCATGCAGGTCTTGGGCGAACAGGTGACTTCTAGGAATCATATTACTGTTGTGTGGGCATGAAATATATAGGAGTGAGATTTCCTAATTCTAAAGAGTTCTTAGAGTTATAACAAAGTTTTGGAATTAAATTAAAGCAATAAAAGATATTTGAAGCATCTTAACCCTTTATAGTAACCATGTATTGATAAGAGTATTTCTGAACAATTTAGAGCTGAAAACTCATTGTGTTTAAGCATGTCTCTAAAGCCACTTAAGTAATCAGCTTATTTAAACGGAGCACCTCATGTTAATAAATAGTATTTTTTAGATACTGTTTTTCTTTTTTCTTTTGTTTGTTTTGTTTTCTTTGTGTAACCTTGGCTGTTCTTGAACTTGCTTTGTAGACCAGGCTGGCCTTGAACTCTCAAGAGATCCACCTGCCTCTGCTTCTTTGAGTGCTGGGATTAAAGACATGCACCACCACCACCATGAGATAAAGTATTGTTTTTCTTGAAGACTTGCTTTTATTTTATGTTTGTGAACATTTACCTGCCTGTCTGTGTCCCACATGCATGCTTGGTGCCAATGGAGGTCAGAAGAGGGCGTCAGATTCCCCTAGGACTGGGGCCACAGACTGTTGTGAGCACCATGTAGCTGATGGGAATCAAACTGAGATCCTCTGTAAGAGCGCAGGTGCTCTGAACCTCTCAGCCCCCAAAATACTTTTTTTAACTGAAAGAACTACTGAAATAGCACTGTTCATTTGCTAGAGTATTTTACATTTGCTATCCTTTGAAGTTGTTAGCAACAATAGGAGTCAAACTGCAGTTAAAAGAAAAATTTTAAGTTTAAGTAATCTGCTACATTCAGTGAGTAGCAGGGTCACTATTACATCCATACATGTCTGGCTCCATCTTTCATGCCTTCTCTACTTTGGGATGTATAAGGATTGTATACTTGAAGAAGACTATTTGCATATAAAGTTCTATGTGAAAGTCAGTGGTTTTATATAAACACTCAGCAAACTTCATTACATTGCTGGTCTGATAAGCAAAAATGGAAGGCATGGAGTCGATAGCTTCACTGTCGTGTGATTTAGTTAGATGAAACCACCCTAGTGTATATATCCTGCCATGGGATTTCCTACCTGCCCAGGAGCATCCTAGGCTAGTATTCAACTCATGTAGGTTTGGGCAACTATTAGGATAAAGCCAAAATGTCTTTATTCCTACACATTACATGTTATACCTCTGCAGATATTTACCCTTATACTAAAGATCTTTGATGTCCCCATGAGAAAGCTGTGTTATATTCACTGCAAACTTGAGGACGTGCAGTTCTCAGAGGTTCGGATTATCATGTATATCTAGATGTTCACAAACTTAGGAATTATATGTCTGTCTTTGACAGTAAGAGTTGTTGGCTATTGTATTATAATTAATTGATTCTGAATTCTTACTGATAAGTAACTAATGTAAAAGAAGCCATTGTACTGTTGCAGCTTACATCCTTAATAGCATTTGTTTACATCGTGGTCTGGAGAAAAACACAAATTAGTGTAGATGTGATTTGGAAGAATTGTCAGGCAGAGAAGTAGAGTATACAATTTTAATAATCCCCAAAGCAAAACCTTCCCAACCTGGGAGAGGACTCAGCAAGAATGTCCTGGCAGTGGATGGCAGAGATGCCAGAGCAGGACATTCCAAGGGCAGAGTGGGTGGCGGGTTGGATGGAAACATCAAGAGCTGTTTATCCCAGAACATAGAAGCAGAATTTGGCTTCCTGCCATACCAGAGCTAGGCAGGAGGAGGCTAGACCAGACTCTCAGCTTAGTTCTCAAGTCCTCACCTCAGCAGCCCTAAACCTGCTAGCTGTGTTAGCTCATCTCTGGGGCAAAGCTGACTCAGCCACAGGAAGGAACTGCCACAAAGATCTGTAAAAGTCTTTGCAGTAATGAATGCTTGAGGGGCTGGGGATTCAGCTCAGGTGGTAGAGTGCTTGCCTAGCGTACAGGAAGTGCTGGGTTTGATAGCCAGAACTACATAAAAGCAGCCTGGTGGTGTACACTTTTAATGCTGGCACTTGGAAGGTAGAGGCCAGAGGATCAAGAGTTGAGAGTCATCCTTGCCTGTATACAGGGTTTCAGGCCAGCCTAAGTTATATGATATCCTGAATTAAAAACAACAACAAAAAAAAAAACCTGGCAGGCATCATTACTATCCTTCAAATGTGCTTGTATTTATATGATTTATTGACAGTATTCAAACTTTAAAATCATCAAAGACTGGTACATAAGCGAGTCTTTTCTCACATTAATCTTCCTTACCATTTAGGTGTTCTAATAGCATGTTATTTAGTCTTTGCAACAAGAATGACTGCTGACCAAGCAATTATATTTGTGCGGGCAAAACGCCCCAATTCCATACAGACCAGAGGACAACTGCTCTGTGTACGGGAATTCACTCAGTTTCTGACCCCGCTCCGTAATATTTTCTCCTGCTGCGATCCCAAAGCGCATGCCGTTACCTTAGCCCAGTACCTGATTCGCCAGCGCCATATGCTTCATGGTTATGAGGCGCGACTTCTGAAATACGTGCCAAAGATCATCCACCTGGTTTGCAAGCTGCTGCTTGACTTGGCTGAGAACAGGCCAGTAGTGATGAAGAGCCTGCCAGAAGGGCCTGGCCTCTCTGCTGAAATCGAGAAGACTGTGTCTGAGATGGTCACAATGCAGCTGGATCAAGAGTTACTGAGGCAGAACAGTGATGCGCCGGACCCCTTTGACCCCACTGCAGTGGTGGCCGAGTTTGAGAATCAGGATGGGGGCCTTTCTAATGAGCAAGACTTTGACCCCCTCTGGAAGAGGAGGAATGTAGAGAGCCTTCAGCCCTTGACACATCTGAAAAGACAGCTCAGCTACAGTGACTCTGATTTAAAGAGGGCCAAAGCTATCCTGGAGCAAGGGGAGACACCTTGGACAGTGCGTGCCCAGGACTTGCTGGGCCACAGCTACCAGCATCAGAAGCACATCAGCCACTGTTACATACCGCCAGCTCCAGAGTTAGCTTTAAATAAGGAAGCACTGGTTCACAGTACGTTTTCCTCCTGGACCCAGTCAAAGTGTGGAGGCTTAGAAGGACTCAAGGATGATGGGTCACCACTCTTCTGTAGGAAGGACATTCCGAAGGAAGTACAGCGGAGCAGAACCTTCTCTGTGGTTGTCCCTTGTCCACACAATCCTGGAGAACCAGTGCCACCCAGCTTTGCAGGTGTCCATAGGGAACCAGGGCAAGTCACCCGCTGTCAGTGTGAAGCTCCTGGTGGTTGGATTCCAGGCTCTATGCAGGGGGAGGGGAGGAATCCCTGCAGCCCTCTAAACTGTGACTCCAGTCCTAAAGCACAGTTCCCACGCGGACAGGAAACCCCAGACAGCTCAGACCTGTCGGAAGCAATGGCACACGCTGGGTTTCGGCCTGAACTGAGTGCTGAAGCCAGGAGAATACTGGCAGCCAAAGCGCTCGCAAATCTAAAGGAGTTTGTAGACAAGGAAGAGGTGATCAGGAAAGTGGAAATGTGGCAGGTATTGGTATCTCATTTAATTATGTATACACATGTATGTGCATATATATATTCTACATACACACACACACACACACACACACACATACAGAAATGGTTTTGTCAGACCAAAAATACGAAACAAATTTTTCCAAACTTCTCAGTTACAGAAAGAGAAGATAGAACTTGAGGTTTCCCACTATGATGTGAACCTGATGTAGAAATGACCCAGGGCGTTTGCTTAGTTCCAGTTAGATTTCTGTGTTCAGGAATCCACCTGGCATGATGCTTGCTACATACATGATGTTAATGTGGGTTGCTTTCTTCTAGGGGCAGCCAAGCCCACAGAAGATGATGTTAGGAACTGGCCTGCAGTGTTTTTCTGACCAAGGACCTGGAACCATAGTTTGGGAACCACTGGTCCTAGTGACAAAAATAAGGCAATTTACTTCCCAAAGCTTATTGGTGCAGGTGGTGAGTTAGGCCTGCCTTCTTGGCCTGCTGTCCACAGACTTGCTGGCTTCGTTCCGACGGGGTCACTTCAGGCTTAGAGATAGCAAATGGAAATGACCCTGTGATTTGTTATATCTGAGAGGACTCAGAAACCCATTTCTTGGCTCTTAGAGTGGGAAGTTTTAAAACTGAACTCCTTTTTTGTTTTACTCTTAGTAGGAAGACAGTCTTTAGCTGTGCTTTCTTATCCCAGATGAGCACCTTGTCTGGAGAAAAGAAACTCGGCAGAAACAGGGAGCCGGCCCCAGCATGGGACTGACTTGGGCTGTTTGACTCAGAGAGACCTGAATTGGCACCGTGCTCTTCTGTGGATTACTTGAGAGATTTTATTTCATATTGTAATATGTGTATTTGGGAGGTGGGGTGGGGTTTGTATATGTATGTAGTTGTCCTCAGATCAGGAGAGAGTGTCTGATACCTGGGAACGGAGTCAGATTACAGGCATTATAAGACCAGTGACACGAGTGCTGGGAACTGAACTAGGGGCTTCTGGAAGCACATGCTCTTAGCCGAGAGCCAGCTCTTCAGGCTGTGCTATCAAAGTAATTGCTACACTTCTGTGTTCTGCGAGGATATCTTCTGAGGCAGGAGATTATGTTTGGAGCTCTTACCAACTTACAATGGTAAAAGTTCATCTGAATTGCCGGGCGTTGGTGGTGCACGCCTTTAATCCCAGCACTCGGGAAGCAGAGGCAGGCGGATCTCTGTGAGTTCGAGGCCAGGCTGGACCGACAGCCTCCAAAACAGAGAAACCCTGTCTCGTAAAACCAAAAAAAAAAAAAAAAAAGTTCATCTGAATTAGAGTATTTACCTAATAACAACTCAAACATTGTTTTCCTTCCAATAAATTTTCTTTATTCCCCACAATAAACTAAAAAAAAACTCTCATTCAGTCAGCAAATATTTCTCATGCATTATTGTATGTTGAGAGCTAACAAGTAAGAGGACATTTGTGTTACAAATGTCATGGTACCAATCCTGGGTCAGCCCTGCATGTCCCTTGGCCAAGTGCCCACATGAGCTGGGAAGATGTAGGTTTGGGCCACATGCCGTCAGTTCTTGAGGCAGGAGCAGTCGAATCTTTGCAAGTTCAAGGCCTGCCTGGTCTACATAGAGAGTTCCAGGACAGCCAGGGCTACATAGAGACCCTACCTCCAACAACAAATATGTGCACGTTTGGTTTGAGACAAGCTTAGCGTTTATCTGTGAGGTGCCTCCCTGTGGGGTGCCGTGAATGTTGGAAGTAAGTCCTGTGTTTCTTTTTCTACCACTCTGTGGTACAGGCTACACGTATTTACTGGGCAATTAAATGGATATTAACAATTACTGTGTTTTTTATCATTGAAAAGTTTTATTTGATTTAGAAAGCATAGGTCTAATCCCTGTCAGAAATTTCTTATTTCTTATAACTCATCTTTGTAAGGTGAAATCTTAAATCTCATATGAGACTGGCAGTCTGAATCATGAGCGATAAATCCTCCGTCCCTGAGTTCTAGTCCCTGGACCCACATAATAGAAGGAGAAAACCAACTCCACACACACATGTACAGGCTCACACACGCGCACAGGAATACACACGCGTCAGTGCATACATGAGTACACACAAATAAATAAAATAATTAAAGCTCGTATTTAACCTGTCTCCAGGTATTTGGGAGGATTCACAAGGCTTCCCACTTGTTTTCACCCTCCCAGATTAAAGGTGCCAGACTTCTTACTTGTAGGCTTCTCTGTAGGATTCTAAAAGACACTTTTAGAAAAGCACACACCACAGTTACCAACTTTCATGCAATTTTCTGTGTGTGGTTAAAAGGTTTATCTGAGACCCCAGCCTAGCTTATAAATGGTCCCCTTTTTTAACCTACCATTTCCTTATTTGCAGTCCAGATTTCTGTTTTGTTTACCAGATGCCTGAGAGAGAAGACTGCCTCTTGAACCATGTCTGTGGCCTCTGAATCAGAGTCTGGGCCCTTCTGTCAGTAGTTAGCCTGTACTGTTTGTGGCAGAGATGAGGCTCAGCTTAGGGGAGCTCCTGTGCTAGCCGCCCCCCCCCCCAGAGGTGCAGGCCCTGAGGAAGGTCTCGATTGCACCTGAGAGCCCAGCCTTCACTTAGCCGCCTGTGGATCCCCCATTAGGCTCTGTACACCCCTCTTTCCTGTATCCATCTCTCTCTCCCTCTTCTCTGCAGAAAGAATTAAACTCCCGAGAGGGAGCCTGGGAGAGAATATGTGGTGAGAGAGACCCTTTCGTCTTGTGCAGTTTGATGTGGTCGTGGGTGGAGCAACTGAAGGAGCCTGTGATCACCAGAGAGGATGTGGGCATGTTGGCTGACAGACAAGCAGATGCTAGTGAAACCCTGTTTTTACTAGAGAAGGTAAAGCAGCTAATGGACAAGCCAATGACTTAATTAAGTCCCTCAATATGTTTCACACATGTGCAAAAAAAAAGGATGAAAATTTTATTTAGGTCTTAAATTTAGTGAATTTTTTTTCTCCCTAATTTTGTGTATGTGGTCTCTGTATGAGTTTGTATATGAGAGTGCAATGATTGTAAAAGCCACAAGAGGGCATCCAATTCCCCCGGACAGAAGTTGTAAGTCCTTATGAACCTGCTGGCATGGGTTCTGTCCAGGTCCTCTGCAAGAGCAGCACATGCTCCTGAACCCTGAGCCATCTCTCCAGTCCCCCAGCTTAGTAGTTTTCCTAAGAGAAGAGAAATTGGCCTGGAGATGCAGCTCGGTGGTAGAGGAGTAGCCTAGTGTGTGTGCCAGGCCCTGGGTTTGATCTGCAGCAGTATAGGCACAGAAATGGATACACATTTAAAACCACACCAATCTCCAGATTTATTTAATTCAGTCTTTGTGACGAAACAACCAGCTCTCCCCCATCTTCCCAACAGTTTCCTTGTAAATATGCTGCATTAAACACTTGGCTGAGCGCATGATAAATAAGCCTTTGAAATTGAGCCCTAAGTCATTTCCAGCAGCTCCCTCTGTACTTATTTGAGTTGGTTTCTTGAGATATCTTCAATTAATTTTTTTTTATTTCTGGAAAAAACCAAACAGGGGCAGTACCAGACCATCCTCTGTGTATTGCGTTGCATAGTGAGCCTGCAGACGCTTCCCATGGAGGTGGAGGAAGCTTGCCTGTCACATGCCATTAAAGCTTTCACCAAGGTGAGTCCCTGTGTCCCCACACTGTCACATGCCATTAAAGCTTTCACCAAAGCCGGGCGTTGGTGGCACACGCCTTTAATCCCAGCACTCGGGAGGCAGAGGCAGGCGGATCTCTGTGAGTTCGAGGCCAGCCTGGTCTACAGAGTGAGTTCCAGGATAGCCTCCAAAGCCACAGAGAAACCCTGTCTCGAAAAAACCAAAAAAAAAAAAAAAAAAAAAAAAAGCTTTCACCAAGGTGAGTCCCTGTGTCCCCACACCAATCGCACTGTCTCTGTAAGTCAGGGGTTCTCAGGTAAATCTTGAGCACGAGTTTTATAAGAAGTTGGAGTTGCTCCAACAGTGGCGTCAGGAAAAAGCTGGCTTTTCAGGTTGTTGAAGATGGTGTGGAAACAGAGAGTAGCAGCTGAGTATTCACCAATCATTTCAAGTCTTGTTCCTCATTGGAGGCTGGGGGATTTGCTTGTCCAGATAGCTCCACCTTGTGTTTAAACCCTAAGGAGGGGTAAACATCCAAAAGTGTCAGGTCCCTCAAAAACATTAAATGCATGCTTCCGGGAGAAATGTGGTTTATTTCTGACGGAGAGCCTTGTGAACACTACCACCAAGACCCTGACAAACAAGTGGAGCGGCATCCCAGATCCCTGGTGTTGCCAAGGAAGGAAGCAGCCTTTCCCTCCTCAGAATTTGTCTAAAAAGAAGCAATTTGTAGCGGTGAGAAGCTGCACCCAAGATCCTGGTTCTTTTTCAGTAGGAGACGCCTTATTCTGGGGACAGTGCAGGACTGCTCTAGTTCCCCAACCTGTCACTGTCACTCCTCAGCAGAGAATCACAGGCATGGCAAAGGCCCCAAGTGTCTATACAGTGCATTCTCAGCAGAGAGGGGACCTTCAGTCTCTCGGAGGTTTTTATGTGTGCAAAACACTTACTTACAGGAGCCAGATTTTATTTAAACTCTCAGAAATCTCAAGGCGGTGGGTATTGGGTTTTATATTTATATTCACATGAGGAAACTGAAGCCCACGGACCATTCATAATAGTGGCAAAATTACAGTTAGGAAGGAGCAACGAAATGATGTTATTGTTGGGGTCCCCACAACATGAGGAACTGTATTAAAGGGTCTCGGCGTTAGGAAGGCTGAGAACCACCACCACCACAGACTTAGACAAAAGATGGAGATACATAGCCATAGGTGGGAAGCCACACTGTTCAGGGCTTCAGACTGCAGACCGGAGTGGTCCTGGGGCTTCGGAATGTCACACATAACAGTTGGTGTGCTTCTTTTGGAAAAGAGACTTGCAAAATCAGTGACTCTGAACTTACACTCACTGCCGACTTCCTTGCTGGCCAGCTGCAGGGATTGTACTAAACTTGCAGCACTAGATTGAAGTTTTAAGTTTTCACTCTAAGGTTTGATATTAATGTGATTGATAGCTCTAACATAGTCTTCCAGTTAAAATGTATGAAGTTCATCATGTGTGCTTTTCAACTATATGTATTTCTATATAAATCTTTGTTATAGTTTTTTTCCAAATCCTTCTTTTCTTTGAGAACAGAAACTTGTTAAAGTTTTTGCTACAGTGTCTTAAATAGAAAATTGTTTTGGTCACCAGGTTAGTTTTGATTCTGAAGATGGACCAATAGTTTACAACACCCTGAAGAAAATATTTAAGCACACATTGGAAGAAAAGAGAAAAATGGCAAAAGACAGTCCTAGGCCTGGCCTCTCGTGAAGTTTTCCTCTCTGGACAAGTATCGCCCCAAGGGCCCATCCCACATAGGGTGGCGCTTCTGTTCCCATGTGGGCGTGGCATGCTGGCTCTGCCCTTCCTCGCCACACTCCATTGTCAACGCTGCGTCTCTTGTGCTGAGAATAATGGTTCCTTTTTGGAGTAGTTATTTATTTTAAAATATCATTGGCTGTGTCTTGAGAGCTTGCCATAAAGTTGGTGCCACTTTATTTATTTACTGAATTAATACAGTTGTGTTGACATTTTATGTATGTTATATTTGTGTCATTACTCTTTTGACATTTTGAAGGGGAAATAAAGAACCCTTCCAAAACAGTTATTTTCTTAACAGAGCTCTCCTTGGAGTTTCTATCAAATAGATAATTTTAGTAGTAAAACCTTACTATGTATCCCCCCACAAGACATATGTCTATCCCCTCCTTCAGAAATACGACCTAAGAAAGTCACCAAGTGTCTTAAACTGTTTTATATTTGTTATTAAGAAGACCATTAATACATTGTAAAGGACTTTTAAAAACTTTGAAGCCTTGTGGGTTTTCTTTTATTTTTTACAGACGTGGCAAAGGCTTTCAAAGTGTGTTATTTTTCAATGATTCAATGATTCAACTCACGTTAATCGACTGACTGGAGTGGCTGGGATTTTGTACTTGTAGAAAGTAGCCTTGCTCTTGTCAGGCTTCCAGACAACCTCTCCCTTGGCTGTTGGAGGAGGGAGCAGCTCTCAACCCAGAAGCCTTATTCCACTTCCCCAACCTGCTGCTGAGCCAGTTGGCTTCTTTATAGAGAAGTGGGAACAGACATGGCCAGTGTGGGCAGTTGCTAAGGAGCAAAACTGGCCTTTGTCCTCCCAGGGACTGTGGTGCTGGGAGGAGGCCCCTCACCAGTCTGCTGTCTTGGGGCACTGTGGCCATTCTGCACAGGCAGCTCAGACCTGGCGCGAGTCAAGCAAGCCACTGCGTGCCCCGGGAGTACTGGCATTGCTGCCTGCCCCCATCCCCACCCTTCTGCCCTTTCACAAGCCCACTCGCCTTGGCCTCTGACACTAGCTGCTGTCTTGCTATGGGAAGTATAATTTTAAAATTGAATTTGACCCCAGATTGCATTCACCTTAACTGGCTTCAAATGAGAACAGATAAGTGCTCAAACTTGTTCCTTTAGGTAAAACTATTAATCAGCAATTGAAGCCTTAACTTATTTAAATTAAGTTGCTATAGGAGCCAAAGAACCCATGCCATAAAGAGACAAGGAGTTTCTTGATAGAGGTGATAGCCAGACCAATTCAAACTAGAGACACAGCTTCTCAGAATGCGAGGAAAGAAGCAAGACTGAATTAGAACAACTGAAATGTCTCTAACTCATGCATTTCTGAATTACACTCTAGTATATCAAAAACTATTCTAATCATTAGTCTCACCAACTCTGATGGCAAAGGCTAAGTGCAGCTTTCTTCACCCTGCATTTTCTTCTTGGGAAATGAAATGTAATAGCTGTAAATGAAGTGGCTTACCCCATGTTGAAATGTCTTTTTAAGTGCCTAGCCTAGCAGCAGGAAATAGTTGCATTTTATCTCCTGTGGTACATTCTGGAATCTGATGTTCAAAGAATGTTTGTCTTCATGTCTGTCCACCTCAAGTGGGCGAGTGATGCCATGGAACTTCGCCACCCTCCGTCCTCAAAGCCATCCGTGCCCATGCATCTGGAGCACTTGTTTTAAGCTCCAGAACAGTCATGTGACCACGCCACTGCATGTCAGAACATCCAAGCACCAGCCTGAGAAGACACAATCAGGCTCTGTATAGGTGTTGTGTTTCTTTGAATAAAGATGAAGAGAACAACCGCTGGCCTGGTCTTCCTGTTTCTTCGCTGCGGTGCTCCAGGGCGTCATACACACTCCAGTGACACTGGTAAGGTTTGCTCTTAACCGGTTCAGTGGCTGAGCTGGCTAGCCATGCTCGGGTGGACACGATTCTATCCTTCCTCCTCTATTGTAGAAAGAGTTCTTTCTAGCTGAAAGGATGAAATTTTCCCATATGGGAGAAGTTTTTTTTTTAAAGATTTATTTATTTATTTATTTATTATATATACAGTGTTCTGCCTACATGCCAGAAGAGGGCACTAGACTGAATTGTAGATGATTGTGAGCCACCATGTGGTTGCTGGGAATTGAACTCAGGACCTCTGGAAGAGCAGTCAGTGCTCTTAACCTCTGAGCCATCTCTCCAGCCCCCATGGGAGAAGTTTTAAGGTTGCAAGCTCTGCAGAAGAAGCAGCAACTGAGAGTAAGCACATCATCCTGAGAACTCACCGTGGGCAGGCGCTGCCTCGCTCTCTTAGCACCCTGAAACAGGGTAGTGTTCATTTGATGACGACACAAGTCGGGCAGAGACCCCACCACCACCACTGTGCCCACAATGCAGCCTAAAAGTTTGTCGCACCTGCTGTGCGGCCTGCATCCAAGAATGTAGCGAGGTGGTCGGGATAGATGACACAGAGACCGGTCGGTTGCTTTTAGAAAACTTTATCTTCCCAAGTCAGCTTAGGAGAGAGCTCTCAGAAGAAATCTCAGGAGAAGTCTCTGGCGAAATCTCTGGAGAAGTCTCCCCAAGAAAAAGGGCTTCCCTTTTTAAGGACTTTTGCCATCCATTTACATACCATTCTTTCCACTTCTCACCCTCCTGGCTGGTGGTTTAATCTCCGGCCCCAGAATCGGGGAGACACCACAGGGGGCAGGAAGAGGCATCTAGCCATAGGAGGTGTGGAAGGCATGGTATTTCAGTGAGCCAGCCCTTATCTGAGCCCTATCAAGCTTTAAAGCACTGAATTGTTTTCAGTAAACATTACATAGATGCCTGCTCCCAGGCCGAAGGGGAAGTGGGTTTCTGCTCAAGGTCTGGTGTCCCCACAATTCACCCCTTTTTATTTTTAAATGAGGCACTCCTGTCTTAGGTCAAGTAGGGTCACCCTCCCTGGCCCGTCTTTGGGGGACCTTGAACCCCTGTTAGGTGGGAGTGGGTCTTCCCCACAAGTTGCCCGTCATTGAAGTAGCCCCACCCTTAAAATCATTTGTAATAAGGCTTTATGGCTATCGGGATTGCCATGGGCTAAGGCACTTTGAACTCAGCATGAAGCCAGAGCGCCTACTGCCACTGTTACCATTCCTAGGATCCCCACTGACATAGCGCCTCTCTGTCACCTGCCCATCCCCCGATCTGGGCCTTAGCATTCTACCACCAGCCTTTCTTTGCTACAAGGGTGATTTATAGTTACAATTTGACGGTCAAAACAGTGATAAAGTTTACAATTATTTTAAGATCTACTTAGGAAAGCATTAGAGAGTGCTCTTGCACAGATACATTAGGTACAATCATTGATGTTACACATGTAGCATTATAAAAAATATGAACAAGAGGCTTGTTGCACTATTTACAAAGTACCAATTTGTTCCTGTGGTGATGTAGTCTGTCGATTTAATGTCAGTAGTATCAGCCGAACATGCAACCCGAGTCAAAGTCTTTTTGTCGCACCAGGACAAACCATATTTCTCCAGAAAAACACATTGTGATTCCAAAAACAGGAACTACCGAGTCTGATATTTCAAGTGACCATGTCCTGTTCAAATACTGAAAAAAGGCTTTTGCCATTCATCACAGTCCATACCAATGTCTAAATGTTAAATGGGTCCTTTTTCCCCCAAAGGGAAAAGCTGGCAAAATGAATTCTGTTGTTTTAAGGTGTATCAAAGGCTAGCTGCTAATCTTCTAGTTTTGTTGGCTTTGGGATGAAAACTCACGGGTCCAGGAGGTTGATGTAGCAAGCCTGATGAGAAACTGGAAATCTCGAACTGACTGTTTTATTTCTTTCTCGGCTGTAGATTTGATGACATCAAGGGTCAGGAACACTGATTTAGGAGATCTCGAACTGGCTTGAGCAGGCTCCCACGGTCTCAGGTCCAGTTTTTCTGCTCCATGCATCTCACCAGATGTTGTGACCGCTACTGAAGCTTTATTCTTTTCCTGTAAGAAAACACAAACATGCCCTCGACCCCAAATTAGGGTCTTCTCTACTGTCTAGTGTATGGATGTTTCCATTTGGCCTGAGTAATAGTTATTTAACTTTCATTATGTTAGAATCTGTCTGAAGCAGATTCCTCACTGGCATTTATATTTTATAAATATTTAAATGAGGAGTGGATTATTTAATGAATCATGTGGAGACTGGGGACATTACTCCCTTTATTTTTAAATTTTGTTTGAACTGTTGAAGTTGGACCATAACAGTAGAAGGATTTGTCTACCCTCCTTAGTCAACTATCTAGGTGAATTGGGATCACTATTTAAAGTATTAGTAGATGTCCTTTAAAAGGGACATAACCATTAAGTACCTTTGAGAATCATTTAAGGATTGTAAACTATACTATGTCCCAAATAGTCCTTTTTTTTTTTTCTAACCTGTAGCTCTCACTAGCTGACAAGGCCTCATTTGCATCTGAGCTGACAAGGCCTAATTTGCATCTACACAGACACCTTTGGGGGTGGGGGCCTGCCAAAGCGGCAGGACAGTTCCCTGAAAAAACCTCTCTTTCTCTCTCTCTCTCTGACTGGCTCTGAGGGCTTAACTTGAATTTTTTGTTAAAATATTAACCGACTGACTGGATGTTTCTTTTGGCTATATCTAAATCGATTTAGGTAGTTTTTAACTGTTTGAAGGGATTTAAGTATCCCTTTAATCATATCCAAGGCAATTAGAACAGTTGCTTTTGTCAACATTCATGCATTTACATTTCACACTTCATACATACTGACGTGGCCACGTCCATACACACAGACCATGCATACATATCTCTCCTTGCCTAGGTTATGATTAGTTTGTTGAACTGAAACTTCTTTAACAGAACAACTCCAGTCAATCTTTGAATTAAAGCAAAAGGTTGAAAAAGTCCTGTATGTCCCTTGTCATTTCTTCATTAGAGAAGTTTTGAGCTACACTCAGGGGCTACAGCCATACCCACTCCTTGTAATTCTGTAGATGCAAAGTGGAAAGGCCAGGCTTTTGCCAAAAGTTTTTAGAGATGACTCACAAAATTCAATAACCTACCCTATATAAATGTAACCAAACATTTTTATTTTATATACCTTTGTCTTTTTCTTTACTGAATACTAATACCTCATTTATTAACTTTACCATTTTTTTTTACCCATCTTTAATCTATCCTCCCATTGAGGATGATCCTCCAATCCACCCTCCAACTGAGGGCAACTTTTCATCTTAGGTTCCCTTGACCTTTGTTAGGTGAGGGCCTAGACATTTAATCTAATCCACCCTTCAACTGAGGGTGATCTCTTAGGTTCCCCTTTCTTTTTTGACCTTTGTTAGGTGAAGGCCTGGAGATTTCATCCGGTACCCCTAGCTTGGTACCCCCTTTTTAATACATACTTACTTATAGCCTTACTTGTTGGCCAGTCTTTTAAATCTCTCAGTTTTCCTTTACTTTCCTGACCTCAGTGGATCAGGTGAAAGACTGGAGATTTCTTATTTTACCCTCCCTTTTTTTTTTTTTTTGACTGGGTTTCTCTCTATCCTTTTGGAGGCTGTCCTGGAACTTGCTCTATATACAAGGATGGCCTCCATCCTACCTACCTCTGTCTCTCGAGTGTTGGGATTAAAGGCATATGCCACCAACACCCAACTCTAAAGATCATAGCGAACATCCTTCCAATATGGGACATTTAAGTCTCCCCCAGTAATGAACCATGGACTCGCATGTTCAATCCATTTTAAAAAGCCTTCCAAGGTTTTAGACTTTACTGTAGTCCCATGTCCTTCAAGTAACTTTTTAACTTGATACTGTAATTCGAGCTTCCCAGAACTATTCCCCATGGTTTCTTTTCTTTTTTTTTTTTTTCCCCAATCTTTCCCTGGCCAGAAAAAGAGACAAACCCGCTCACTTACCTCGCTTTCATGATCTCGGTGGGACCTCCAATTGTCGCACCTGCTGTGCGGCCTGCATCCAAGAATGTAGCGAGGTGGTCGGGATAGATGACACAGAGACCGGTCGGTTGCTTTTAGAAAACTTTATCTTCCCAAGTCAGCTTAGGAGAGAGCTCTCAGAAGAAATCTCAGGAGAAGTCTCTGGCGAAATCTCTGGAGAAGTCTCCCCAAGAAAAAGGGCTTCCCTTTTTTAAGGACTTTTGCCATCCATTTACATACCATTCTTTCCACTTCTCACCCTCCTGGCTGGTGGTTTAATCTCCGGCCCCAGAATCGGGGAGACACCACAGGGGGCAGGAAGAGGCATCTAGCCATAGGAGGTGTGGAAGGCATGGTATTTCAGTGAGCCAGCCCTTATCTGAGCCCTATCAAGCTTTAAAGCACTGAATTGTTTTCAGTAAACATTACATAGATGCCTGCTCCCAGGCCGAAGGGGAAGTGGGTTTCTGCTCAAGGTCTGGTGTCCCCACAAAAGTTCTTGGCCAGGTGAACCCTCCCAGTCTAAAGCCCCTCAGTGACACCAGAGCCGCCCAGCGCTGTGTTCCATCAGAGTGCCTGTTGTTTTTGTGACGATGGCCAGAGCACATCCCTGGAAAAGGCTGAGCCAGCACTAGCTATGATGGCTCAGCCTTCAGTTTCTCCTACTTGTAGGACTTGCTAACTGCCTCTGGGGAGAATTCCTGTTCCTACTGCAGTTTGTTTATTTGCATAACTCAAATTCTATGCTGATTTACTTAGTCATATCTTAGCCAGCTTCCATTCCCAGTTTTATGTGAATATGCTGTTGTTACAGGCGTACATATGAGTCTAGAGGGCAGATTCTGGAGTTTCCAGCATCTTGTGTCAGTTTGCAATGAACTGTCCAGATACACAGGTCATTAGAGGAGATGAGCGGTTTCTTGGGGAGACACAGAAGGGCCTGAAGGTGTGCCATGCCTCCCCTGTGGCCTGACTTCAAGAGGGGTAGAAGGGTGAGGAGGGCTGAGGTGGTTTCCCAGGGACATCTTATGAGTCACTAACATGGAGCTCCAAATTCTATGATCCAACGTGGAAGCAGTTTCATAAAGTTTTATCATTTTTAAGAACAAAGAAATTCATCAATCCAGGTATATTAGTGGGTACATCAGAGAGTCAAACTCAGCCAGAAGGGGAAGATTTTCTATAGGGCCTAAGATGCTATCTGATGACATTCTTAGCTTCTAGGTTGGCACAAGCTCGTGGTCTGCTAAGTTAATGTTTTCCAAACAGGCTTTTATCTATTAGTCACAAGATTTAAGTTCTAACACAGAGGTGGGACAAGGAATGGCTATTCCCGAGGTCCAGAACTTAGCCCAAGATAAAGTAATTAACCCCTGGGACGTGACTGTCCAATCTCCACAATACTGTACTTGTAGCCAGTCAGTCTCTGCAGTCACAGCTTCTTTCCAGGCTTCTTCACGCCTCCCACATGCAAAGATTACAGGCGTGTGCCTGATGTATACAGTGCTGGGGACCAAACCCAGGCCTGTGTACATACTAGGCAAGTGCTCCTACCATTTTTTTAATTATAAGATTTGTGTGTGTGTGTGTGTGAGAGCGCGCGCGCGTGCATGTGCACAGGTTTATGCACATAAATTCAGTACCTGAAGAAGCAAGAAGAGGTATCATATCCCCTGGAGCTGGAGTTACAGGAGGTTATGAACCACTACATGGGAGCTGAAATCCAAACTCAGGTCCTCTAAAGGAGCAGTATACGTTTTTAGCTGTTGAGCCATCTCCCCAGGCCTCTACCCTTTCATTTCTTGTGAGTTTTTCTCGTTCTCTTCTTAAGATGGGCTGGGGAAATATTCAGTGGTTGAAGCACTTGCCATGTAAGTGTCAGGGCCATAGTTCAAGTCCCCTAATCACATATAAACTCAGGCAGGTATGCAGGCCCGCCCGTGTTTCTCAGAAGGGAGAGACAGGACCCACCCAGCCAAGCTAGCTGTGTCTGCTAGTTCTTGATTCACTTCAGAGACCCTTCATTAACCAGAGAAAGAAGAAAAAATTAAAAACACCCAGGCTTTTGATTTCAGATTCATGTGGAGGGGCCATTTCTGTAGGGAAGCAATGATCAAATTGGCCATTCAATGTGGTTCAACCTAATTTTAAATGTTCCTGTGGCTGGCAGAGGGTATTCCCTGGGTTTTGATAAGGTCTAGATTAGACGATCATTATTCTAAACAGCAGCCTACTTGTTCACACTAGTTTCTTTCACAAATGCTAGAGACCGGTAGGAAACCTTGGTTCTTTGAGCAAGACATGTGCCTGCCCTGGGCTGTGCTCTTGCTAATAGCGACATGGGAATTATTACTTAGTCATGAGCCCCGTTATCCAAGCGCCAAGGTGCTATGGTCCAAATGGATTCATGTGTTGGGGTCTAAATCCCCACTGCAACAGTGCTGGGAGTTGCAGCCTCAGGGGAGGTGGTTGGGTCATGAGGCTCTGGCCACCAACCAGTCTAATAGTGCTTTGTTTTCCCTCAGTCACGTGAGGACAGAGTATTCTCCACCCACCTCCCACCCCTGGGTTGAAATAGCCAAGGTACCATCTTGGTAGCAGAAGACAGCTACCAAGCTTGACTTCCCAGCTTGGACTAACTACCAAGAAACTGGTACCACAGAAGCAGGGTGTTGCTGTGACCAGTAAGTAAAAGTGTAGAAGGGGTTTGGGAGCTGGGTCAATGAGGACCTCAAGTTTTGATGTTGTGTTTGATTAGGGCTGTAGCCTCAGCTCATTCTTAGTTGTCCCTACACCAGGAATGGGCAAGATTTGTATCTTCACAGTGAGTGAATTTATTGAATTTACTCAACTCACAAGTGACACTGGTTTTGTTGGCTGCCTTTTGAGAGCTTGGTCATTGTTAAACACGGGTTCTTCTATTCTAAGCTTAATGATTAATATTAACTCCCAGATCACACATTGCAAGATCATGCAATAGATAGATAGATAGATATGCTATTAAAGAATTAAAGAGTTCATGGGTGTACATGAGAACCCTACTGGAAATTAGGGGAAAGGTCATCCTTGCTACAAAGTGGCAAAGAGTTTAGCATCATGTCTGTTCTAGAAGTTTCTAGATGTCAGAACTTAGGGCTGAGGGACTAGCATTCTCAGTAGATATCTTCTGTCAAAGAAATCTCCAAGCCCCACAGTGTTCTGGATGCTGCCTGGCTTCTCTGAGCTGCTTTTAGCAAAGCAAAAGAAGAAATTACTCACAACAGAATTTATAAGAGGGAGAGCACAGAGCTACAAGTCAGGCATCCTTAGTAAGAAGCTCAGTATGGCCAGAAGGAAGCCTCGTACTATTCATGCAAACCCAGGGAGGATGTCCTGGAGATCTCCCACACTGCTGTGTTGTCCCTGGCCCTAAATACTGGGGCCTGGGAAGGAAGAATGGTTTTGAAAGGATCTGGATGCCCACAATCCTCCACGCTCACCTCCAGCCTCTTACTCATCTACTTCTTAACCTCACAAGTTATGTCTGCAGCAGTTCATCCCTTAAAATCTTCCTCTCCAGTGGTGGCACTGTTGGGGAGCGGTGTGACTTTTAGGAGGTGCGGCTTGCTCTGGAAGCGATAATCAGGACTCAGGACAGCCTCTGATTCCTCAGTCACCATCCTGTTGACAAGGTGAACAGATCCCCCCCCACCCGGGGAATGTGCTGCAACAGAACCAACAAGTAAGACTGAGCCCCACAGATGGAAACCCTCGGACTGTTGCCTTTGGCTCCATAAATCTTTCTTCCTTTATGATGATTCTGTCAGATCTTTTTCCTCAGCGATGGAATGCTGACAGCAGCGTTAACTTTAAAAATTTCCAAGTATCTGATTTAAGAAAAGACAGCTGGATTCTCATAGCTCTCTGCTTTTTCATGCAATCTGTTACAGTGTCACATGGCACGCTACAACTGGAAAGTTCCACAGTACGTTCGTGAGAACGCAAAGTGCACACAGTATCTTAGTATTCTGAGAACAGTTTTAACTTTTCAGATAACCTTGAAGGAGTCTGAAGTCCTAGATATGAGGCTTGGGAGATAGCTCTGTTTAGTGCTTGATGTGCAAGCACAAGGCCTGGGTTCATTTTCTGAAAGAGGCAGGCATAGTGGTGTGTGCTTTTAATCCCTGTGCTGGGGAGGCAGGCATGGCGGATCCCTGGATCGCAACGGCTTAGCTTAGTCAGTAACTTCCAAGCCAGGAAGAGGCTGTCTCAGACAAAAGGCGGGCAATGACGGAAGAATAACACCAGACATAGTCCTCTGATCTTCAAATGCATGCGCGTGTGCACGTGCACACGTGCGCGCACACACACACACAATGCATAAGGTAACTTTAAAAATTATTTTCTGGTGAAATAAGACTTAGACTATACATATTTTTAAAATCACTCCATTTATATAAGAAAAAAAATCAACCCATTCGACTAACAGTGAGTAATGGTCTAGAAAAATTATCAGATTTTAAAAGGAAAAGGAAAGATTTTGGACAACCAGACAAAAAGGTCAGTATTTACATGGAAAACGAAGCCTGTTAGCCATCAGTTTGCTACAAGCCTCTGGCACTAGAAGTGAACGTCTTGTCAGGTTTTTGTGTGTGTGTGTGTGTGTGTGTGTGTGTGTGTGTGTGCATGTGTGTGTGTGTGCGTGTGTGTGCATGTGTGTGTGTGTGTGTGTGTGTGTGTGCATGTGGGGGCCTCTTGTAATCACAGCACTTCCAGAGGTGGAGACAGGAGGTCCCCAGAGCAAACTGGCTAGTGTAGCTAGCCAAAACAGAAAGTTCTGGGTTCAGGAAGAGCCCCTGCCTCAATAAGTAAGGTGGAGTGATCCTATGTAACCTCAAGCCCTTACATACATGCACACACCCATGCACAGCATACATATACATATGCAAAATACATTACAAATTCCTGAAGACATTATAACTGAGTCATAGAAATTGTATTGGAGACAGTGTGTAGATATCCATCTAATGGGAAACTACAGGACTAAGAGCCTATTTCCTTCAGTAAACAAATCACAAGAGAAAATCAGAAAGGAATCTGTGGATTGAAAAGAACTTGGGTGGACCTGGCTTTTGTCCTGACATGAACAAACTATCATAAAATGTTGATGGCAATGACCACAGGAGATCTGGTGATGCAAGGGAGTATTGTAAGTTTTGTCTTTAATATACATATTTTTAATTACTTTTACTAAGGGAGTGGGGCATGGGCAAGTGAGGGTCAGATGATGACTTGCAGGAGTCTCTCTTTCTATCACGAGGGATGTAAATATCAAACTCGGGTCAACAGACTTGGTATCAGGCACTTTTACCTGCTGAGTCACTTCACTCACCCAGAATTCATATACATTTTAAAAATTTTTCTTTTTACATGTGTACCTGAGCATATGTTTACCCCCATGCAGGTACCTATGAAGACCAGAAGAATGTGTCAGGTCTTCTAGAGCTGGGGTTTCAGATGGTTAGGAGACATCTGATGTGGAACCAAACCCAGGTTCTCTGAAAGATCTGCAAATGCTCTTTGATGGGGAAGTCCTGTGTATATGTCAATAAAGCACTGTTGGCCAATAGGAAAGCAAGATAGGTGGGACTAGGAGCCGAGGAGTATTCTGGGAAAGAGAGTCAACAGCAGACACAATGTAGGCCACCAGAGGAGTAAGAGGTCTGGACCCTTTTCTCCGGTAAGAGAAATACTTAGATTAACAATTATGGGTTAAGTACTTAAATCAGAGCTAGCCAGTAAGAAACAAGATAACGGCCAACAGCTTCATAATTAATTTAGTGTCTTATGTGTTATGGGGGGGGGCTAAACCGGCAGCAGAACACAGGCAGGAATCCCACAACAATATGGTGCCCAACAGCTCTTAACTACTGAACTATCTCAAAATTCATATATTCCAGAAATACCAACAGAGTTATTTCCTTATTGTTTTGTGTGTGTGTGTGTGTTTTGAGATAGGGTCTCATTATGTAGTCCTGTCTGTCCTGGAGCTTGCTATATAGACCAGGCTGGCCTTGAATTCATAGAGATTCTCATGCCTCCTGGGTGCCGGGATCAAAGGCGTGAGTCACTACTCCCAGCCTTAGTTATTTCTTTACAAATGGCAAATGTCTTCAATGTTAGCTGGACTGGTGGCACATGTCTTTAATCCTGGCACTCAAGAGGCAGAAGCAAATGAATCTCTGTGAGTTCGAGACCAGCCAGTACTACAGAGTGAGACCTCTCTCTAAAAAAACTAGTATTCAATTTAGTTGTTTTTTTTTTGCTGTGGATTTTTTAGTTTGTTTGTTTTTTAGTTTGTTGGTTAGTTTGTTTTTAAAGCAGAGTCTCACGTAGCCCAGGCTTACCTCAAACTCATGTGTAGCTGAGGATGGCCTTGATCTTCTTGCCTCCATTGCCTAAGAGCTGTGATTTCATTCAGATGCCATCATTCCTAGCCAATACCTTCAATTAAAGGGAATTACCTAGTAAGTTAAAAAGTGTTGGTGTGGTCTGGAGAGATGGGTCAGTGGTTAAGAGCACTTACTGCTCTTGTCAGAGGACTTGAATTCAGTGGGCAGCTCATAACTGCCTGTAACCCCAGCTGCAGGGGACTCTGGGTCCTCCCCTGGTCTCTGTAGGCACTGCAGTCATGTGTACAAATCTGTACACACACACACACACACACACACACACACACACACACACACACACACACACACGAATTTAGTGATCATTTTTTAAAGTGTCCCTGTAAGATCTGCCAGTTGGCAAATGAGAAGAATTAGAGATGAAACAAAAATGATCATAAATGAACTCTTTTGGAAGCAAGGTGATACAGAGATATTTGTATGTGTGTGAATTTTTTTATAATATAAAGCTTTAGAAGGCACCGTGTAGGCTGGAGAGATGGCTCAGAGGTTAGGAGCTCTCTTAGGGGACCTGGATTTAATTCCCAACACTCACAGAGTACTTCACAACTATTCCTAACTGTTCGTTACTCCAGTTCCAGGGAATCTAATACTCTCTTCAGGACTCTGGACCCAGGCACACATGTGTGCACAGACATACATGCAGGCAAAACACCCATACGCATAACATAAAATAATGCTTTTTTAAGAGACATTGCTATTACATACTTTTTAAAATTTAAAACTATAACCTTTTCCAACTGAAACAGAACAATGGAGACCGGTGTACCTCCTTGAAATAATCAGACACATGTGAACACAGGTGCATAGACATGCTCTCATGCATGTATACACACCTACACATGTGCATGCAGCTACACATAGAGCACCCACACACATACATGTGAGTACATACATGTGAATGTACACTACATACACCAACACTGCCAACCCTGCCAGTACATACTCTCCTCCTCATTCAAGGAAGGGCAAGTCCTTGAGAGAGAGGACAAAAATGTCCAAATGCCACAGTTTACTGCCTTGAGAGACTCCTCAGGCAGTAACAGAGGGAGATGTTTACTGAGACCACATGAGTTGATGAGCAGAGTCCAGAGAGGGGAGAGGTGTGCAGGCTGAATCCCAGGGACCATCTGCTTGCGGGATTAATAGAAGACAAGGAAGAAGTTGGGCATCATCTCGAGGGATGCAGGAGAAGCACCTGGCAAAACCCAGCGGCCATTCTCAGTAAAAGCCCCCAGGAACTAGAATTAGGAAACAGCTCTTTAGCCCATTCAGGGCATCCACAAAAGCACTGTCACACACAGTGATGACGAACTGCATGCCATTCCCACAGGACCCAGAATGAACAAAGCAGACCCCGCGTTGGAGATTCTACCTAGTGCAGTTGGGCAGGGAAGAGAAGTGAAAGGCATGAAAAGAGACAGCGCTTGCTTCTCTCGCTGGATTTGCCTGATCCAGTAAGAGATCCTGCCTCAAAAACATAATAAGGAGCAGCATGATAGATGAAGACATCTGATGCTGACCTCTGTCGTAAACACACACACACACACACACACACACACACACACACACACACACACAATTCGATAAGAGCTACAAAACAAAAACAAAATGCCATTACTAGGAAATGAGTTTTGGGTTGACTTGTCCAGCTTCAATGGGATGGGTTTTGTTTTTCTTATTATATTTTGTCATGTTTGGTTATTATTTCCTAGAAGCCTGTTCTTCTCTAATGAGAAACTGAAAAGCAGTGGATCCAGAGGGGGTGTGGATCAGAGGAGAGAGACTAGGGGGAGCAGAGGGAGGGGAACTGTATGAGAAAAGAATCTTTAAAAAAAGGAGTTTAGCAGAGAGAAAGCAATATATCAAAATCAGTTGTCTCCCTTCTTCTTTCCCTTCCCTCATCTTTCTTACATCCTTTTCCTAGTTTTTAGGATGTCCCCCTCTATAGCCCAGGGTCGCCTGAAACTACCTAAGTCTCATGAATTCTAAGGCACCACCAAACCTCACCTTCCACTGTATTTACAAACACCAGCAATCCAAACTTGAAATTGCAAAGACAATGTCATTTGTCCTGGTGTCTAAAAGGTAAAATGCAGGGCGGGAAGCCCAGGGGCATGAACAACCTGTCACGTGAGTGCCAGGGCAGCTATAACAAATTACCAAACCTGGTAACTTACTGGGACTGAACACTCTCAGTTCAGGAATCCGTGAGTCCGCTGGAAATGCTCTTCCACTGCGCTGGCACCCAAGAGCCCCTGATGTTTGGATTGTTGCTGAAACACTCCTTAGCTCCTGTCTGCCTCCATAGCCACAACCCCTCTCCCTGGCCCTGCCCCTCTCCTGGTCTCTTCCTCTCCTCATATATGAACTTTATGTCTTTAGGGCCATCTGGATAAGCCAGAATGATGCTCCCAAGATAATTACATCTGTAGAGCATCTCCCCTTTTTTTTTCAAATGAGGTCCCATCCAGGTCCTGGAGATGAGAGTAAAGATGGTGTGCTTTGGTGAGGACCATGGCTCATCCTACTCAGACTGTAACGGAAAACTATGAGAGATTGCAACATGAATAAGACTGCCATTAGCTAAGTGGGAAGACTCAAGATTACCAGAAAGTTACACCCTCATTGATTTATATTCCAATATAGTGCTAAGCAAAATCCAGCAGCCTTTCCTTATAGAAATCAAAAAACTGATTTTAACATGTATGTGGAAAGGCAAAAGACCGGAGACAGTTTAAACAATTTTGACAAATAGTCCCTACCACACCCTCTTGAGTGACCCCTCCAGAAAGTTACTGTGTGGTCTGGGAATAGAACATGTTCTTCCCCATTTAGAAACACTATTTATTTTAGATAGGACTAACACACAATGCTTGGCAATTTGGTAAGGTTTTCTTGTGTGTGGTACCAGGGATCCAGCCCAGGACCTGCTGTAGCAAGCATGTGATCTTTCAAGGAACTACATCTAGAACCCCGATACAGAGAGCTTTGACATATGCACACACCCAGCTGGGCGTTGGTGGCGCACATCTTTAATCCCAGCACTCGGGAGGCAGAGGCAGGCGGATTTCTGTGAGTTCAAGACCAGTCTGGTCTACAAGAGCTAGTTCCAGGACAGCCTCCAAAGCCACAGAGAAACCCTGTCTCGAAAAAACAAAACAAAAAAGACATATGCACACACCTTCAAAAACAACACCACAGTCAGCATATCTGGATGTCTCTAGGACCCTAAGTGTCTCCCGAAGCACATTTGCAAGACCTCCCTCCCAGCCCAGGCAGCCACAGACCAACCTTCTGTTGCTAGGATGGCTGTGTACTGTCTGCAGTTTTATGTGAGTGGAATCAGACAAATGTTCTCTTTTCCAATCAGTTTCCATCTCGGCATCATTCGGCTAAAGTTCATTCCTCTTATTGTGGGTACTTGTGGTTTATTCCTTTTATTGCTCAATAATATTATCCCCAGTGGATATTCCACGTTGGTTTAGTTTTTTAAAATAGAGTCTCTCTATATAGCGCTGGCTGCCCTAAAACTCACTAAGTAGGCCAGGCTGGCCTCGGACTGTCATAGATCCACCTGCCTCTCCCTCCTAAGTACTGGCATTAAAGGTGTGAGCCACCACCCCCAGCTTATTCCACAGTGGTTTATCCACTCACCTGCTCATGACGTTGGTATTGCTTCCAGAGTTCCCAGATGTCATGAGCACTTGTGTCCAAGTCTTTGTAGATGCATGTTTTGTTTTCTTCTTGGATACATGTCTAGGAGTAGCTGGATCACACAGTGGTTTTATATTTAAGTGTTTTGATGTCTTTTAAAACTGTGTTGCAGAATGATTGGGCCATTGTGCTCCCCACTGGCAATATCAGAGTTCAAGTTTCTTTATATATTCAGTTATATCTGGTATGGTGAATCCTTCTTCATTAAAAAAAATTTAAAGTTGCCACCCCCCTCCCTCCCCCATGTACATGTATGTGGAGGCTAGACGTTGGTACTGGTGTCTTTATCAATTGCTCTCCCTTTGTTTTCTTTCATTCTTTCTTTATGTTTGGGTTTTTGAGACAGGCTTTCTCTGTGTAGCCGTGGCTGCCCTGGAACTCACTCTGTAGACCAGGCTGGCCTTGAACTCACAGAGCTCTGCCTGCCTCTGCCTCCTGAGTGCTAGGTTTAAAGGTGTGCGCCACCACCGCCCAGCTCCCCCATATTTTTTAAGATAGGGTGAGTCTCTGGCTGAACTTGATGTTCAGCAATGTGGCTAGACTGGTTGGTCCCTGGGTCACCAGAGTCTGCTGCTTCTGCCTCCAAGCACTGAGGTCACGACCACAGAATGCCAGGTCTGTGTTGTTTAAATGGTAGTACTAGAAGATCTGCACTGGAGTCCTTACACTTTCATGGTGAGCTTTTTTTTCCTGACTGAGCCATCACCTCCTATTATTTTTTGAAGTTAAAAAGAAGTAGACCTTCTTACTGAACGCCGATGCCTGTCACCCGAACCTCCAGTGGACCTCTGCAAGTGTCTGTATTTTGACAATAGAAGGCTTGGGTTATTCCACTTCATACTCTAAAATGCCTTTAAAGAAATTGAAATTTATTTCTCAAGGTTTTTTTTCCCCTTGAGAATTGCTGAAGGATTGAATTTGGAAAAAAAAATGTGTGTTACACCAGCGGTCTTGCATCCTCCCTCGGTCCTGTCTCCAAATATTACTCAGTGAGACTAAACCATCATTTTTCTAGACTCTGACTAACGCTTCTTTTCCCTTCTTGGTTTTTCTGGCCACCACACATTCAGCACACAAGCTCTCTTGCCAGATGTTTGGCTTCCCGCTTTCTATATTTAAAACACACGGAGGAGATGTAGCTGTGATAGCCACATAATTTTTCATTTTCTTCTTTGGGCCAATGATTTAAAGCATTGACATCATTTTAATTCAAAGGCACAAGAATTCCTGACCTCACTTAGGAAGGGGTTCAGGCAAACTGTCTTCTGAAGGGCTGGGAGGGAGGTCAGGCCCAGGGCCTGAAGCCTCTGCTGCAGGAATTCTGACACGAGGCCTCCTGGCTGTGGGCCAGAAACTGAGTCATAGAGAATAGCTCCCTGAAAAATAAACCTTTGGGCTAATGAGAACGGCTGCTTTGGAAGGGCCTTTGTTAAGGCTGGAGAGAGGGCTGAAGCAGCCCCCGCCTCGTTCAGGTCTCACTGGAAATAACCCTGGAGGGGGTCTTCCCAACCCCTCTTTAGGTTAGGAACATAGAAATGTTTTCTACCCTCCCTCGAGCAGCCCACAGTGAAGGAGGGCCGAACTCCGGAACAGACAGCAGACGTAGGCAGGATGGGTCTTTACCGTGGGACATGTCAAGCCAAGTCCCATGAAGACAGGCAAAACCACAGAGGGGCCAGCTGTGCTCCCTGGGCAGAGGGACCCACTTTCTGAACACAGGAACACTAAATGCAAGTTCTTTGTCCCTTTGTTCTGAGAATACCAGATAATTCTCTGTCCCAAATAATTCAGATTCAAACTAAGCCCTAGGTCATTCAGGAGACAAATTTCTAAGAACTATACTCCCCAAGTTGTTTGTTCTGAGACAGAACTTTACTGTGCACCCCAGGCTGGCCTCAAGCTCACAGAGGTCTTCTTGCCTCTGACTCCTGATGCTGACATAAAATGTGGGTGCCACTGAAGACCAGCCCTCTTTTTTAAATCCAGTGTTGCAATTCTTTAATTTCAGTCTTTAAGTCAACCCAGTATTGTCCCAGTGTCCCCCACCACGCTCCTCTAGGCTGGTGAAGTCCCTTAGTCTTCTGAACTTCCAAGACAGAGCCACGATTCAAGACTGTGAGTGTCCCTAGATACTGGTTCCTTGCCTCAGGCCTCCTGTTGCTCACCTGGGCTCAGGCAGAGACCTCCAGCAGAGCAGGAATGCACACTATCTTTTCCTTAAAAGTCTAGACTCCTGTTTGGAGACCAGCCTCCCTAAAGGATAGAGGCCTGTGCTCTGACCCACAAAAGGTGAAAGCAAAACCTTGACCTCAAGATGCCTTCATTCCACAACAGAGTCTGACCTCTGCAGCTATAGACATCCTGCTAAAAACCCAGTCCAGGCTCAAGGGTTTGTCGCCAGGGTGGGGTTGAGGCTTCAAGGCTGGTCTTGCATTCACTCTGCAGCCGGGGATGACCTTGAACTTGCAGTCTGCCTGCCTCCACCTCATAAGCATGGGGATTACAGAGATGCCCTGGTTTATGCGAGGCTTCGTGTCTGCTAGGTAAGCACTCTATCAGCTGAGCTACGTGCCCAGCCTTCTTTCCATTCCCCTCCGTGTAGCCCGTATACAGGCTGAATTCTCAACACCTGACTTCCCCAGTTCAAGTCTCAGTGTCTTTCCAGCACCACCCGAAATGTACCAAAGCAGACTCCAGCCAGATCCCGGTTCATCTCCACCGTCAGAGCCCCTGTCCTGGTCCCTTACACTAGCAGAAGACTTGGCAGCTCTTCTGAAGTGAAAGGAAATCAGTGCCAGTTTCATGTGGTGGCCCTGTAAATGTGGGACAGTGCCCGGGGAACATTGAACTCAGCTCTCTGCATCCAATAGAGTTCAACAAACTGTCAAGGTCCGGCATTGCATCTCTCCAGTTCCCTGGGGGCCATGCTCTATTGCACGGTGCAATCCAGTTGGGTGTGACAGGTCATTCCTGAAATTCCAGCGCTCAGGAGTCATAGGCAGGAGGCAGGAAGATTGTGAGTTCAGGGCTCGCCTGAGCCACATAGAGGAAACCTGTCGCCAAACAAGGCAAAATCTATCCACCCCCCCCCCTTGAAGAACACAAGCAGCAGGTGACCATTTGAGGAGGAGCAGAACCCTTCGCCTCTCTTCCAGTACCCGGTGAATGGTGTCCCACAGGGGAAGTAGACAGGCCAGGCCAGCGCAGCCCCAAGGATGCTCTCCTTGGAATATAGGGTAGGAAGCAGGATGTGAATTTAGAAACAGTACCAATCTGACAGTGTCTGATGGATGAATGATTTCAAAGTTGTGTTTGTATTCTAGTCATCCTTTTTGTTTGTTTTTCATTTTATTTTGAAATTTCATTGAATACATTTATTTTACATGGCACCGTGTTACATAAAGACACCGTTGCATAAGTATACATTGTGTGTTGGACACATTTGCCCCGAATTTATTTTTGATTACATCTTACAAAAGCATGGCTCTGGAGTGGTTGTGTATATCTGTAATCTCAGAACTTGGGGTGCTGAGACAGGAAGATGGAACGTTTGAGCCTGTCCTGGGAGAGATAACGAGACCCTATCTCAAAAACCAAACCAAAGAAAACAACAGGCGCTGGAGAGAAGGTTCAGTGTGAAGTTCGCTGGTCAGCAGGTCTGGTCAACCCCTGAACTTCAGGATAAGTACCTTTCTCATAAGGTGAAGAGACATAGAAGGCATCTAACGCCAATCTCTGGCTTCCAGGTGTACATATGCATGCAAAACACACACACACACACACACACACAGAGTATCAATCTTGTGTTATGCTAGATGTTTGTTTTAAACCAGCCTTTTACTATGGACAGTTTGAACATCCCCGCTCCAAGCCAGACTGCAAATCCAGGCCCATCCCTATGTATCCACAAGAGCCGAAGTCCCCCCCCACCCCTACCCCCACCAAAGGGCCTGCAAAGCACCTCTCCTCAGGTCCTGGGTTGCTTCACAGCAGGCTGAGGACAAAGGATACAGAGGTCAGCTTTCATTCTGTTGCCCTGTATTCTAGAACCCTAGTGATCAAAAGGCCCTAAGGAGGCTGGGAACATGTTGAGGCAGGAGGGGGTGGGCAATAAGTGGCAGACTATGTAGACATGAGCCTGGGCTTCTCTCAGGATCCAAGTTTCTGTAAAAGGGATCGTTCTCACTGTCATTGTGGGCTTGGGGCTTTTAGGCAAGTGTCCACCCTTGGCCCTGACTGCTAGTCTTTGCAAGGCTCTCTTCTAGACTAACAAATCGCAATGAGGCCTCATGGTGGGTCACATGTGCCTCTGCCCCACACGAATGACTGCTCTTCTGAATATGCATTTTCTCCCATCTCATCTGCGTGTCCAAACATGACCCGTCCTTCAAGTTCAGCTCAAACACCAAGTTCTCCATTAAGCCTGTGAACCAGCCAAGAGTGAACAAAAGGACTGTGAGGCTTAAACTAAAAAGATGTGGCTCTTTACTTTCAGAAAGTTTCCAGCAAGGAGTCTCCAGAGTTCTCCCTCAGCTCACTGACTCGAGGTTTGGATAACAATCTCTGCAGATCTTAGGGCTTGACATCCTCCTCCTCTTCATTTTCCTCTCCTCCTCCTCCACCTTCTCCTTCTCTATTCTTCTTTTAAATGATTTGTTTTTATTTTATGTGCATTGGTGTTTTGCCTGCGTTTACATCTGTATGAGAATGTCAAACCACCTCAAGCTGGATTACAGACAGGTATGAGCTGTCATGTGGTGATATTTGTTTATGATCTAACAAAGTTTGCCTGACGATCTGAGTGTAGAGCTAGCCACAGAGTGCTGCATCTCTGTCACAGGTGTGTGAGGAAAGGAAGCACACAGAAGACAAGAGTGGTCCCTGTGCAATGCCTGTCCCCACCAGTGTATTGCAAAGCTCAGAAACCATAAGCCCTGGGAAGCACTTCCTGGGGTCTTACATCAGTAGTGGATATAATCAGCCCTATGCTGACCACTGCTCTGACCCCCAACAAACCATTTCTAAGTCACTCAACTGCATCCCAGAACAAAATGTAAGGTTTGTAGGAATACAAAAATGCCCAGCATCCAACAGAGTAAAATTTGCTGTGTCTGGCATCTAATCAAAGATAATCAGGCAGGCAACGGAGTAGGAAAACATGAGGACAATAACCACAGGCTCACAGCCAAGTCAGAACGGACAGATGGTAGAATTCGCAGGCAATGACATTAAGAATTATAACTAGGGGCTAGGGAGCTAGCTCCTCAGACAAAGGCACTTGCTGTCAAACTTCACCCCCTGAGTGTTCAGAAACCATATGATGGAGAGAACAGACACCGCAACTTTTCCTCTGACTTCTGCATATGCTCATGGCATACAGGTGCTCACACATATACATACACACAACAAATAAACAAAACAAAATGTAATACAATTAAAAGTTATTACAGTTATCGTGTGTAAATTTTCAAAGAGCTGGAGACACGAGAGAGGAATATCTAGGTGGTGGGCTGGAGAGGGGCTTGCAAAGTGGATGAAGTGCTCACTGTGCAAGCATGAGGACCAAAAGTTCAGACCCCCAGCATCCACGTAAAAGCCAGGCACTGTAACTCCAGTGCTGGGGGTGGGACAGAGACAGGCAGATCCAAGGGCTCAGTGATCAGCCAGTCTAGCTGGAATGGAAGTGCTACATTTAGAAAGACATCCTGTCTTGAATAATAAGGTGGAGAGTGATGGGGTAAGATACTCAGTATATTCTGGCTTTGTACATATACACATAGGCAAGTACACTTTGCATAGACATACATGCATATACCACACACACACACACACACACACACAACACACACACCAAACACACATATACTACAGACACACACATTATAGTTACACACCATGCCCCTCTTCCCAAAAATTTAAGTTTCGTTTTTTTTTAAATGAAAACTACAATGTCTTGAAAAATGCACTTGATGGGGTTAACAGCAGGTCAGACACTATAAGAGAAAAGAGAATTAATTTGAAGATACAACAATAGAAATTACACAGGATGAAACACAGAAAAACAAAGATTTTGTTTTTGTTGGGATAGATCATCGATGAGTTATGGAATGATTGCAAATGTTCCAAATATATGGATATATAATCTAGTTTCTTTTCATGTCTTGTAACTTTTTTGCCTCTTAGCAAATATCAGGGTATATGGAGTCAATGAAGGAAAAGATAAAACTGACAGAAAATTATTTAAAGAAAAATATGGTCAAAGTTCTCCAAATGTAAAGCCTGGCAAATAGTTATAGGTGCTGATGTGTTTCCTCATGGCCGCATCCTGGTCTACAGAGTGAGATCCAGGATGGCCAGGGCTACAAAAACCAAACAAAACCAAAACCAAACCAACCAACCAAATAAACCAAAACCAAACCTGTCTCAAAAAAAGCAAACCAAATCAAAACAAAACAACTTTTCCAAATTTAATGAAGACATGAACTCACATCTATAAATATGGTGTTATGGCTTGAATGTGTAATGTCTCCCACAGGTGTATGTGTTTGAACACTTGGTCTCCTGCTGATGGCACTGTTTTGGAGGCTATGGAAACTTTAGGAGGTGGAGCCCTGCGGGAAGTCCTCCACTGGGAGCAGATTCAGAAATTTAAAACTTCACACACACACACACACACACACACACAGGTCTGGAAGGCTGAAGGCATGGTATTTCCTAATTCATTCTGTAAGACCAGCATTAAGTTTTCAATGTACAGATTTTGAGGAGACATAAACATTAAGAGATCACAGCTTCCTTTCCAAAATGATGTGTTTACCAAACCTGATTATTTGGAGATTTACGCAGGCTTTGATATGTAGGAATGATTACTCAAACCATTGTCCACTGGGGATAAACTCAGTCTCCAGCTTCCCCCTCCGCTCTCTCTCCAGAAGTTAAAGTCATGATGCTGAAAGCTCCAGCCTTTCAGTTGTGGCCTTCTAGTGACCAGCCTTTACCCTGAAGCCATATAGGGGCTGTGCTGGCTAGCTTCAGTCAACTTGACCAAGCTGAAGTCATCTGAGAGCAGGGAACCTCAATTAAGAAAATGCCTCCATAAGATAGGGCAATAGGCAAACCTCTAGGGCATTTTCTTAATTAGTGATGGATTGACTCAGCCCATGGTGGGTGGTGCCTTCCCTGGGATGATGGCCTTGCTTCTCCAAGGAAACAGACTGGAGAGCAAGCCAGTAAGCAGCACCCTCCATGGCCTCTGCATCAGCTCCTGCCTCCAGGTTCCGGCTCTGTTTGAGTTTCTGCTCTGACTTCCTTTGATGATGAACAGCAATGTGGAAGTGTAAGCCAAACAAACCCTTTCCTCCCCAACTTGCTTTGTTTATGGTGTTTTGTCTCAGCAACAGAAACCCTAAGACAGGAGCCCACCAAGACTCACTTCATAGCTCAGTCAGGTTTAATGGAAAGACACTTATAAATAACAAAAGATGCCACAGTCACTCAGGGGACCCCAAAGCTTTTAGGAGCTCTGGACCAGGAACTAGGGAGAAAAATCAAACATGTATTTCTCATTATACCACAGGAAAACGTAAGAAAAAGCATCTAGGAAAACCAATAAGATATCTCACACTTACTCTTAAAACACTGAATTCCTTGGTCTAAGACCAGAAAGAAAACTAGGATGCTGACTCCCATCACCACCAGGCAGCATTTCACTAAAGGTCTGGACAATGCAATCAGGCAGGAAAAAGAAACAGAATAATGTAATGTGAGAAGTCAGAACTAAATTTCTGAAAAAAAATTAGCAAAGAACAACAACAACAGCAAAACCAATCTGATCAAATCAAAGCAAGTTTTGTTTTGTTTGTGGACCTAGGGATCAAATCCAGGGCCTTGCACACACCAGGCAAGCTTTCACCACTGGGCTACATTCTAGCCCTCTCTCAGCGTTACAAATTTGAGACAGTCTCATTCAGTTGCTCTGACTGGCCTTGAACTCACTCTATCCCAGGCAGGAATTGAACTTGTGATCTTCTCTCTCAGCCCTCCGAGTAACTAAGACCACAAGCCTGAAACTCTGGGACTGGCTAAAGTGGTTGTTTGCTTGTTTTGTAATAAACGATGTGCTCTAGAGACAACAGAACTATTTGGATAAATGGATAAATGAGTTGCCACACACAAGAACCTATTATTAATCTGAAAATTTCTGGGTACAAGAAGCTAGACAAAAGAGAATGGAATTTCCATTAGTATAAATTCCTGAAACTGTGAAGTAACATTTAATTGGAGAAAGAACATAAGTGGGTGACAGGGGAGGGGGTGGCTGGGAATGGGGGGGTGGCTGGGAATGGGCAGGAAGGAGAAAGTTATGAAGGGGGTGTTGGAGGTTTAGCTCAGCAGTTAAGAGCTCTTGCTCTTGCAGAAGACCTGATGTGGCAGTCTGAATAAAATTGGCCCACGTAAGCTCATAGGGAGTGGCACTACTAGGAGGTGTTTTTTTGGGAGTGGGTATGGCCTTGTTAGAGGCAGCGTGTCGCTGTGGGGGCAGGCTTTGAGGTCTCCTTTGCTTACTTTGCTAAGTGTCACAAACCATTTCTTGTTGCCTTCAAGAAGTCAGACTCTCAGTTTCTTCTCCAGCACAGTGTACCTGCACACTGCCGTGTGCCACTGTGATGATAGTGGACTGAATCTCTGAACTGTAAGGCAGCCATCGCAATGAAATGTTTTCTTTGTAAGAGTTGCTGTGAGGCTTCCCCTGTCATCATTTCCTGCAGCCATGTACTTGGACATCATGGCGGATGGCGAGCCCTTGGTCCGCGTCTCCTTTGAGCTATTGGCAGGCAAAGTTCCAAAGACAGCAGAAAACTTTCACGCTCCGAGCACTGGAGAGAGAGGATTTGGATGTAAGGGTTCCTCCTTTCACAGAATTATCCCAGGACTCATGTGTCAGGGCGGTGACTTCACACGCCATAATGGCACTGGCGGCAGGTCCATCTGCGGAGAGAAATTTGAGGATGAGAACGTCATCCTGAAGCACACAGGTCCTGGCATCTTGTCCATGGCAAATGCTGGACCAAACACAAATGGGTCCCAGTTGTTTATCTGCGCTGCCAAGACCGAGTGGCTGGATGGCAAACATGTGCTCTTTGGGAAGATGAAAGAAGGCATGAGCATTGTGGAAGCCACGGAGCGTTTCCGGTCCAGGAGCCGCAAGACCAGCAAGAAGGTCACCGTTTCCGACTGTGGGCAACTCTAATTCTTTTGTCTCTTGGGCGGCTTACCCACCAGATCACTCCTTCTGTAGCTCAGGAGAGCATTCCCCCGGCCCCTTCCCCCCCCCCCCCCCCCAAATCTGCTCGCAATGCCCTGTAGTCTCTGCTCTCACTGAAATTCTTTGGGTTCCATATTTTCCTCATTTCCCTCCAAGTCTAGCTGGATTGTAGAGTTAAGTTTATGATTATGAAATAAAAACTAACTAACTAAAAAAAAAAAGAGTTGCTGTGGTCATGGTGTCTCTTCACAACAATAGAAATCCTAACTAAGACACCTGGGTTCGATTCCCACTACCTACACCCACATTGTGGCTCACAACTCCAGTTCCAGGGGGGGTTTTACTCCCTATCTTCTGACCTCCATGCACCTCACACACGCATGTGATACACATACAAACTTGTAGGCAAACACATACAATTTTTTAAAGGGTGTGGGGACATTGTTGGGAAAGACAGCTGTCTGTTGATAAGTTTGATTGCAGTGATGGTTTTGAAACATCAAATGAGGTTTACTTTGGTTTTGTTTTTTGTTTTTTTCGAGACGGGTTTCTCCCAGATGTCCTATAACTCACTCTGTAGACCAGACTGGCCTCAAACTTACAGAAATCCACCTGCTTCTGCCTCCTGAGTGCTGGAATTAAAGACACGCACCACCACTGTGCACAAGTGAGGTTTAAAACAACATGAACTAGCTGGGCGGTGGTGGCGCACGCCTTTAATCCCAGCACTCGGGAGGCAGAGACAGGCGGATCTCTGTGAGTTCGAGGCTGGGCTGGACCGACAGCCTCCAAAACAATACAGAGAAACCCTGTCTCGTAAAAACAAAAAACAAAAAAACATGAACTTTAAGTGTTAGCTTTCACACATCATTCCTACTCAATAGGGCAGTTTTAAAAACAGTTTAAAGGATGTGAAAAATCAGGGTTACTGAACTAAACAAGCATAACTATTCTCAGTAAAGAAAGTATAGCTTGCCTTCCTTCTTTCTTTTTTTCCTTCCTTCCTTCCTTCGGGGCCTATCAGGTCACATATTGTATAATGGCAATTCACAATACACATGAACAAGACAGAGCTCATGCTCAAGACAGTTTAGGCCCTCAACCGTGTTCACTCTGAGTCCTGGTATCAGTGTTGACACTGCCAAACCTGTCTCTTTTCCCCGTTGCTAGGGTTTCCTCTCAGGGCTTCCTCTCATCTCTGGCCTGACTGTAGTGGTAGCTCTCACAGGGTCTGCTCTGCTTCACCACAGAGCCAGAGTTATGGGTAAGTCCTTTAAACCTGACCTCCCCTTATTCCCTATGTGTCAAAGTTTACACTCAACATTACAATATTATTGTACTATTTTGAACTATGATTCAAATTTTCATCATATGAAATCACAGTATGTTTGCAAGATAATAGGATGCACAGACATTAATCTCCCTTTTTCTGTGGTTTTGCTTTCCATGGTTTCAAATGCAATCTGAAAATATCGAAGGAAAAATTCCTAAAACAGTTCATAAACTTGAAATTGGGCGTCACTTTGGGTACTGTGAAAAACCGTTCGTTCTGGCACATTCCATACCACCCTGGGTGTGAATTTTCCCTTTGTCCGTCCGTGTATACACGCTGTGTACACTGCTTACCTGTTAGTCCCTTTGTAGCATCTCAGCTATCAGGTCAGACTGCTGTGGTACTGCAGCACTTGTATTCAAGAAACCCCGATTTTACTCAGCGATGGCCTCGCAAGAAACTGCCAAGTGCTCTCTTTAATTATCATTACAAGATAATTAACCATCATTCCAAGAACAGGAAAGATGAGTATACTAAGGCATTTTGAGAGTGACCACCTTCTCATAACTTGCACATAGTTATCTTACTTTATTGTTGTTAATCTTATTGTGCTTAAGTCATGAATTATAACTTTACCATAGGGGAGTTCAGGGGAAAGGCATTAGTCCACATAGAGCCGGGTACTATATGCAGCCTCAAGGATCTACTGTGGGAGGTGGAACATATCTCCTTGCTGATAAATGGAAGAGCACATTGTTGCCCAAAGGTGTGGGAACACCAGACCTTGAGCAGAGACCCACTTCCCCTTCTGCCTGGGAGTAGGCAGCTGTAAGACAATGTTTAGTAAAAACATGTTTACTAAAAACGATACAATAAGTTCCTGGCCACTTCCCCTTCTGCCTGGGAGTAGGCAGCTGTAAGACAATGTTTAGTAAAAACCTGTTTACTAAAAATGATACAATAAGTTCCTGGGAAAGGCCTTCCCACGGAAACCGCCCTGACCTCGACCTTGTCCAAAGACTAACCGCACCTTCAAAAGCCCACACACATCCACCTCTGGGTCAGAGCAGAACCAGCCAGGGTAGAGGAGAGAGCAGAAGCTTCTCTGGTGGGAGCTTTTCTTAGGAAGTTTTTCTTGAACCTTTTTGGAGCCTGTTTAAAGTTTTCATTATATCGTTGAACGAGTCTCTGTGTTGTCAATACCCGACACCCTCCGCACGTTCTCGGACACAGGCCGCGTAGCAGACGTGACACAAAGGGAAGCAAGTGACAGAAGGGCAAAGAGATGAGTCTGTTACAGCGCTTCCTGCATGTCTGGCTTGGTGCCCGGCTCTGCAAATTCACCATTTCATTTATTATCCTTCAGATTCAAGAGTCCTTTTCCACAAGGCAAGAGACTGCGATGCAGGGCTCACAGCTACTGCAAGCCAAGACCCCTATAACTCTGCATAGCTTGTCATGAGTGTACTTCCCTGCTTTGCTGTCCATATAAGGGGAGGCCCTACCTCTGGACTTAAGGGATGTACTGAAGACCACAGGCATAACACGAAAAATAAAAGACCCAGAGACTGATTGGGGTTCAAACTTCAAGCTGAAGATCAGGAAAGCAAAGCAGCTGACCACTAGCTCTTACCTCTACCTCAGGCTGAAAGAGCTGATCTTGCCTCCATGAGCTCTCACCAAGCCTCAGACCGCTGCCTCTCCTCAGTGTGGCTGGAGAATCAACCCTTCCTATCCTCAATGTGGCTGGAGAATGAATGCCAGCTCTGAGACCCTGCACCTGTCTTAAATACCTCTCATGAGTCCTGGGATTAAAGGTGTGAGCTCTATTACTATTTTAGACCAATTCAAGCTCATGTATCCCTGGGTGGCTTTGAACTCAGAAAGATCCAACTGCCTTTGTCTCCTGCGTCCTGGGATTAAGGGTGTGCAGCTCCTATGGTTAACTAGTATGGCTGCTTTGCATTTTGATCTCCAGTGGCTTTAATAAATAATAAACAATGCATCACCACACACAGATCCACTGGATCAGGCAGGACAATGTTGGCTATATACAACCCAGAGTGGAAGACCTTGGTTTTGCTGTTGTTTTTGTTTTGTTTTTAGAATATCACACAGGGAGTATCTGAGATTTCATCTTCTTCAAAATATTTTGGTAATTTCTTCTGCTAAAGTATTCTTTCAATAAAGATCTGCATTTGGCTACAGCAGAAACAGATGACAGTGGTTCTAAAAAGAAGTGTGTGGGGGTGGGGTGGGGTGGGGTGGGTGCTCTTGCATTTAATGTCTCCAGATAGCAAGTGGAAGGTGGTTGGCTTGGGGGACCCAGACGCTCCCCAGCCTGGGGTCTCAATATGTTGTAATCGTCCCACAGGTTAGAACCTGACCCATACAGGTCCACAGGCTCGGTAGGCGACCTGGAAGGGCAGGGGTCCACACATCTCTGAGAGCCACTACCCGCTTTCAGTCGTGTTCCTAGAGGCTCCATCCCAGGATGTCTGCATCTGCTTCTATTACACCCCAACTGTAAAGGAAACAGGAAATGAATGTAATATTTTTAGCTACCCACATTGCTGCCCCCAAAGAATCAGGGCTCTTTGGGTAGGAAAGAGTTGACAAATAGATCCTGGGCAGATGGCCAACAGTGCCTGCACGCCTTGGGCCTCCCTCCCATCCTAGAAGCAAGCACGTGGCCTCCTTCTATCTCCCTGGTTATCTTTCCTAAGGAGATACTCTTGTTCCCTCCACCAGAAACAGGCTCGTCTGGAACTTTCTCCTAGCTAGACACCACCACGTGTGCTGAACTGGAGACACGGGCAAAATGGTTGCTCGCTGCCTTGCAAGCGTGGGAGCCGGAGCTCTCCTCGTTGGAGTGGCTCCAGCTGGCCTTCTCCAAGCTTGGCGCCAGCTCAACAGCAAATAAGAGGCTGTGCGGAAACACGGGAACACAGTGCGGTTACTACACCGGGACATGGCTGACTTGAGGAGACTCCTGGCGGGCATTGTGCCGAGGCCAACGTGTCCATAGGAACACACATCACTGACTAGGTCCAGCTTGAGTGTGCAGGACCAAGTACCCGGGCCTGACTCCAGGAGGCCGGGCTCCCGGGAGTCCTGGGCAGCAGGCTGGGAGGGCAAGGGCATGGGTGGGCCTTGCAGAGCGGGAGGAAGTTCTGTGTGGGTCAGTGCCGGCTCCCTGCCAAAGTCTGAGGAAGCTGCTTAGCTTACCCGATCCATCTTCTGTCTCCACTACTTACTCTACTAAGGTGCCCTCTCCACAGGGGACTGGGCTTGGGACCATGGAGTTCATGGTGTAAAGTCCTGTTTGGGGCCCCAGAATGTCAACAACTTTGATTATTTTGGCTATAATTAGAAAGTAGCTACATTTCAACTTCTTGGGGGGGGCAGTTTTTTCCACGGTGTGATTTCTCTCTCCCAACAGGTCACCCATCTGGTAACAGATAGTCACAGCTTTGTCCTTTGTAGGGAAAACCTACTTATTAAGAAGCTGCTCATCCTGTCTCGTAAAAACCAAAAAAAAAAAAAAAGAAGCTGCTCCTCCTTCTCCTGTTCCTCCTCCTCTTTCTTTTCCTCCCTCCTCCTTCTCTTTCTTTTTCATTTTTTTCAAGACAGAGTTTCTTTGTGTAGCCCTGGCTGTCCTGGGACTAGCTTTGTAGACCAGGTTGGATTCAAACTTTCAAACTCAGAGTTCCACCTGTCTCTGCTGTGATTAATGGTATGCGCCACCACATGCAGCAAGGCTTGGTGCTTCTTCTTCTTCTTCTTTTTTTTTTACGAGACAGGGTTTCTCTGTATTGTTTTGGAGGCTATCAGACCAGACCAGCCTCGAACTCACAGAGATCTGCCTGCCTCTGCCTCCCAAATGCTGGGATTAAAGGCGTGCACCACCCTGGAAATGCTGGGCCTGGCCTGGTGGTGGTATAGGTGAGTTCTTGGTGCAACCACTCAGGATAACAGGGGTCTCTGGTTACTTACTATACACATTTTATCTCAATGGAGTGACAGACACAAAACTTACAATAGCTATGATTCCCTGTGGTGATACATTGTTATAATTTAACAAAGCCACCGGAGATCAACATGCAAAGCTAGCCACAGCCATAGAGCCAGGCAGTAGTGATAGACACATTTAATTCCAGCAGCCACACTAGTTAGACATAGAAGCCAGGTGGTGGTGGTGGCAGTCACCTTTAATTCCAGGATTTGGGATCGCACACCTTTGATGCCAGCACTAGGGAGGTGGGGACAGGAGTGACATGACTGGGCAGAGAAAGGAATATACTGTCACGTCTGCTGCGCGGCCTGTGTCCGAGAACGTGCGGAGGGTGTCGGGTATTGAAAACACAGAGACTCGTTCAATGATATAAAGAGAACTTTAAACAGGCTCCAAAAAGGTTCAAGAAAAACTTCCTAAGAAAAGCTCCCACCAGAGAAGCTTCTGCTCTCTCCTCTACCCTGGCTGGTTCTGCTCTGACACCAGAGGTGGATGTGTGTGGGTTTTTGAAGGTGCGGTTAGTCTCTGGACAAGGTCGAGGTCAGGGCGGTTTCCGTGGGAAGGCCTTTCCCAGGAACTTATTGTATCATTTTTAGTAAACAGGTTTTTACTAAACATTGTCTTACAGCTGCCTACTCCCAGGCAGAAGGGGAAGTGGCCAGGAACTTATTGTATCGTTTTTAGTAAACATGTTTTTACTAAACATTGTCTTATAGCTGCCTACTCCCAGGCAGAAGGGGAAGTGGGTCTCTGCTCAAGGTCTGGTGTTCCCACAATTCACCCCTTTTTATTTTCAAATGAGGCACTCCTGGCTTAGGTCAAGTAGGGTCACCCTCCCTTTCCCGTCTTTGGGGGACCTTGAACCCCTGTTTTAGGTGGGAGGGGTCTTCCCCACAGGTTGCCTGTCATCGGAGATACCCCAACCTTAAATCATCTGTAACCAACCTTCATGGCTATCGGGATTGCCATGGGCTAAGCTAAGCAATACTTGGTTACGGATCTCTTGTCTCTGGAACAAGGCACGTTTGAGCTTGGCATAAAGCCAGAATGCCTACCGCCACTGCCACCATTTCCAGGACCCCCATTGACATAGCGCCTCTCCATCACCATACCCATCACCAGATCTGGGCCATAACATTCTGCCAGCCTTCATCTGTTACAAGGGTAACCCGCATGTGATTTACATTTACAATTTGATAAAGTTTCCAATCGTTTCAAGATCTGCTCAGGAAAGCATTTAGAAAGTGCACTTGCACAGATACATTAGGTATAATCATTGATGTTACACATGTAGCATTACGAAAAATATGAACAATAGTTGTTGCATTAGGACAAGTTGCATTTCTCCAGAAAAATACACTGGCCTAGTCGTGATTCCAGAAATAGGAACCATCAAGTCTGATATTTCAAGTGACCATGTCCTGTTCAAATACTGAAAAGAGGCTTTTGCCACTCATCATAGTCCATACCAATGTCCAAATGCTTTAAATGGGTCCTTTTTTCTCTGTTAGCTTCATGATGAAAACTCATGGGTCTGGAAGGTTGATGCAGCAGGTCTGTTGAGAAACTGGAAATCTCGAACCGACTGTTTTCTTTCTTTTTTGGGCTGTAGATTCGATGACATCAATGGTCAGGAACATTGATTTAGGAGATCTCACTCAAACTGGCTTAGGTAGGCTCCCATGGTATCAGGTCCAGTTTTTCTCTGCTCCATGTATCTCACTAAATGGTCTGACAGCTGCTAAAGCTTTATTCTTTTCCTGCAAGAAAACACAAACATGCCCTCGACCCCAAATTAGGGTATTCTCCACTGTCTAGTGTATGGATGTCTCCATTTGATCTGAGCAATGGTTGCTCAAGTTCCATCATGCCAGAATCTGTCTGAAGCTCACTGGCATTCACATTATAAAATTTTTAAATGAGGAGTGTATTATTTGATGAGTCATGTGGGGACTGGGGGCATTATTCCCCCTTTTTTATTTTCTAAAAAAGTTTTCTTTTTTGAACTGTTGAAGCTGGACCATAACAGTAGAAGGATTTGTCTACCCTCCTTGGTTAACTATCTAGGTAAATTGGGCTTACTGAATAACTTTTGAAAATTATTTGAAATCTGTGAGCAGTCTTTCCCAATCTAACCTGTAGAGCTCTCACTAGCTGACAAGGCCTCATTTGCATCTTAAATTTTCTGTTAAAACATTAACAGACTGGCTGGATGTTCCTTTTGGCTATATTTAAAGCAATATAGGTAGCTTCTTAACTATTTTTGAAGGGATTTAAGTATCCTTTTAATCATATAAGCAGTTCACACTCACGCATTCACAATCACATTTCATACATACCGGTGTGGCCACACCATACATTCAGAACATACATGCATCTTTTAGTCATCCTTTTTCCCTAGGTCATGATTAGTCTGTTGCAATGAAGCTTCCTTAATTGAAATCTATGTAAAAGAACAACTCCAGCCAATCCTTGAACTAAAAAGGTTAAAAAGTCCTATATGTTTTTATCATTCCTCCATTTGAGCTACAGTCATGGGGTACAGCCGTACCTACTCCTTGTAACTCTGTAGATGCAAGGTAGAGAGGCCAGGCTTTTGGCCAAAAGTTTTTAGAGATGACTCACAAAATAGAACTTAAATGTAAACAAAATTTTCCATTCCATATACCTTTGTCTTTGTCTTTTTCTTTAATTAATACCAGTACCAATTTTTTTTTTGAGTCAGGGTTTCTCTGTATTGTTTGGAGGCTGTCCTGGGACTTGCATACAGGTGTGTTGGGATTAAAGGCTTATGCTGCTGGGAATCTCTTGGATTCCCCTACTTCCTGACCCTGGTATCAGGCTTAGGAGGGGGAAACTTGGAATGTCTAGTTTCTGACTTTTTAATCTCATTGGCAGCAGCCGCTTCCAATGTATTATTGGTGTTATAAAATGGATGAACAGGGAGCTGGAATGACTAACTGGCATCAACATGGGGGGGAATCCTCACCAACGCCCATATTTCCCTTACCTGAGTGTTCAGCAATGGTTGGATCATCTTTAGCATGGTGAGCATTCCTAGTATCCGGAGTAGTATTGGGGTCGACATGCCTGATGCACCGTTCGGGGACCCAAATGGGCTTCTCACTTCCTGGAGGGAAAACACAAACAGCCCCTCGGACCCTAGCTAGTAGGGGGGTGGGTGGCTGCCATTTTCCTGTAATCAAATCCTTCCATCTGACCCATCCCAAGGACTGGGAGGGTTTGTTCCAATGTCTCTCCATAGCAGACAAATTATTATGGTCTACGGTCAAAAAATTTAAAATGTAAAGTATGGTGGATAACTGAATATTGGGGGAGGTAACATACTCCCCCTTTTTTATTTTCTTAAAATACTGTTTGAGAGTGGCATGGGTGCGCTCCACAATAGCCTGTCCCGTGGGGTTGTAAGGAATACCAAAAGAATGGACAATGTGATGTTCCCTGCAAAAGGCAGCAAAGCGATTGCTGGCATAGGCAGGGCCATTGTCCGTTTTTAGGGCATCTGGAACACCCATGTAGGCAAAGGCCTGCAGGCAATGAGAAATAACATCTTTAATCTTCTCTCCTGAGTGGAGAGAGGCAAAAATCAGTTTAGAATACGTATCCACCGAGACATGCATGTATTTTAATTTCCCTGCCTGTGGCAGGTGAGTGACATCCATTTGCCAGAGATGGTTGGCCCTGAGGCCCGGGGATTTACCCCTCATTGGGAGAATTATGATAAGGGGCACAATCAGGGCACTGAGAGGTAATCTGTGTAGCTATGGATAAGGGGCACCCAGTGTGAAATTTAATGGAGCGGGCATTTAGATGATACCTCTCATGGAGCTGGTGGGCCAGCTGCTCCTGAGTAAATAAGACCCTAGGGCAGGTCAAGGAGTCAGCAATTTCATTGCCCTGGGCAAGGGGTCCTGGAAGGTTAGTATGTGCACGAATAAATCCCACATAAGCAGGGTGGATGTGCTGCCAAATAAGATGTTGGAGCTGAACTAATAAGGAACGAACCTGGGAGGTTGGAAGAACATATGGAGAAGTTTCTAAAGGTCTAACAATGTTGGCAACATAAACACTATCAGTATATAAATTAAAGGGCTCTCCCTCAAACATTTGGAAAGCCATCAAGCAAGCAAACAACTCGGTGGCTTGTGCTGACATCTGTCCTGTGGGTACCCTCTTCTGCACCTGAGAAGAAACCACCACCGCGAAACCCTTGGAGGAGCCGTCTGTAAAGACTGAGCGAGCTCCAACTAGAGGGTTCTCCTTTAAAATCTTGGGAAAGATCACAGGGTGTTGTTTGAAAAAAGACATCAAGGGGCTGTTGGGATATTGGTTATCAAACTGTGCGCCTGTAGATGTAATAAACAGGGTCCACCCATCATGGAAGATCTGTAGATGTTCCACCTCCTCCTTACCATAAGGAAGGATAATTTTATCAGGACTCTTTCCAAAGGTTTGAATGCTAAACTTGTGTGCCTTCCACAACAATTGTAAAATGAGATCATAGTAAGGGGTCACTACCTTCTTAGGGGAGGCTGACAAATGTACCCAATAAATAGGACCAGTCTGCCAAAACACGGCAGTGGGCGAAAAGCTAGATGAAAGTACAACCAGAACAAGGGGCTGCCCATAATCTATACGCCAAAGGTGGGCTTGCTCTATACTTCTTAACAGCAATTGTAGGGCTTCCCTGGCCTCTGGGGTAATCTGTCTAGGGAAGTTGGAGCAGGATCTCCAGGAAGAATATCATAAAGCGCTTTAAGGGCCCCTGTTTTAATAGAAAGAGAAGGGCGAAACCATTGCACCTCTCCCAAGAATCTCTGCCAATCATGAAGTGTTTTTAAATTTGAACAATCAATTTGGAGTCTTTGTGGCCGGAGGCCAGTTTGTTGAATTTGATGACCCAAATAAGTATAAGGGGGTCTCTTTTGGATCTTTTCAGGAGCCAAAATAAATCCGCGGGCCTCCAGAAGTTCCTGTAGCTCTGCAAAGGCTATGTAACATTGTCTTTCTTCGGCTGCGGCCAAAAGAATATCATCCATGTAGTGGATAATGTAAAGATCAGGGAACTTACGTCTGAGGGGATCTAAACAGGCAGCTACATAAATCTGGCATATAGTTGGACTATTAGCCATCCCTTGGGGAGCACCACCCATTGGAAGCGAAGGGCAGGCTCCCTAAAGTTAATCGCAGGAAGGCTAAATGCAAACCGAGGACTATCTTGAGAATGCAAGGGAATAGAAAAGAAGCAATCCTTCAAATCAATGACAATCAAATGCCAGTCTTTAGGAATGGCCACAGGCACGGGCAAGCCAGGCTGCAGAGCCCCCATAGGCTGCATGGTCGCATTCACGGCCCTCAAGTCTTGTAGTAACCTCCATTTCCCTGAAGATTTTTTTATTACAAATATAGGGGTATTCCAAGGGGATGTGGAAGGAACCAAATGACCTGCCTCCAATTGTTCTTGAACTAGCTGGTGAGCCGCCCTTAGTTTCTCCGCTGGTAAGGGCCACTGTTCCACCCATACCGGATCATCTGATAGCCATGTGATGGGTATGGGGGCTGGCGGCGCAATAGTGACCCTCATCAAAAATGGCCAAAACCCTTCCTATCCCCTGGGGTCCTGGTCTCCAAAGGGAGGGATGCCACAGGGCAAACCTCTCCCTGTTCTAGTTCACCTAGTTCCCTCCCCGGGCTCCAGCCCCTCCCTTGCGTCATCTGGGGGCCCCTGCTTTTGGACTTGGGTGCCTGAGTGGTGAGGACCACTCCCATTTCTTGCATGAGGTCCCGTCCCCAGAGGTTAATAGGGAGGCCAGGCAAAACATATGGCTGGAAAAGCCCTGTGTGGCCTTCAGAGTCTTGCCACTTTAAGATCCTGAGGCTTTTTTGGGGCACAGCCTGTCCTATTCCCTGGAGGGTCACTGTCCCTTCCTCTTTCGGCCAGGCGGGGGGGCCAGAATTTATCTGAGAGGACAGAAAAATCTGCCCCAGAATCTAAGACGCCCCTAAAGAACTTGCCTTCTATGTTTAATGTAAGCTGGGGGCGGTTCTCCATAGTGGCTACCCAAAATGCTGCCGGGCCAGTACTTCCAAAACCTTGGTTGCCCCTTTTCTCTTTAATTTTTCTAGCCTCACAAGGAGCTGTAGGGAGAAGGAGTATCTGAGCAATCCGTTCTCCTGCAGGGATGGCAACAACCCCACTGCCCACTGATGTCATTATTTTAATCTCCCCCTCACTATCCTGGTCTATAACACCAGGGTGTACCTGGATGCCTCGAAGAATAGTACTGGACCGTCCCAAGAGTAGTCCGACCGTGCCTGGAGGCAATGGCCCATGCACCCCAGTAGGGAGGGCCTGGATCCCCATTTCCGGTGTTAGGATTGCCCGGGCAGAGGGAGCGAGGTCCAATCCTGCACTCCCTGAGGTGGCTCTAAGGAGGTCTGAGATATGAAGGGGTTGCTCTGGGGGAGAAAATGAGTCCTGCCACTGCCCAGAGCAGGGGTCATTGCCCCGTACACATTGGTTTTGGGGCCCTGGGGCCCTCCTCCCGTTTCCCTGATTATTATTAGCAGAAAGGAAATTTCCCTCCCTGTCAGTTTTAGAGTAGCAGTTATTGGCCCAATGATATCCCCTTCGACAACGGGGGCATAAACCAGGTCTCTTGAGACCCGTAGTACTATTTTGAGGGCACTCTCTACGGAAGTGTCCCTCCCTGCCGCAGCTGAAACATGTTTTTCTCCTTCCCAGAGTAGGTCTTTCTTTCCCCACTTGGGGCCGAATGGCAGCAGCTAACACTTGGCCCTGGATGAAGTTCCCATCAATGTCCCTACAGATCCGGATATAGTCATTTAGACTTTTATTGCGATAGGGGCTAAGGGCTTCCTTACAATATTTATTTGCATTTTCAAATGCCATCTGCTTTATGACTGGCATCGCAGGCCCAATGCCCCCAAATATTCTTTCTGCTACCTGACTGAGATGGTCTACGAAGTCTTGAAAAGGTTCAGAAGGTCCTTGAAGGATTTTGGACAGATGATCCCCTCCTTCCTTGGAAGGCAATGCTTTCCAAGCCCCTTGGGCCGCTGCTGCCACTTGGGCATAGACTGCGATGTCATATTGCATTTGTTGCTGAATGGTGGCGTATTGACCACTCCCGGTAAGCATCTCCACATTTCTCTGGGGCTGTCCGGCCTGTGCATTCCTTTGGGCTGTCTGGCTGCATCTTTCCTGAAACTCACCTCTCCAAATCAAATAATCTCCCCCCGACAGAGCTGCTCTGCAAAGCTGCTGCCAATCGCCAGGTGTCAAATTAAGAGACGCAAAAGATTCCATTAAGGAAAGTGTAAAGGGAGCCTGTGCTCCATAATTTAAAGTTGCCTCTTTAAGTTGTTTTATATCCTTAAAATTTAAAGGGTTATGATGCCGAATGACCTGTCCAGAATTGTTCGGATCTGTAACTTCCATTACTGGGGCCACCACCGGGCAGCATTGGACCCCTCCTCTGGGTCTTCCCTCCAGGTCTGAGAAGGACTGGGTTATCTCATAGGATGAGTCCCTTTTTCAGAGTATGGGGAAGGGTTTCTCTCCCTGTCCTGTCTTTCCTTAATTAGAATCTTTTTAGTTCTTTTTAAGGGCCGCGATCTCAGCAAGTAACCGTTCCTTTTCAGACCGTGACGAGTCTGAGTCTGAGCTACTTCCATTTTCTAGGTCTGATAGAGAAGGATATAACCGATTCTGACCGGAGTCCTTCTTTTTGGGTCGCGCCCGGAGATGTCTACCCGTTTTTTTGTTGTTACTAAGAGACTCCTCCTCATCCTCACTAACAATGGAGCCTCTAGTTTCAGTCACGGTCTCTTCATCATCACTCTCTGCCCCTGAACTCAAGGAGGCTTGAGTCTCAGTCTCTTGTAACTCTAGAAAAGCCTCTTTTGTGTCCTGAACTACCTGGCGGTGACGAACCTTATCTGTCAAAAGTGCTCCCCTCACTAATCTCCATAAGGAGAATGTCGTAGGGGCAAGGACTCAGATCCCTCTTTTCGTAAAAGTCTATGAAGATCACGGCGAACCTCCTCCCAATCTGGAATATTTAAGCTTCCCCAGTAATGAACCATGGACTGGCTCGTTCGATGGATTTTAGAAAGCCTTCTAGGGTTTTAGACTTGACTGCAGTCCCATGTTCTTTAAGTAACTTTTTTAGTTGATACTGTAATGATTCTAGCTTCCCGGAACTATTCCCCATAGTTTCTTAACCTGTCCACTTACCTCGCTTTCACGATCTCAGTGGGACCTCCAATTGTCACGTCTGCTGCGCGGCCTGTGTCCGAGAACGTGCGGAGGGTGTCGGGTATTGAAAACACAGAGACTCGTTCAATGATATAAAGAGAACTTTAAACAGGCTCCAAAAAGGTTCAAGAAAAACTTCCTAAGAAAAGCTCCCACCAGAGAAGCTTCTGCTCTCTCCTCTACCCTGGCTGGTTCTGCTCTGACACCAGAGGTGGATGTGTGTGGGTTTTTGAAGGTGCGGTTAGTCTCTGGACAAGGTCGAGGTCAGGGCGGTTTCCATGGGAAGGCCTTTCCCAGGAACTTATTGTATCATTTTTAGTAAACAGGTTTTTACTAAACATTGTCTTACAGCTGCCTACTCCCAGGCAGAAGGGGAAGTGGCCAGGAACTTATTGTATCGTTTTTAGTAAACATGTTTTTACTAAACATTGTCTTATAGCTGCCTACTCCCAGGCAGAAGGGGAAGTGGGTCTCTGCTCAAGGTCTGGTGTTCCCACAATATATGTCAGGAGGAGACAGGAACACATAGATTGCAGTCTGAGCCTTGGTGGAGAGCAGTGCAGTCTGCATTGCACTCTGAGGATTCGTGGAGACAGGATCACCCATTTCAGTCTGAGGTGGAGGTAAGGGCTGCTGGCTGGCTGCTTTGCTTTTCTGATCTTCCGCTTGAACCCGGTATCTGTCTTTGGGTTTATATTAATCTTGTTACAATTCCCCTAGAAAGGGATCCTTTGACTAGCTCTACTGGTTTCTTCTTTCTCCCATCACAACAATAGCTGCAACTTATTGAGTGTTGACTATGAACCATTAGGTACAGTTTTATTAGGGACTTAATTTATTTCTGGAAATAACTGGAAGAACTGAGACGTATCTTCTAGGGGATAAGTTTATCTCCTATTTCTAATTTTCTAGGAGAAAGTTCTGAGGTCAGTGAATTTAAATAACTGGCCTAAGATCCCACAATTATTTAAATGGTAGAATATATGCAAATCTACATATGGCTTAGAATTGAGTTTTAGGCTATCCCAAAAACTGTCCCCTTAAAGAATACTGTCATAGTTCTTCAGACGAGTTCATTCTTTAATTCCAGTATATCAGTTTCCATTAAACATCTACCATGAAATTCAGTATTTGTGGAAGGCTTTGTGAGTTCCTGTTATGCACACATGTTGAATTTTGTAGCCCAGGAAAGCCTTTAACCTGAACAAGGATGGCTTGAATCTCTTGATCCTGCCTCCACTTCCCAAGCGCTAGGATTAAAGATGTGTACCATCTAGCTCAGTTTATGGGGTGCAGATTTCACCTTCCCGTCTGCTACGCAAGTACTCCACCAACTGAATTTTGGGAACCCCACAACTCAAGAGTAAGTCAATATGAGAGTACCTGAGGTCTAAGGAAATCAACAATATATCCCATACCCCAGTTAGTAGATGGCGGAAAAGTGGATTCTTAATCCACCTATGTAGGTCCTCCTCCTAACTCCCTCACCATTGAGCTTGACTCACCAAACTCCATGTCATTCTTCCAGAGTAAGGGGAACATGTCTGACACCTACTAGGGAAACAGTGCTGTTGTTAATCCCAAAAATTGGAGGAGAAAGTCTACTGACCCAAATCATCATAGCCAAATTAATTAAAGTAAGCGTTTTTTTTTATTCATGTACACCAGCTGTCTCTCCCTAAAAGCAGGGTTCAAGAGATCAGCATTGGCTGTGAGGAAGACAAGGTTTTTATAGCTCAGGGATAGAGAGTTTCCAAATGGGGGACTTGGTGGGCAAAATAGGCAGGGTTACAGGAGCAGACCACAACAATGTGGTCAGAACAAGGTAGTCATAAAAACCTTTGAAACAACAGTAAGGTTGCAAGATGGTCATTGCAACTTTTTGAAATGAAGGAATGGTTGTCATTTCCTCGAACCAGCAATTGAGAACCATGTATCCATGTATAGTTAAGGTTATAGGTGGGGCATAGCCCGATCCTTGAGAAGCAGATTTAATCATAAACAGGAGTGAACATAGTTTGCTTTTGCTCCAAGATGGCTTTCAAGCCCAAGATGGCATCACTGTGTCCTCAGCAATCCCAGAATGCAGGGAGTCAGCTTTTGTTACAACCCCCATTCTTAGTGCATGAGTGAGTGAGTGCATGAGTGAGTGCGTGCGTGCGTGCGTGCGGGTGTGTGTGTGTGTGTGTGTGTACATGTGGAGGTCAGAGGTCAATGTCAGGTGTCTTCAATTGTTCTTCACCTTATTTTAAAGAGACAGGGTCTCTCACTGATTCTGTTGGGCTGGTTAGGCAGCAGTCTCCAGGGATCCTTTTGTCTTTATTCCCCAGCACTGGAGGCAGGTGCACACTACCACCCTTGCCTTTTTGTGTCAGTGCTGGAACCAGACTGCATTAATGGCCTCTTGCTTGTGTGACGAGCATTTTCCACACTGAGCTATCTCCCTAGTTCCCTTGCTTCTCCACTCCAGCTTGTATGCTTTCTGCAGACAGGCCTCTTCTCATCTGTCATTGCAGCTTTGGGGCTGAGGTCAAGGGCTTTCTTCACGTCGTTCGTTTTTCAGTTGCTCTTAGGAAGGGGTGCTAATCGGCCTCGTCTAGGCACTTGTGGAGGACGTCCGTGGGGCTGCTCAGCTTCTGCCCCCTGTTCACCTCAGTGGTGAAGAAGTCAGGATTAATAGCTGAGACTAAATCCCCACAACTGAAATGAGTCCGGACCCCGCCCCTGCAAGAGGAGGCTGTGTTTTACGTCCAGAGGACTCATTCAATGACTTCAGGGACCAGGCTTGTCATAAAAATGGCTCAGACTCCTTGGCGACTGACAAACAGCATAGCTAATTCTTCAAATAAAGAAAATATTGTCATGTTGGAATGCAGACTGAGTGCAGAGATTCCAATTCATTTTTTTTGAGAAAACCAAGAAACCCAGATATTTTCACATTAAATATCTTCATTCTTTTGAATGCTGTCAGCCAATTTAAAACACCACCTGTATTTTAACAAAGCATTTGTGTGAATTACATGGGACCCTAGGCCATGACCTGTTTATAAACTGGTTGAGGAAGATAGTATGAGGTAAGTAATATAACAAAAATCTACCGCATCCCAAGGATAATCCTGGGGAGAAAAGTGTCCCGCTTTGCCTGAGGTCTTTGCTTGTGGAATTTCTCTCTGTTGTGAAGCAGCACTTCAGGTCCTTCAGGGGGCAGGGACGTATGGAGGAGGCTGAAGTTGTCATGACACTGCCAGCTATTATTCTCCTGTTAGCCAAGCCATGCCATAACAGGGCCTCGGTGAACTGCCAAAGAAGATCCAGTATGTTACTCAGTACTTGCATGAAAGCAGGATCACAATATTCCCAACTGATGACAGTTTACCTTACAACACTGGCTTATTGGCTTCAAACTTTATCACAAGCCAAAGAATATCTACCTGTAAATGTGCATGTTCATTGTCAGCTTAAATGAATATGAAGTCCAAGAAGTCCTACAATTTTCTTGGAAAATTATTTTTTTCATTTATTCATTTAGTGTTTGTGTGGAGGTCAGAGGAGAACTTGGCAGGCTCGGCTAATGTACCACATAGATCTGGGGATCGAACTTACCTTTATGTGCTGAGCCATGTAGCTGGACCAAGTCCCACAGTTTTTCATATGCAAGCTGGAAACAGGAAAGTTGCTGTAGTGTGAAGACCTGGCAGTCAACGGAGAATTAAACCTCCCTCTGTCCCTGGACCACTTTGGTCTAGTCAAGCCCTGGATGGATTAGATGAGGCCAACTCACATTGAGGAAGGCCATGTGCTTTTCCTCAGTTTACCAATTTAAATGTTAATCTCATCTGGAAACATTGTCACAGACACATCCAGAAATATATTTAACAAGTTATCTTGGTGCATGGTGGCTCAAACTGACATACTAAAATGACCCATTACACCCAGGAATAAGGACACAGAGTCTAACCTGTGAACAGCAGGGAGTTCAAGAGGCAAGCTAATTATCTTGAAGTTATGTAATGAATTAGGGCCAAAGGGAATAGAAGACAGAGGACACAGGAAACTGTAACAAGGGACAGGCTGAGGCAAAGGCTAGAGAACATTTCAAGAAGCAGTATGCTTCGTCTTGATAGTCTTGGTTACATGTACTGCTTTGTCTGTCTAGTCTGAGAAAGTTGGAGGGAGCCTCCGTCTGCCATGCAGGGAGTAGAGAGGGGACTGAGATGTCAAAGAATCACAGACGCCGGACTGGCTACTCCAAGAACCTCGGCTGCAGGAGTTTGTTCATCTTTGGTCTCAGTAAACGCCCAATTCTTTCTGGGCCCAGCAGGTTGCTTCCCCATGGGCTAGTCCTATATTATAAGTCCCCATTCTCATTGTCTGGGATACCCCTCCGGAAACGGAGGGAAAGTCCTTTCTCCTAGGACAGAAACCTAAAACTTCACTCATTTTCAGTTACATGGCTACAGTTAAGCATTTTGGGTCTGGAATCACCTTCAAACTAGGTTTCTGTCTATTACACACACACACACACACACACACACACACACACACACACACACAGAGAGAGAGAGAGAGAGAGAGAGAGAGAGAGAGAGAGAGAGAGAGAGAGAGAGAGAGAATTATGTCTATGAAGGAAAACCTACTGCGAGGAGTCTAGTTTTGTATAAACATAACAGTTTATGCCATCATCTTCTATATAGTGTTTATAATCATTTCTCATAGTATACCCTGAGGGTTGAAGCCCTCCCAAAACCTACCCTTCCCACAAGCTCGAGATCATTTGCCTCCTCTAGTATCTTGTAGACACTAACCCTCCATCTTCTTAACTTGCCATTTGCTTTGGATGGGACTAGGACAGCTGACAGTCTGAGTTCATAATATAAGCACATCACTGAAATCTACAGTGTCATGTCCCCTGGCTGTATGGCAGACAAGTGCTCACTTTTTTTTCATTTAAAAATGAACAAAGCTCCTAGAAATAACCAGTATAAAATAGCTAGAGCACAGGTCTTGCGATTCAAAAGTCCTAGTAGGGGAAGTTTTAATAGAACGGCTCTTGAAAAAGTTTTAGTACAAAAAAAATCAATATATGGGATGTAAAAAAATAATAAAAACGACACAAGTTACAGTATAGAAGACATAACTCCTTATGTGACCGATGGCTGAGCGGAGGCACAGAGCAGCTTCGGCACCCGGCCTCGGGGCCGCTGAGAGGGAAGATTCCGGGGGACCTTACACCGCGTGCACACGTGAAACCCGCCCAGGGCACTCCGGCGGCTCCCGCCTCGCAGCTGGGCAAGCGACCAGCGGCCGTGTGACGTGGCCTGTCCATCAGCGCGGAGGGCGGGGCCGAGGGACGCTCCTCGCTCTTCTCCCGGTTCTCCCGCAGGGAGAGAGGAGCCGTCACGGTGGGCGGGCTGGACCCGCCTTCTCCGCCGCGGCCGCCCAGTGCGGGGCGGGCTCAGCCGCCAGCCTCCCCGAGCGGCGGAGGCGAAAGGGCGAGGCGCGCGTCAGTCAACAGACGGCGCCAATGGGCGCGCGCGCTGCCCGCAGCGCCCGCCCCGCATCGGATTCCCGGCGCGCGCGTAGCCTTCCCCCAGGCCGCCGAGGCGGCGCCCGCCCGCCCGCGCTTCCATCCGGGTTCTGGCGCGCTGCTCTCCGGGCGCGGCGGCGGAGGGGAAGGCCGGGCTCTTCCCGCGGCGGCGGCAGGAGGCCTTCTCCGCGAGCCTGAGGTGGGTACCGCGGGTGTGAGGGCGAGCGTGCGGCCGTCGCCATTTTTCCTTCCCCGGACCCGCCGCGGCAGCGGGCGGGCGGGCGAGCGGGCGGGCGGGAGGGAAGGCTCGAGGGCTGGCACGCCGCACCCCGGGGACCCGTGGGCTGCCGCGGCCGCCTCGGGCAGGCGGGTGTCCCCGGGGCCGGCGGCGCGCCGAGGCCGCGGGGCGCGGGCGGGGGAGGGGGTGCCGCGTGGCCGCTGGCCTGCCCCAGCCCCCTCTGCTTCCCGCCCAGCTCCGCGGCGACCAGGCGGGGGAGGGGGTCATTCTTCACATTCCTCACCTCGCCCCTCCCCCGCGCTTCAATCAAACTGGCGGCGGGCGGAAGTCCCGCCCCTGGCCGGCGCCGGTTGGCCGGCGCCGGCCTCCTGCCGTGGCGTGACTGGCTGCGGGCGGTGCCGGGCCCCGTGACGTCACTTCCGCCGCCTGGTTTGTGGGCCGGGGAGACCTTGGCTTTGGGGGTTGGGATGCAGGAAGGTAGGAAGTGCTGGGGGCGGGGGGGGGAAGGCGCTGGCGGGGCGGGACGGAGAGCAGCGTTGGCGGCTCGCCCTCCCCAGCTCCGCTCGCTCGGCCCGGCCGCAGTAGGCCCGCGGGGCTGGAGCAGCTGCCCGGGCTGGAGGTCCGCCGCGGAGGCCCCGTCCTTGGCCAGCGGGAGGGGGAGCCGAGCGCGGGAGGAAATTGTATCCCGCGGGATGGGGCAGGAGGTTTGCCGCTGGGTGGCACCGGAAACGAGGCTGGCCTCTTGACCGGGAGGGAGGCTGCTAACTCTTGGGACCCTGGGCCTCTCGGAAGGGCGGCTGATGAAGTTGTCGGCGCGCTTCTCGTGGAGGCAGCGTGGTAACCTTTATGCCCTTGGCCAGCGGTGCTCTTCCGTGAGCCAGCGTGGTGGTGGTGGAGCCTCTGTGGCAAGGGGCGGGCGGGTGCATTGTACTTGTAAACTTGTGTAGAAAGTCCCATCATCAAAGCCTAAGAGGGGAGGGAGAGAACTTGAGAAACTGAGTTGAAAATGCAAGATAAAGACAGATTTCTTTAACTTTGTCGAAAAATGTTGGCACCCTGTTCTTTAAGAACAGTTAGCATTCTCATTTTTTGATTGCCTGACAATCTTCTGACGAAAATTGAATGTGAAGCTGAAACCGTTTTGTAGGAAAAAACAGTTTAATCCATATTTGTTTTTGCATTCTGGCCTCCTTTTCGTTGTATTCTGGTGTCACCCAAAACAGTAATAATTTGGAAAATTTGAGTATTTTGAGTGTAACAATTAAAATACTATTTGAAAACATAAGGAAAGTAAAAGGGGTGTGCATCTTACCCTCACGAGTAATTTTATTGTAGAGTTTGATAGCCTTTACAGTCTTGGAGAAGACCGTCTCCTCCCTCAGTGTATGTTGAAGTTGCACTCGAGACTCAGTAGTTTTGTAAGTTGGGAAAATTGAGGAAAGCAAACATACAGCTATAAAGAATATGCAGGGTGGTGGTGGTGCAATCCTTTAATCCTAGTAGATCTTTTGGGAACAGCCAGGGCTACACACAGAAACACTGTCTCAACACCCCCCATCCCCACCCCGAATAAAAGTGTAATTCACTGAGTTTACACAGAGTGAAGTATTTACCAAATGGTCTTGGCTGGAGTTGTTGCTCAGTGGTAGGAAGCTTCTGTAACATGCCTGAATTGGTGGTTTGGGTTTTTAGTGCTAATAAATTCTCTTAAATGTATAGTTAGTCGTTGTGAATTAAGTGGGTCTCAGATCTTAATTTTTTAAGGGATCTGGAAGTGTCCCCAATAACCCTCACCATCAAGGGAAATAATTGGTGTTAAAGTACATCTAGAGAATGGAGACAGTTCAGTGATAAAGCCCAACAGTGACCTGAGTTTGGATCCCAGGCACTCACTTACATAATGGAAGGAGGGAACTGACTCAAGCAAGTTATCTTTTGATCTCTAAATTTGTGAAGACACCATAAAGAGTAATTGTAATACCCCCACCTCGGGGAGGGGGGACGGATTTCTTTGCATAGCCCTGGCTGTCTTGAACTAAACTAGTTCTATAGACCAGGTTGGGGGATTGAAGGAATCTACCACCACAGCCCTGCAAAAACAACAACAAAGGTTTTGAGGTACCACCAAGCCCAATCTGGAGATACAACTTAGTTGGTAGAGTTGCTTGCCAAGTATGCCCGAAGCCTTGGGATCCATCCTCTGCACTCTAGTTAGGCATGGTAGTATCTGCCTGTAATCCCACCATTGTTATAAATTATCCTCAGCTACATAGATGGTTCCAGGCCAGTCTGGGCTGTGTAGGACCCTGTTTCAAAAAGAGAAGGTGGAAAACCACACCAGTTTTCCAAATCCTGTATCACTTTTGTGTGTGGTGATCAATTTTTTTTTTGTAGAAAAGTATGAAGCATGAAATAATGTGTTAATTAAGCTGTGTACATTTGTATACTTGGAAAACAGCATTTTGTGAGTAGCAAAAAAAAAAATGTTAGTCCTAACTGACGTTTCCTCCCTGTAACATTGGTCTCCAAGGAATATTAGTGACAGTGCTCTATAGTCGTTTAGTGACATTTGTACCTCTCACTTAATTGTGTATGAGTTGGAAAATGTATTTATCACTCAAGGCTAGCATGTGTTTCAATCATTAATAACTTCCAATACCTTTAGAAACTTAAAAAAATTTTTTTGAGACAGGGTTTCTCTATGTAGCTTTGTAGACTAGGCTCTGCTCGAACTCAAAGAGGTCCACCTGCCTCTGCCTTCCTAGTGCTGTGATTAAAGGCGTGTGCCACCACCACCAGCCTTGAGGAACTTTTATTTACACTGTAAGGGATCTTTTTCAGAATACTAATTGTCAATTTTTGTTACTGATCTCATGTTGCCTCAGGACTAGAGGAATGACTGGCTTCCAGATCCTTAACATGATCTTTGCTTGTGTGGACATTCTGTGCATTATGTAATCACTTAGGAGTGGACTCTAGTGTAATCTAGAGTATTTTACATTTATAGGAGAAGTATATTTTAATTACAGTGTGTACCATTTTGAATAATGCAACTGTGATGAATTGTTTAGCTGCTTTTCACAAATCAGATTTTGCTAGCTGGATACAACTGTAAAGATGCTTTCTGTCTATCCACAGCTTTATCTCAGATAAGGCTTTTTCCATACATAAGATAGATTTAAATTCTCTAAGCCTATTGAAAGGTATCCCCTTGTTATTTTTCCTAGGAATGTTTTGAGATATTTTAGATAATTTGCTTTAAATTGATAGGTGTGGTGGCTATGGTTTGGGGGCATTGTATTTTAATTGAGTTAGCCTTTTCTATTTCATCTGTATATTTCCATTAAGGTGATAGTACATTGAAGTCCTAGGAGAGGACTGACATTGTGGGAACAGGCAAAACTAGCATCATTTTGGACTAGGATGACTAGACACCATCTTGAGAGGCTCCTGACTGGACCCTCAACCCGGTTCCAAGAAAAACCACAAACAGCTAAAAGTTGCTTCAGAACTTATCCCTGAATCGGCCAGTCATGAGACTAACCGGCAGGTTATCATGGTCACCAGATTTTCTAACAAATTCCTCACTGCTTGCTTAACCCCAGGGCCAATTGGCCCAAGATCAGAAAATGCCAAGGCATGTGTTCCGCGACTCCCCTTCCCCCCAGCTTGCAGTTTTACCTTTATAGACTCTCCTATGCTGGTTCGGGGCTGTTCCTCTCTCCTGCTGTGTTGGAGTGCTGTCATATGGCCTGAACTTGTATTTGCATTGGTACCTGGTTATGTGGTGGTTGTGTTTGGGGGTCCTGCATCCTGGTCATGACATTTTGGGGGCTTGTCCGGGACACATACCCCAGACTTGGGCCCTGAGGAGTTCTTGACTGGCCAGTGAATCTTTTTGTCTCTGTCTTTTTGTACTTTTATTTTCAAAAGCACGCCTCATCTGTAATGTGGTCCAGTAAAAGTCGGTGTCTGAGACAGGCGGTTGCGCTGGAGGACCAGGGTCCAGAAGATGTTCTGGATCTTGGGAAGGGAACGAGGAACCCCCAAAACTTGTTTGATAAAGGACGGAGAATGTCGAGTGTGAATGTTTTTTTGGTTAATTGAGCCTGGAGAGTTCCTCCCTCTGAGGGATCACGAGCTGTTGCTGTTTTTGCATTATTGTTGGTTGTTTGGGGGGGGTTGTGTGCCCTCGTCTTGCTTGTTACTCACTGTTTGTGTTTTGTATATTTAGAAGCCGTGGGATAGACCCCTTCTTCCCCTTTGGACTTGTGCTTGGCCCCGTGGAAAGATGTGAAAGTGACAGCACAAAACGAGGGAGTTGAGGTTCATAAAGGAAAGTTGGTTACTTTTTGCAGCTCTGAATGGGCCACTTTTAGGGTTGCTTGGCCACCTGAAGGAACTTTCATGCCTGGACTGATCATTGCCTGCCAACTCCGTGTTTACCCCGACCAGGTTCCCTGTTTTGTCACTTGGAGAGCCTTTATAGAGGGCCAGTCCACTCACCCCCCAAACCTTTCTTCACTCAACAGGTGGAAATTCTGGTAGCTGAACAGCTGAGGTGACCTCAGAAAAGTCTGACACCCACCCCCTCACCCCGTTTACCAGGACATAAACACTAAAGAATAGATCTTCCACTCCCACCTTATGTCCCCACTCCTCTTGCAGGGTTTGCACCCATGGAAGCTCTGGGGGAACAGGCAGCAGCCCCTATGGAAGCTGGTCAGGATCCGTGAGTGCACGACCCAGAGGGAGAGAACTGGGGCCATTCAGAAGTACTAGGAGGGGAGGGTGGGACCTCCTGACACTGACTGACTCGGCTGTCATCTTCCCTTTGAGAGTTGCAGGTATCCCTGGTGCAGTTGGGCACCAACTCTTTCACTATTGGCCCTTTGCCACAAGTGACTTCTATAACTAGAAATTCCAAATTCCCCCTTTTTCTGAAAAACCCCCGTGGTTTGATCAGTCTCTTCGAAACTATCCTCTACACACCAGCCCACCTGGGATGACTGTCAGCTTTTGCCGATCCTATTCACTGGAGAAGAGACCTATCCGGATCCAGGTGAGGACCTGGAAATTGGTTCTGGGTCCCTCTGGAGAGCCTACCACTAACCAGGCTCTCAATGATGCTGCCTTCCCCCTGACCCACCCCAGATGGGACAACAACATGACTGAAGGTAGGGGGAGCCTCCTGGTCTATTGCCAGACTGTTAGCAGGTCTCAAAGTAGCTGCTCCATGGCCTGCAAATCTGAGTAAGGCCTGTGATAGACAAGAGGCAGAAGAAGGTTCAGCTGCATTCTTAGAGCAGCTGCAGGATATCTTCCAGAGGTATACTCCATATCCAAACTAGTCGGGAGGCACAACTGCCTTAGTTCTAGCATTTCTTAACCAGGCAGCCCCAAGTTTTAAGGAAAAGTAACAAAGGATAGACTATCTAGGAGTAGAAAATATCAGAGTTAGTTATGGGTGGCTGAAAACATGTACAGTGGAAGGGAAAGCGCAGAGGAAAAGCAGATGAAGAACCATGTAAAAGCCATCATCTTGAATGAATGTGTGTTACTGGCTGCTATGGCTGAATCTGAAAAATGCAAGACAATTAAGGTGCTTGTTTTGCCAGGAAAGGGGACCAAGAACATAGAGGTAACAAAGAAAGACCCAGGCTAGGAAAGAACCAATGTGCCTAGTGCCAGGAAGAGGGACATTTGGCTAGAGAATGCACAAAGAAAGAGTAAGGAAACGAATGTCCTTAGGCAAGGGACAGACAGAGATTAGGGGAGGTGGGGTTTGGATCCCCTCCCCAAATCGGGGGTAAGTCTAAGAGTAGAGGGGAAAAAGATTAATTTCATGGTTGATACTGGGGCCCAAAATCCATTGCTTTTAGAATCATCTGGGCCCACGTCCAACAAACAAACCTGGGTTCAGGGGGCCATGGGAATAAAATCCTACTAAGGGACTACTTGGAGAATGGTGGACTTGTAATTCATTCCTAGTAATACCAGAATGCCCCTATCCTCTCCTAGACAAGACCTTCCCAAAATGAAGGCTCAGATCCATTTCTCCCATAAAGGGGCCAAAGTTCTTCCAGAAACCTGAGAACTGGTCCAGGTGCTCATGACTCATGACCTAAAGCATAAGTACAGGCTACACTAACCTGAGGTCCAGCCAGAGGCTGACATATAAAGATACGATTTAGTTTCCTCAAGCCTGAGCTGAAACTGGAGATATGGGACTCACAAAACATTAGGTTCAAGTTTAGTGAACCTAAAACACGGAACAGGTCCGTCCACCTGTACCCATGCCCCGGGAGGCTAAAACAGGTTTTAACACCCCACATAAGGCGGCTGTTGGACCTGGGGGTACTGAGGCCTATTCAGTTGTCCAGGAAACCTCCCCCCCACCTGTCAAAAAGCCTCATGCCGATGATTATCAATCAGTTCAGGACTTGAGAGAAGTCAACAAATGGGTAATGGACATTCATCCTACAGTCCCAAACCCATATATCCCGCTCAACCCACTGGAGCACACTTGATATGCTGTCCTGGACTTAACAGGATGCCATTGGCACCCCTGAACCAACCTTACTTTGCCTTTGAATGGCACAACCCAGAGATCAGAGTCAGTGGCCAACTAACCCTGACCAGGCTACCATTGACTTGCTTGTCCAACACACTAGACCCAGTTGTGGCAGGGGATGGATTTGCTGGTAAAAGATGCAGACAAATTGACTTTGGGACATAGCCTAACCACAGCTACCCCTCACGCTCTTGAAGGGGTACTCAAACAGCCTCCTGATCAATGGCTCAGTAATGCCTGCCTAATCCACTATCAGGCATTATTGCTAAATCCCACCAGAATGATGTTCCCACCACTCAGAACACAGCTACACTGCTGCCTGACCCAGACCTGGAAGTGCCCCTACATGACTGCTCCGAGATTGTAGCACGGGTGCACAGGATCAGACCCAATCTACAGGACACTCCTGCCAGACTCAGAGGTTATCTGGTATACGGGTGTGAGCAGTTTTGTACATGATGGACAAAGGTATGCTGGGGTTACAGTGACTACTTTTGAAAAAGTGATCTGGGCTAAGCCAAGCCAGTGCCTCCCAGCACCTTGTCACAGAAGGCAGAGCTTACAGCTCTGACAAAGATCTTAGAACTAGGCCAAGGTAAAAGGATTTACACTGATAGCCAATATGCCTTTGCAAGTGCGCATGTACATGGAGCAATATACAAAGAAAGAGGGCTCGATTGCTGAAGGAAAGTATTAAAAACAAACATGAGGTTGTAGCCCTCCTAAAGGCCATTTGGCACCCAAAGAAACTGGCTATTATCCATTGACTGGGACAATGAAAGGGATATGGGCCAGTGCCAAGAGGCAACAATTTGGCAAACAAGACATCCCCAGAGATGACTATGCAGGCTGACCCTTTGTGGTGACTATGTTGGCTTTGGCTTTGTGGTCCCAGAGCCCCTATGTTGCCCAAGGCCCCCTAATGTACCTGGGAAGATCTAGATTGCATAAAGACTTCCAGTGACACATCTAAAGGGATGGTGGCGATCGGTCTGCAGTAAAATCAAAGGTTTAACCCAGGGATTGGGTCATTGTCAAAAGAGAACCAAGAAAATATAGACTCAGATAGACTCAGATGGAAGGGACCCATCATTGTTCTGCTCATTACTCCCACAGTCCTGAAAGTTGACAGTGGCCACCTGGATCCACTACTCCCACACCAGAGCTGGTAAGGAAGACTACTGTGGCCAAGGATGGGAGGCAACAGCACACTCCACCAATCTGCTCAAGGTTCAAATCCAGAGACACCTTGGACAACAACCCTCATAATCAGTCATCCTATTGGTACAGACATCTGCTGATGTCTGAGCTACAAAAACTCCCTTGCTGATAGATCCAAACTTGGATAGTTGTCAATGCAGACAGGAGACCACAGCCAATAGTACCAGTGTCCTTTAGGCACCTGGTTACCCGACCTCTATGTGAACCTTTCTGACTTGGTGGGAGACAATTGGAACTCCTCGGCCTGGGTATGGATGTAACTCCTGGGGGACCTGGGGTACTATGTCCAGAACACTCCCACCCCAAAGCCCGATATAAGAAATGGGGTAAGAAATGTGGAGGGCCAGGGGATGGTTATTGTGCCAGTTGGGCATGTGAATCCACTGGGTGGATCAACTGGCCGCATACACCCACCACCACCACACCCACCACCAACCCCCTCTACCACCATGGGGATTTGATAACTGTCCAACGGGCAGGGGACATAAAAACAGGGATAGGGACTTGCACCCTAGGTAAGAAGTTGATTGTGAGACCCCTGCTACTAAAAGGAATGTTCTCTAATCACCCCTGGGTGACTGCTGGAAGGTGCTGCAGCCTACTGGACATCTGCTGAGGCTGGCAGAAAAACTGATTGGACCACTGATGAAACTTGGTGTTTTGGGCTTTACCAGTGAGACCAGGATCCAAAAGTAACCTTTACCATCTGTAGGCTGCAATTGTCCCTCAGCCTTGATAGGCCCCAACCAGTTGATTAACCCTGTTCCCAGCCCCTCCCCCCAGGCCCACTTCTCACATTCTCTGCCCAATCTACTACTCCTGTGACTATTATCACTGCTACTGACTCTGACCTAAGCAGCCCTTTACCACCAAGGACTTCTTAATCCTACCTCTTCCTGGATGCTTCTAGGTTAGATTTAACCACCGCTTGCTGGTTGTGTTATACTACACTCCCTTATTTATGAAGGGATTGCACTGCCAGGAGCATTCTCAAATAGCTCTTAACTCCAGGGATTGCTACTGGCAGTCCAAGACATCCCTGACGCTCCAGCAGGTCACTGGACAAGGCACCTGCATTGGCCAGGCACCCCCAAGCCAAAGCCACCTCTGCAAACTTTTCATTTGGGGGTCAAATTATCTAGTTGTTTGACTGGTCGAATGGCTTGTGCCTATGAGAGTGTGCTCAGAAGAGCTCAAGGGTGTCCTAGGGCTGCTTCCCCAGCTGATCTATTATACCAATAACGAGTTTCTCCAGAGATTTACCTAACCCCTTTGAGCTCCCAAATGGGTAAGGCATGAGCCTGTAACTACCTTGACCCTTAGCCTTATACTTGATGATGGGATGGAAGCTGGCATAGGCACCGGCACCATGGCTCTTGTTCAGTAGGATCACCATTATTCTAAATTAAGGACTAGCTTAGATGCAGACCTCCGCAAGGTGGTAGATTCCATCACATATCTGGAGGACTCCCTCATCTCTCTAGTAGAGGTAATCCTCCAAAACTGACAAGGGCTTCATCTCCTATTTTTACAACACTGAGGTCTTTGTGCAATGCTTGGTGAAGAATGTTGTTTTTATAGGGACCACTCGGGAGTCATCAAAGACAATGTGGCTAAGATCAGAGAAGGGTTAGACAAACGAAGACAGGCGGGAGAGGCCAACCAGGGATGGTTAGAATCTTAGATCAATAGCTCTCCCTGGATGACCACCCTAATATCAGCCCTGATGGGTCCCCTCTTAATACTCTTTGATGTGGGACCAGGCAAAGAAAGCTAATGCCATTTTGGACTAGACACCATCTTGAGAGGCCCCTGACTGAATCCAGTTCCAGGAAAAATCACAAATGGCTAAGAGTTGTTTCAAAACTCCTCATCCCGAGTCAGCCAGTCATGAGACTTAACAGGTTATCATGGTCACCAGATGTTCTAGTGGAAATTCCTCACTGCTTGCTTAACCCCAGGGCCAATCGGCCAGAAAGTCACCTTGCTACTCCAATCAGAAAATGTCATGCGTGCATGTACAACCCCTCAGCTTACGGTTTTTCCCTTTCCCCTGCTGGTTCAGTACTGCGCCTCTCTGTCAGAGTGCTGTAGGGTGGTCCGAAATCGATTTTGCATTCAATAAACCCTTGTGTATTTGCATCGGTACCTGGTTCTATGGTGGTCGTGTTCATGGGTCCCACGTCCTGGGCATAACAACATCACCTTTATTGCATCTTCTTGCTTTGTTCTCTTTTTTAGTCTTTGATTTTGAGACAGCTCTCTACATCTGTAGCTAGCCTGGAACTCAGAGTCTCTTGATTCTGCTTCCCAAGTGCCTGGCCCCGTATCTTGTTTTCTTTTGGCTTGTGTGATTGGCTAATGTCTAGAAAGGAATTGTCTATTAAAAATGGTTAATTTTAGCAGGTTCTGTAATCTATATTAAATAAATTTAGGTTAAAAATTATGGTGGCTGTGGAGGGTATTTTTAGTGTAGGGAAGGAAGGTTTTTTTCAAGTTGAGAATCTACAAGCTGAACAAGTCATCCAGGTTGGAGTCACTGCCTTATCCTAACTGCATGTGTTTAGACTTTAGAGCAGAGTGTATGGGGATAGCATAGAACTTGCTTGTGTGTGATAGCAGATGATTTGGTCTAATATTCCACTGTATAGTGGAAAACTTGAAAAGGAGCACTGAGGATTGACTTGGCATTGATTACCTTTTAAACAGTTTTCAGAACTTAATTAGCTCTACTGATTTAATCAAAAGTGTCTTAAGTATCTGCCATGTCTAAGAAAGGAAATGGTCCTTTTGGGAAATGTGACCTAGTAAATACTTTGCTATTTAAAACTTAACATGAACCTCAGGGTTAGTGCAGTGTATTTAATAGAATGGTAGAGATCTTGGAATTGGGTTACTTTGATTAGAGAAACAGGAATCTAGAAAATGCCATCCTGTCCAGTGCTCAGAAATTACTTCCCATTGCTAGACGTACTGAAAGTTCTTTATCAAAAGAAAGTAAAGATACCAATTGGAGAGTTTATTATGTTACACTATTGAGCAAGCACCAGCAGTTCATATTCAATTGAATATTTGAGATAGAGGGAAATTGTGAGTGGCTAGTGCTCTAATTTTGAGTTGTGTATAGTAAGTTAGTGAAACGAGGTAGAACTAGAGGAACACTTTGTTCTTGTAGGATAGTTGGAACCAATCAAGTAAAATATATATAAAATGTAAAATAACTTTCTGAGCTACTCTCTAGACAAAGAAAATTACCAAGAACCTAATGTACTACAAAGTTACCTCTCTGACTCACAGTATCCAAGTGTTTCATAGTTGTCAGTTATTTTATTTCTAAATGGAGTAAGATGGGTTTTCTGTCTGTTTCTCTAACTTTGCTTCATTGAACATTGTTTCCTCTTGGCTTCTATGTTTTAGTTTCCAGTGGTTGTCCTAATCAATGTCTAAATAACAGAGAGAGAACAGTTACTACCAAAATCAATTTGTGACTATAATCATGTACAGGAGTTAATGGTTTATTGGTTTGTGAACGATATTTTTTGTATTATGAATGACTAGACCTGGGTCAGAACTGTTCAGAATTATAGATACTGAGTGGTGGCTCACACAACTGTAGTCTTAGCACTGGAAATCTGGAGCAGGAGGATTGTTTATGAGTTTTGGGCCTAGGCTGGGCGATAAATAAGTCCTTTTCTCACATGTAACAAAAAGGATACAAAAATATTTCTTGCTGTTGGGTTGGGAGAGGTGGAAATAGCTATAATGAATAGTGATTCAATGTAGTAGATTTCTGTGCACCTTGTTTTGACCCAATTAAAAAAATACCTTATAAAAATTGGGAAATTTTAAGAAATAACTTTTTTGGATTGAATGTTTCACTCACCCGTGTATCTGTGTCACAGAGGTCAGAGCATTGGATCCTCTGGAACTGAAGTTATGGGTGGTTGTGAGCCTCTGTGGATGCTGAGAAATGAACCTGGTTTCTCTGAGAGAAAGAAAAAGTGTCCTTAACTGCTAAGCCATCTCTCCATCCTGGGAATTTTGTTAATAGCTCTTGTCTTGAATTACTAGATTGATTATTGGCTTAAGAAACATTATACAGTAAGCATACTGCACTCATTAAGATTGAAAAATAGTGCATTTTAAGGCTGAGTGTATTTCTCAGTGTTACAACACTTGCTTAGCATGTATGAAGTTCTGGGTTGCCCTTTCAGCACCACTCATGCATATGTGCTCAAACACACATGCATGTGCATACACAGAGGCGGGCATTTTATAACATTCCAAGAGTCTGCACTGTTTTGTGCAGTGTTGGGAAGGATTTAACTTGGGGTCTACCAAGCACTCTACATTGAACTACCTCTCTAGCCCCAAGCATGCTTTAAATGAGGAAGTTGGTTGGAGATTGGTGTTGAACTTGGAACAGAGAGCAATCTTGGATTCTTGGAGGGGGGGTTGATTCTTGTTTTTTTATTATTATTTTAAGATTTGTGTGTATGCGTATGCACATGCTCAGGACAGATGCTCTCTTTTGGCCTCCAAGTCCCTGGAGTTCGGAGTTAGAGGTGGTTGTGAGCTACACAATATAAGTGCTGGGTCCTCTGAAAGAGCAAAAAATAATCTTCACTGCTAGAGACAGTGATTATAAGTGCATATCTTGGCATTGTCAAAAATGAGCTCTGTTGGAGTATGTTGGTGATTCTGTGCTCGAATTTGGGGCAAGTTATATTTAGTAACGGATTTACTTAGAAATAATGGAAATTTGGTGTGTGCTTAAATATTTCCCTCTGTTCATAGATCTTTATGTTCATTGTTAATATTACAAATAGGAAAATGGGATGGGGGCTAGAAAGGCTGAATTAATTGTACAGGGTTTCAGTATGAAGTGAATAAGGAAAATTTGAAACGTGTCTCTTTGACTTCATATTTGTGGCAGTTGTCCTGTCCTGCCCCTTCCCCCCAACCTCCTTGGTATTCTTATTAAAAATCTTTGACCCTAGTATATGGTTTTATTTCTGGACCTTAAACATTGAATTGTATGTTTTTGCTTATATTTGTAATAAAGTGGGTGTCTTCACTACTAGGTCCACTACAAAATCTTCAGCGTTTGCCTGCTGAAATTTTTATAGTAGTTACTTAAATATTGAAGCCTTTAATTGAAGACTACTGACTGATATGGTTTAGACTAATTGGGGTATTGGATTTTTATTGTAAAAACCTTGGATTTTATGGTTCCCATCCTTATGAATTCTGTCTAGCTAAAGGAAGGATCCTTACAGAAACACTATCAGCTATTTCTGTCTTTTTGAGACCATTAAGTACTACTAAGTGGAGTAAGCAGACTCCATTTAAACAAATGTCATTCCTTTGTACATTTGGTGTATTTAGTAACGGATTATGTATGACATAGGGCTTTTAGATTTTAAGTCATTGGATATTGTGAGATTGGGTTCTTATGGAGTAAATAAATTTGATGATTTTTTATTTGTAGCAGTTACAAGAAAAAGACCAAAAGTGCTAAGACAGATAAAATTGATTCTTTATCTGAAATACTTGAAACTTTTAGATTATTACTTGAAGTGTTCTAGGTTATTTGCACATATGTAATGAGATTGTGGGAACATAGTTCATTTATGTCTCAAACACCTTTATTTACTGCTTGAAGATAATTTCATGTAGTATACTCTGAAAACTTTAGGCTCTTGGATTGGGAACATTCTGGATCTTGTAACATACTGAATTAGGGGTGTATAGATGTCCAAGTGTATTGTATAAAGTTATACTAAAACTACAACATACATGTAACAGTATTCAGTTAAACTTCATATTTCTTTTTCCTCATACAGGGAACCAGGATTACAAAGGAGAAGGGCTTCCTGTGGTGCTCACCTGGGATTACTTTCAACATTCGCCCTGGATGTCCTCTTCACTGTGGGATGAGGTAGTAGGTTGTATAGTTTTAGGGTCACACCCACCACTGGGAGATAACTATACAATCTACTGTCTTTCCTAAGGTGATGGAAAAGTCTGCATTCATGGGGTCTCAGAAGACCAAGAACTAACTGAAGTATTTGAAAGTATAACTTGCCTTAAAGGGCATTTGTTTATGGTGGGCATGTCTTTTAGTGATTAAAAAAAATTACAAGTAGACGATGGGAATGGAACAAGTTTTTACTTACGTGTTTTCTGTTCAGTGTAAATGTGGATTTAATTTTGATTGATGTTGATAATTTAGGGTTTAACCTTTCTTGAAAGAGATTGTTTATTCCAGAAGAAAAAATTGCTCTATCAGAGTGAGGTAGTAGATTGTATAGTTGTGGGGTAGTGATTTTACCCTGTTCAGGAGATAACTATACAATCTATTGCCTTCCCTGAGGAGTAGACTTGCTGCATTGTTTTTATCTAGAGGATATTATAAAACTTAGGTGAATTTTTGACTTTTTGTTGTACAGTTAATTTTCTTAAAGTGTAATAAACATTGTTATAGCATTTTTAGTGTGCATGTTTCAAGAAATTTAGACAAATATCTGAATGGGAAAAGTTCTACATTTCCGTCCAGGGAGAGATGTCTCAGGTAATAGGACATACCAATTAGAAAGGATACTTCTGGACTTAATTCAAATTAGGTTGCTTATCTTATTTCTGTACTTAGAATGCTATAGATATTAATGCAACTTCATTGGTATGTTGGTTTGGACAGACCTTACTGGTCAACAAAAGGAAAGGGGCTCTGGCTTCTGTCTTGGCTCTGCTAAGACCTCAGTTTTGCCCACAGAATAAAGGAACCAAAACTCAGGTGGCAAAGTTCATAATTGGTATCTTTAAAGAAAACATTAGAGGATCACTAGAAAAGGTTATTTAAATGTTATCGCCATCAATGGGCTTGTTTTTCACCCTTTTCTAGCGATCAAACTGTATCTGTTGGGCCTTTTAAGCAATGCCAAAAGGTCCAGGTTTTAAATGTTTACTGTGCAAACTATTTTGGAAAAGTAGAATACGGAAGGCAGGGACAATTATAATATCTAATTATAATTGTAGTGCAATGTCATAGTCAGTATGATCTGTACATGAAACAAAACTGTCCTTAGGACAGGCTCAATCCAAGTGATTTATCCTGAACCAGATTTAAACTTTATTTACTATCTGGCGTAGATAGACAGATACTTTGGAAAATTGATCTTTGTTCCAAATTTGACATATAAAACATGATGTAAGTGGGGGTATTTACACAGCTAATCTAATAATGCCAAAGAAAAGGAGAAATGTTTAAGAACTTCTTAATCTTTCAAGAAATTCTTTTTTGCTTAATCTTTCTTAAGTTGACAATGTGTATAACCTGTTGAATGTGTTGAAAGTAGCTGAGGAATTTTATGGTTTTCTGTTCCTTTTTTCTTCCAGCATGGATATCTACCAGTTCATGGTTTTGAGACAGCTTTACTGAGGCCTGGAGACATCTCTTTATAATTTGGTTATTAATTGCATGAGGACTAACATCCTTATTACTCCAAATAGGTAGAATTTGAAGAACTGGTATATTTTGTGAGACAACTTAAAAATGACTGGAGAGTGATACTCCCTTAAAGTTGGTCTTTGCCAGTGGCAAAAGGCATGACCAGGAATTTGCTTCTGTTTTAATTCAGACAGGGTCAATGGAGATGCTAACCAAAAGTAGGAAGCATGTGGCCTGAATATGGGACAAGCTTTACATTTATTTTTTTCAATTGATAGATCACAAGCAAGATTTATATCTATTGTCAGGTAATTTTCTGGTTAAAAGAGGCCATTTTATGAGACTTGATGTTTTCATTTTGATGATTGTTTTAAATAAAAGTGACTCTAATAATCAGTTGCCCAAGTGTTAGATTATTGGTTTTTTTATCCTCATGCAATTGGATTAATTTTTAATTTTGTAACTGAATTTTTTTAATCAGTATCTTTTTGGCTTTTGCCAAGAACTTTTAAGAGCATCAGTGAAAAGAATTCCAATTGGTTGAATTTCAAACAACTTAAAGGCCCGATTTAACATGTGCTTGAAGCATCTGCCACGTAGAAGACCAGCAAGAATGAAATGGGTTCCTAGGAAGAGGTAGTAGGTTGCATAGTTTTAGGGCAGGGATTTTGCCCACAAGGAGGTAACTATACGACCTGCTGCCTTTCTTAGGGCCTTATTATGCCACCGTACCATTTCCTTTCTACCTTGCTTTGGTGTAAGCAAGAGTTCTTCTGCGGTGCTCTCGTAAGTGGAAACATTGCTGATATCCTGAAGACAAGTGTTTGCATTGATGATTAGTAAACAGCAGCATGTCACCAATGTTTGTAGTCATTTAATGAGAATTTGAGATTTCCATAGCAAACCTTAGTTGTTTGTATATCTTACTTTTGGGTCACTGGGAGATTTTGGAAAGCAGAGTTTTCATATTCAGCTTAATTTTCTTTTTCTTTGACATGGAGAGTGTCAGCTATTCCCATATTATATTTGAAAGAGCACTTAACAAAACCCTTTGAATATTTAGCCTTAATACTGTAAATATATAAAATTTGTGTGTTTCCTGTATAGTGAGGGAGGGAAGTATTGCTTGAGTGGCTAATGATACAGCATGTAACTTGACAATATAAAATGAAAAGAGTTGTTAGGATAATAGACTAACATTTTCAATAAAAATGACATACTTTTAGAACTTGAACTTTTCTTTTTTGTCCTGTGTCTACCTCACCCACTATCATATTATGTAGGTTGGCTTTGAACTTGAGGTCCTTTTATGCCACTTCTCAGATGCTAAGATTGCAAGTGTGCCCCACTACACCTGACATCAAATTGTTTGCTTTAAATATTAGCTTCACTTTTCATTAGTACCATTATTCACAGATGTATTACTAAAGCTAATTCAATCAATATTCAATGTTTTTTATTTTGTAAACATTTGTATAACTTATAACTTTGTATCAGATGTGTATGACTATAAATGTGTTGCTTACACCTTTGAGTTGTCTGAGTTTACCCAAGCAAATACTACCTTGCAAATACTGTTCCCTCTTCATTTCCCCAGTCTGGTTTGAACATTTACCAAACAAGGAAAGGGGCTAAGTCTGGGATCCCAGACTAACTTTACTAATAGTAAATGTGTTCTAATAATACTCGGGAAGGAGATTGACCAATATCTTAGTTTGCTTTCTATTGCTGTAATAGAGAACAACCATGACCATTTTTGAGGGGGAAAGTAGGTTTATTTCAGCTTAAAACTCTCAATATTATTCTACCACTGAGTAAAATTGACAGGAACCTGAAAGTAGAGTCCATGGAAAAATGCTGCTTGCTGGTTTGCTCTTCAGGATTCACTCAGTCTGCTTTCAAATAACCCAGGACCACCTGCCCAGGGGTGCTACCTCCTGAAACGGGCTAGGCTGGACTCTTGAAATTTAATGCTCAGACTTTCTTGGAGACCAATCTGGCGGGAGTCTTTTCTCATTAAGGTTCCCTCTTCCTAGAAACCTTGTATTAAGGTGGCAGAAAACTAGAATAAATGGGAATTCAGGGTATGTATATGCTGGCATCTAGTTATAATAGATGGAGTTGTGAGTGTTTCAGGAGAAACGTGCTATATACTGCTTATGTTTTTTTATTCTAGCTGCTTTGTGACAGATTTATGAGTATAGGATATAGGTTGGTCAATGAAGTTAGCCTAGACATTAAATTTTTAAACTAGAACTAGCATTTGTTTCTCTGTCTTTTGAGACAGTCTCTCTGTTTCTTTGGCTGTATTGGAACTCGTTATGTAGACCAGGCTGGTCTTGAACTCGAGAGATTTGCCTGACTTATACTAGGTTTTTTGGTGAGAAATGCATTACTCTACAAGTTAGGTTTCTTGAGAGGAAATTCAATGTCTCATATGTTTTAGGGGAGTCCTGAAAGTTTGTTTAACCCTGAGGGGATAGTGAAAACACTAACAGGCTTTCAGGAAAAGGCTTTGTGACTTAGCTAAAATTTAGCTAAAAATACACAATAGGTCTCTGGCAGTTTTGGTAGGTCTGTAAGCATGAGCAATGAGAAGAGGCCAATGGCTAAAACACCTGGATCTTGGAATTTGGCATGTAGAGGATCAAGCTCTGTGAGGATCAGATGTCCCTGGTGCTAGCCTTTGTAAATTTGGGTCACTAAGTTGACTTCTGGTGTGCTTTAAAGGAAGATAATCAGGTGTGCTGGCAAATTTGAGAACCAATGCAATCAAAAGTGGATGGGAGCAAGGTGATGGCTGAAATGAGGTAGTCCAGAAACTGCTTGCCGTAGGAACATAAATTTGAACAGTCACACAATAAAACCCCTTTGGAAGAGTTGAGTCAGGTCAGACTGCCTTAGCTGATAATTAGCATCCTAAAACCTCAGCTGGTCTCCCTAGATTTTGCAGTGGGGAGAGACTTGCTTGAAGAAAAGAGTTAGGTCTAGAACTCAAGCTTTAACACTACAGGGTTACAAGTGTCAACTGTGCTATCTACAGAGGCTATCTACACATGACATGTCTAAGGGCCTCCCCTATCTCAGGAAAAAGAACTCAGTGCTTTGTGGTGACGTGGGGTACCTATGTGCTGTGAATCCACAGTATAGTAGAGTCCTGTGTCCAGGCCTGTCCTTTGCAGAACTTCCTGTTCTAACAACTAGATACTGCACTTGTATTTGGGCCTGTGTTAACAGCTATAGCTTGGGTCTGTTATCTGTGACTATGAGAGTCAAATATGCTTAAGTGTGATGTTGTCTTTTGGTATCAAGAGACAGTCTGTACCTGTTCCCAGAGTATGCAACAGGATTGTTCAGGTTTGTGGCTATGTTTTGGGAAATGTGGGGAAACAGCACAGAGTCTGTATAAAAGCCAGCATTAAGTGTGTCCCAGTTTCTTGCCCCAAGTAGTAATATGGTGACCCAAAGACCAGCCAGTTGGATTTGTATTATGACTAGCATCACTGTCTGATTTTGTTATTCTTGGGTTGAGGTTATCACAGGACCAAGGCATTTAGTAAACTTGTTAACATTGGTGTTGGCTTTCATGCTGAGTTGGTGGCCATGGGATTGTTTGATTTCCTTCCCAGTACTCAATTCCTGGCAGCACAAGATGGATTAATAGTTTGGAGGATAACAGGCAAATTGAGTCTGGGGCTAATCCATCCATAGAAGTTCCAGAGAAAGTTGTACTGATCCCTCATCACAGGTGAGTGACTATACTATTGACCTCTCCCAACCTCAGAGAAAGAAAGACTTGGGGTGAGTATTTTTCAGTCATTCAGTTAATTCTGAATGATTCCATAACTGCCTACTGAAACAAAGGAGAGTTAGGTGGCGTCTTGTGGTTTGAGACTATTGAAAACTTGAAGGTACAAGCTAGTGTTGAAGCAGCAGAAGTGACTACAAATCAATATTATGGCCAGACGTTGGTGGTGCACGCCTTTAATCCCAGCACTCGGGAGGCAGGTGATTTCTGTGAGTTAGACCAAGCCTGGTCTACTGGGAGAGTTTCAGGACAGGCTCCAAAACAATACAGAGAAACACTGCCTTGAAAAACAAAAAACAAAAAAAAATTATTTTACATACCTCTCCCTCCTACCTTTTCAACTCCCCATCCCCCCCCCCCCCCATTCACTCCTCAGGGAGGGTAAAACTTGCCATGGGGAATCACCAAAGTCTGTCACATCTGCCCATGTATATAGGCGGGAATGAGCTCCCAAAGCCAATTCATGCACTAGGGATAAATACTGGTTCCACTGCCAGAGGCCCCATAGACTGCCCAAGTCTTCCCAACTGACACTCACATTCAGGGCGCCTGGTTCCGTCCTATGCTGGTTCCCCAGCTGTGTGACTGGGATCCATGAGCTCCCACTTGGTTAGGTCAGCTGTTTCTGGGTGTTTCCCCAGGGGTCTTGACTCATTTACTTGTTACTCCTCCCTGTCTACAACTGAACTCTACTAGGAGTTCAGCTCAGTGATTAGCTGTGGGTCTCTGCTTCTGCTTCTATCAGCTGCTGGATGAAGGCACCATGGTGGCATTTAAGGTAGTTATCAATCTCATTATAGGGGAAGGTCATTTAAGTTATCCTCTCCACTATGGCTTAGATTCTTAGTTGGGATCTTCATGGCTCTCTGAACGTTTCCCTGGTGCAAGTTTTCTCTTTAAACCTCTAATAGCTCCCTCTATTAAGGTATCTCTTGTCTTGCTCTACTCAGTCTTCCTGATCTTTTCTCCCCTCTCCTCTTCCTCTTCTCCTTTCTTCCTCCCCCTTGTGCTCCCAATTTGTTCAGGAGCTCTTGCCCCTTTCCCCTTCTCTCAGGGGACCATGTATGTCTCTCTTAGGGTCCTCCGTGTTTCTTAGCTTCTCTGGGCTTGTGAATTGTAGGCTGGTAATCCTTTGCTCTATGTCTAATATTCATATATGAGTGAGTACATACCATGTTCGTCTTTCTGTGCTTGGATTACCTCACTCAGAATGGTTTCTTCTAGTTCCGTCCATTTGCCTGCTAATTTCAAGATTTCATTTTTTTTTTTGTTGTTTTTCCACTGAGTAGTACTCCATTGTGTAAATGTACCACATTTTCTTTATCCGTTTTTTGGTTGAGGGGCATCTAGGTTGCTTCCAGGTTCCGGCCATTACAAATAATGCTGCTGTGAACATAGTTGAACAAATGTCCTTGTATGAATGTTCATCTTTAGGGTGGATGCCTAAGAGTGGAGTTGTTGGATCTTGAGATAGACTGATATCCATTTTCCTGAGAATCTGCCATATTGATTTCCAAAGTAGCTGTGCAAATTTGCATTCCACCAGCAATGGAGGAGTGTTCCCCTTCTCCACATCTTCAGCATTAAACTGTCATGTTTTAGTCACTCTGACAGGAGTGAAATGGTATCTCAGAGTTGTTTTGATTTGCATTTCCCTGATAAATAAGGATGTTGAGCAGTTTCTTAAGTGTCTTTTGGCTATTTGAAATTCCTCTTTTGAGAATTCTCTATTTAGATCTGTGCCCCATTTTTTAATTGGATTATTTGAAGTTTTTGGTGACTAGCTTGAGTTCTTTGTATATTTTGGAGATCAGCCCTCTGTCATATGTGGGATTGGTGAAGATATTTTCCCATTCTGTGGGCTGCTGTTTTTCTTGTCCCCTTCATGATAAAGGTCTTGGAGAAATCAGGAATAACAGGAACATACCTAAACACAATAAAGGCAATATATAGTAATTCAACAGCCAACGTTAAACTAAGTGGAGAGAAGCTCAATGTGATTACTCTAAAATCAGGAACAAGACAAGGTGGTCCACTATCCATATCTCTTCAATATTGTACTTGAACTTCTAGCTAGAGCAATAACAAAAGGAGATCAAGGGGATATAAATTGGAAAGGAAGAAGTCAAGCTTTCACTAATTGCAGATGATGATGGTTTACATAAGTGACCCCAAAAGTTATACCACGAAACTCCTACAGCTGATAAACACATTCAGTAAAGTCGCAGGATACAAAATTAGCCTCCTTCTTTTGGAAGGATAAGCACGAAAACTGAATGTTAAAATGAGAGTAAGGGGCTAGAGACATCACTTAGTGGTTAAGAAGACTGGCTGTTTTCCCAGAGGTTCTGGGTTCAGTTCCCAGCAACCACAGGTTGGCTCATAGCCATCTATAGTGAGATCTGGTGCCCTCCTGGCATGCAGGTGAACATGCAGACAAGCACTCATCCCTAAAATGAGAATAAATGCATCTATCTTACACATGACCTTGCATGCCAACAGACATGAGGAACTTTCTGGAATCGTGACTTTAATAAAGAATAAAGTGGACATCAGAAATGACCATTTAACAATTGATAAGTGTGAATTTTTGGGTTTTTTTGTTTTTTACTTTTTTATTTTTATTTTGCACTGTGGCTTTGAAACCTTTCCTGGAGCTGGCTCTATAGATCAGGCTAGTTGAAGTCTCAGTTTTTTAAAGTAAATGAGCTTCAATTAAAAAAAAAAAAAGGAAGCTATCAGCAGAATAAAACATGAATTGACTTGAAGATCGGCTATTGTAAGATTGTAGGGGGATGGTGGTAAAAGGATGAAGCCAATTGGAACTTGAAATTACTAAAGAATTTGGGAAGCTCACAGAGATGACAAAAATCTTACCCGGTGAAGCAAAAGCTAAAGGATACTATACCTAGCAAAGCTACCTTATAAATGGAAGAAAAATAATCTCAGGCACAAATTAGAGAATTTGTTACCACTACGCCTAGTCTAACCCTAAAGGAATTCTGTATATTGAAAGATGCTAAAGAGCTAGAGCTTAGTTACTGGGAAGGGTCTGAGGGCATTCAAAATAACTTAAATCGTTGTGTTAATAGTGTCAGTGTTTTAAGTATGAAGACTGAAGAGAAACTACGTAATGCATAAAAATGAGATGAAAATTTCAAAACGTGGGAGCATAGGATGGGAGAGGGTTTTTTTTTTTTTTAATTTTGTGTGAGTACATGCACATATGTTGAGGTCAGAACAACTTGTAGCCCTCTTCACATGTGGGTTCTGAGAATAGAACTTAGTCATCAGACCTGGGAACAAACACTTTTACTCTCAGCCATCTTGATGGCCAGGATTATTTTTTAGTATGGCATCTGTGTTTCTTTTCCTTTATAATTGATGCTATGGTCTGTCATTTCAATATAGGCTTAATTTTAAAAGTTCCATAAGCCTCATATTATCCATAAAAGTAAAAACCTAATACAAACACACACACACACACACACTCCAAAACTAAAGGCACAAACAAAAAACAGACAAACCCCAAGCAAGGAATCCCAAAGTCCCCTGCTTAGTAAAATCATGCCACCAAAAGGAAGGCTATGGAAAGAAGAGGGGGAGGAAGAAAAAAACAATGGCAACAGTAGAGTCTGACTTTTGATAATAGCCTTGAATGCAAGCTGATGAAGTTCTCTAGTTAGAATAGAGAAACTAAGTAGACAAAACCACAAGATTCAAATATATACGGCTTAAACTTCATCTTCAAGGACAGAAACTGAAATAGTAGGAGTGAAAGAACTATCATACGAATAGAATCTTAAAGCAAGAATAGACCTGCTTGATTCAGAATAGAAAATTACAAGGAGTGAGAGAATGCTGTAAATGCTAAAAGGGTCAATTCTGTAAGAAAATCATCTTGAATGTATCAGAATAAAAATGAACCCAGTGTAAGAACATCCAGACACATATTAAAGAAGTAGATCAGACGAAATCAGGCACATTCAGGGTGGTATGGTCATGGACTAATCAGGAAATTCACAGGCATGTGAATAAAACTAGAAGATACTATCCTGAGTGAGGTAACCCAGTCACAGAACGACAAACATGGTATGTACTCACTCATATGGATATTAGACATAGAACAAAGGAGTACCAGCCTATGATTAACACCTCCAGAGAAGCTAAAAAACAAGGAGGACCCTAAGAGACATACATGGTCCCCTGGAGAAGGGGAAAGGGACAAGAGCTCCTGAACAAACTGGGAGCACAAGGCAGAGGGAGAAGAGAGGGAGGAGCAGACACATGGTGGAGGACCTAGGCCCTGTCCCAAATGAGGTGACAGACTTTGATGATCCTCCATGAAAGGCCTCTCCCTGGGAAGGAGAGGGAACTGGAATTGCTATGTAAAATAAGATGGTTTCTAATTTAAAAAATATAAAAAGAAGTAGATCAACTAAAACAATAGGGGATCTTTTAATCTGGATTACTTAGACCAAAACCCACTGAATAGTGTTAAACCACTCCAAACAACACATTTACAGAATGTTCAAATCCAAAAGTTGCTGAATACCCACTCTCAGAACATGAAAACATTCTCCAGAGTAGATAGCATGGTAGTTCACAAAACAGATTGCCAGCAAGTTTTCTTTAAAAGTTGGCAATCATGTCTTTGTCAACCATAATCAAATAAAACTAGAAACGATAACAAACATGTTACAAACTATACAAGCACATAGAAATTAACAATTTATACTATAACCAATAGGTTAAGGAAGATATTAAGACAATTTAAATTTTTATGAAACAAAATAGTGTTAATGGGAATTTATGGTGACCAATGTCATGAAAGCAGAAGGAACTAGAAAAAGAACAAACCTATCTAGATAGAAAAATAATAAAGATTAGAGGGGAAATAAATGAAGACTTGGTTTTTAACAAGAAAAGCAAAGTAACGGGCTGGGGTTGGGAAGGAGACAACCGTACTCAGAATCAGGAAATAAAGATGTGTTGGTATTGCAGAAATGGAGAGAGAATTGTGAATAGCTGTATATAGCTGATAATGTAGAAGAAATTATAAGAGTTTCTGAGATTAAATGGTGTAGAAACAGACCAAAGATCAATCAAATTGAATCAGTAATATCCACCTCCCCGCAAAACAAAAAAGCCTTTACCATTGAAATCCACTAAGCATTTGAAGAACTAATGTGAACTCATTTTTTCCCCCAAAAGTAAACGAAGAGGCAAAGGCTTTATTCCAAACTCATTCTCCAGGACCAGTGTTACCAATATAGTAAAACTATTGCAAAGACACTCAGTGATCAGTGTGCTCATGAACATGGATGGATGCAGAACTCAATAAAACTAGAAAACCAAGTCCAAAAGCACATTAAAATAGTTTCCCACCAAGATCAAGTGAAATTCATTCCAGGTTTTCAAAGATGTTAACATAATGTAGATCAGCAAGTATGATAAAGCACATTAATGAAAAAAATCCATATGATTATTTGGCACATGTAGAAATGGCATTTGATAAAATTCAACACATTTATAATTAAAATCCTGAGTGAATATGGGAGGAATGCAAGTATAGTGGCAAATACAACAAGCTTATAGCTAATACATCAAGGGGGACAAGCTACTTACTAGCTTTCTCGTTGAAGATCAGGACTGGACAGGAGTCAGGAGTTCATTTTTACCACCATTGAAATGCTGTGCATCCTAGCCAGGACAATGAAGCAAGAAATAGAAGACATCTGAACTGAAAAGGAGGAAGTACAGTTTTTGCTATTGGAAGATGACACGGATGTTACAGATAGAGACTCCCAAAGATTCTGCTAAAGAATAGAAAGTCTATATAGAAAAATTGATATCATTGCTAGATGCTAATAGTGAGTCATCTGAAAAAACCATGAAAACTTTGTAACACTTTGAAAAAAATCTAGAAATGAGTTGAAATATGGATACTTTATAGTAAATAGTTTAAAAAGCCAGTGGTCCTACTTTTTTTTTTTTTTTTTTTTTTTTTTTGGTTTTAACAAGACAGGGTTTCTCTGTATTGTTTTGGAGGCTGTCAGTCCAGCTGGGCCTCGAACTCACAGAGATCGCCTGCCTCTGCCTCCCAACTGATGGGATTAAAGGTGTGCGCCACCACTGCCTGGCTCCTATTTACATTTCTATTGCTGTAACAAAGCACCATAGCAAGAAAGGCAACTTACAGAAGGAAGGTTGAGTCCATGGCCTTTATGGTGGGGAGCATGGCAGTAGGCAGGATTTGTGCTGGTGTATCTGAGAGCTAACATTTTGAGACAACAACCAAGAAATACAGAATTAACTGCGAATGGCATGAGTTTTTGAAACCTCAAAGCTTACCCCCAGTGGCACACCTCCTCCAAAAGAGCACACCGAAGCCTTCCTGTCTTAGTCAATGTTCTATTGCTGTGAAGAGACACCATGATCACAGCAACTCTTGTAAAGGCAAGCATTTAATTGCTTACAGTTTCAGAGGTTCAGTCCATTATCATCATGGTGGGGAACATGGAGGCACTCAGGCAGACATGGTATTGGAGGATCTGAGAGCTCTACATCCAGATTCACCAACAGGAAGAGGGAGAGAGACACACTGGGCCTGGCTTAAGCATTTGAAACTCCAAAGCCTGCCAGCAATGACACACTTCCTCCAGCAAAGCCTCACTTAATCCAAGGTCACACCTCCCAATCCCTGTCAAGTAGTGCCGCTCCCTAATGACCAAGCATTCAAATATATGAGCCTATGTGGGTTATTTCTGTTCTAACCACCACACTTCCAATCAGTTCTAACAACTGGCTACCAAACGTTAGGATATATGAGCTTATGGGGGTATTCTCATTCAAACTTGTATGTAGTCACACACATTAATGAATTAAAAGAATTGATAACACTAAAAATGTTCATATTACTCAAATCCTAATATTTAGTTCTCTCTCCGTTTATCAGTGGTCTTCACAAATTTGGCAGTCACTGTAAATGAATGAGATCTCAGTGTTTAACAGGAATTATAATTACAATTTTTTTTAGATAGAGTCTATGTCTTCCTGGCTGTCCTGAAACTCACTTTGTAGACCAGACTGGCCTCAAATTCACAGAGATCGCCTGTCTCTACCTCTGCCTCTTGTCTCTGCCTATAGAAAGCTGAGATTATATGCGGCAGCCACCATGTCCAGCCTCTGTAATTGCCTTCTTAACAGCACTGAGTTGTACTGCTCACAAATTTGGAATTACTTCTTCATTTATATATGTATTTTTGTTTTATCTGTGTTTTGTAGTCTTCAATGTAAAAGACTCAGATTTCTAAGATGTATTCTTGTCCTTTTTGAATCTAGTATAAACAAAATCCTTTTCTAAAATTTATAAGGCACCATTGATCATGTATCAATCATCTTGAGCGAGGTAACCCAGACCCAGAGAGACAAACATGTTATGTACTCACTCATAAGTGGATACTAGATGTAAAGCAAAGGACAACCAGACCACAATCCACAGCTCCAGAGAAGCTAGGTAGCAAGGCGGACCCTAATAGGACCACATGGATCACCCTGGGAAGGAGAAACAGATGAGATAAACTGGGGGAGGTGGTAAAAGGAAGGGGATGGGAGATGAGAACGTGAATGAACAAGATGGTGGAGTTGGGGGAGGGATGGAGTGGAAGAGCAATGAAAGATATCTTGATAGAGGGAGCCATTATGGGGTTAGAGAGAAACATGGTGCTGGGGAAATCCCCAGGAATCCACAAGATGACCCCAGCTAAGACTCCCAGCAAGAGTGGAGAGGGTGCCTGAACTGGCCTCCCCCTGTTATCAAACTGGTGACTACCCTGTCATCATAGAGCCTTCATCCAGTAACTGATGGAAGCAGATTGAGAAATCTGCATCCAAGGACCAGGCCAATCTCCAGGAATTCAGTCGAAGAGAGGTAGGAGGGATTATATGAGCAAGGAGGGTCAAGAGCATGACGGGGGTGGGGGAGACACCCACAGAGACAGATGATCCAAACGCGTGAGCGTTCACAGACTTTAGACTGACAGCTGGGGAGCCCACACGGGACCAAACCAGGCCCTCTGCATGTGGGCGACAGTTGTGTGGGACCCCTGGCGTGGGACCAGGCTCTCTCCCTGGTGTATAAACTGGCTTTTTGGAGCCCATTCCATATGGTGGGATGCCTTGCACAGCCTCGATGCGGGGCGGGGGCGGGGTATGCCAGGCTTTATAAGGCCTTACCCTTTCTGAGGAGTGGAATGGGGGGAGGGAGGTTGGAAGGAGGAGGTGGGTGGGAGCAGGAGGAGGGGAGGACGGAGTGATTGTGGTTGGTATATAAAATGAATAAAAATCTTTAAAACATTTAACCTTAAAAAACGATTTATTACACCATATAGAACCATGTCATCTGTGAATAAAGATCGTTTTCCCTTTCTGTTTCTAACTTTTATGTGTACGTAGTATTTTTTTTAATTTCTGTAAGACAGGTGTCACTCTATATGTCACCCTTTCAACATAAAATTCTCCTGCCTCAGCCTCCCAAGTACTGGAATCATAAATGTATACCATCCCATCTGGCCTCCTTTCAAGTCTTTGTACCTGTAAATTGTTCCTCCTGTTGCTCCTTCTCCTTTTTCTTCTCCTCCCCTCATCTTCTATCTCTACCTTCTTGTTTTGTTCTTGTTTTTGTTTAAACTCAGTCTAGCCATATAGCCTAGGTTTGCCTTGAATAATCTCTTAATCCTTTTGTCTCTTCCTCTGGAGTACTGGGGGACAGGCAGGACTTCCCTTCGGCCCCTGGGGTGGAGTTCATAAGCACTCTACCATGAAGTTATACCCTAGATCTCTTCACTGAAAAAGGTGCTTGGTTGACAGGTTCAGTCAAGTATTATGAAGTCAAGGGGATTATGAGTTCAAGGCCAGCCTGAACTACAAAATAAGATCCTGTCAAACAAACAAACACCATCACCACTACCATAAAACAAAAAGCCTCATTGCATGGCTAGAAATTACAGTATAATGTTAAATAGAAGGTGTTAGAACATGGTATTGTTATCTGGGGTTTGTTTTGTCAGAAAGATATTTTTGGTGACTTTTCTCCTTTCTCAATGGAAGTCTTTAGTGCTTTTGAGTGCCAGTCACAGCTATCTCTGCTCTGCCAGTCATATTGTCCCATTAACTGTCCATCAGACTTCTTTGCTTAGGTGAGTAAAGTTGGGCTTACCTCACTGTAACCCCAGCTGTTCTAACTGATATAGCTATGGGGGAAGTGTTGGGGAAATGATGCAGGAAGTAACTCTGCCTCCTTCCAGAAATGCTTCAATGTCTTTACTTGCAAAACAGTAAAATATCCTGCCTTGCTCGCCTCGTTCTTAGGAGGTTCTTCTGAAATAATGTATGTAAGGGAGTTCTATGAGATGTATTTTGGCATGCTATTCATAAGGACACAATTCTGTTGATCTCCCACTTCAGTGTCCAAGGAACCCAGCTTGTTTCTTCTTTGTTACTTCTACTTTATGATTTAGGCCATCTTTTCTCACCCAGAGCTGCATACTGTGACTGAGCACTGTAGCCACTTATACTATCCCTGTCACGAATATATTCAATGGGTTTTTTACTCCAATTCTTACTAGGTATGTGATGTTGGAGAAAAAAAAATCTCTACCCCTCAATTTCTTTTAATTGTAAGTGGTGTTATGAAAATTAAATGCTCTCTCTCTCTCTGTGTGTGTGTGTGTGTGTGTGTAAAGTGACTGGCATGCTACAACTGACTTGTGCAAGTGTAGAATCTTGTAGATGCCAAAGTTATTGTTTAGAGTCACTGAATTCTGTGGCCTCTAAGTAGTTTTCCAGGGCTCTACCTAAAGTCAAGGACATATTCTAAAACACTGCTTTTAAAGTCCTTGTCACAAGCCTTCTCTCTTGCCTGAACCCTTTGTTTGTTCCTCAATGCTGAGGACCCTCTACTACTCTAGATTAATTATCTTAGCATTCAAGGTTCCTGAGGTCCTTGACAAACTTACCTAACATGCCTTACTACTATGGTCAGCCTATGTATGCCTCAACTACATATGGAATAATGAGACAAATTGGCATATGTAAAAACATAATGGGCTTTCAATAGGTTTTGTTGGGAGGGTATTTCTGGGGAGAAATAATGGGAGGGAAGTTGACACATGGGAGTTAAGTCAGTTCCTGGGAGGTAACAGGTGGAGTATATGGGAAACACAGGTGGGAAGCACAGGTGCAGTGTATGGGGAGCACAGGTGCAGTGTATGGGGAGCACGGGCGCAGTGTATGGGAAGCATGGGTACAGTGCATGGGAAGCACGGGTGCAGTGATGAGAAGCACGGGTGCAGTGTATGAGAAGCACGGGAGCAGTGTATGGGAAGCATGGGTGCAGTGATGAGAAGCACGGGTGCAGTGATGAGAAGCATGGGTGCAGTGTATAGGAAGCACGGGTGCAGTATATGAGAAGCACGGGTGCAGTGTATGGGAAGCATGGGTGCAGTCTGTGGGAAGCATGGGTGCAGTGTGTGGGAAGCACGGGTGCAGTGTATGGGGAGCACGGGTGCAGTGATGAGAAGCACGGGTGCAGTGTATGGGGAGCACGGGTGCAGTGATGAGAAGCACGGGTGCAGTGTATGGGGAGCATGGGTGCAGTGTATGGGAAGCACGGGTACAGTGTGTGGGAAGCACGGGTGCAGTGTATGAGAAGCACGGGTGCAGTGTGTGGGAAGCACGGGTGCAGTGTGTGGGAAGCACGGGTGCAGTGTATGGGGAGCACGGGTGCAGTGTGTGGGAAGCATGGGTGCAGTGTATGAGAAGCACGGGTGCAGTGTGTGGGAAGCACGGGTGCAGTGTGTGGGAAGCACGGGTGCAGTGTATGGGGAGCACGGGTGCAGTGTATGGGAAGCACGGGTGCAGTGTGTGGGAAGCATGGGTGCAGTGTATGAGAAGCACGGGAGCAGTGTATGGAAGCACGGGTGCAGTGATGGAAAGCACAGGTGCAGTGTGTGGGGAGCACGGGTACAGTGTAGAGGAAGCACGGGTGCAGTGTATGGGGAGCAGTGAGTGGTCCTTTGGGTAGGCTGTTGGGTACATGAAAGGTGGAAGGTAAAGATGGAGCCAGGATCATCTTCTTTAGCTGATCTTAAACGACCTTGAGTACAGGCCTGTGATACTGGATGCTTAGTCTTAGGTAGTGATATGGTTTGAATAGAAGTGTTCCTTATGGGCTCATGTATTGTACTTGTGGTTCATAGCTGATGGTGCTGTCGTGGGGAGTTAGGAAACATTGAGAGGCAGTGCTTAGCTGGTGGGAGTGGGTCACTGGGGGTGGGGGTGTGTCTCTTGCCCTAACTCCTTCCAGTCTCTTTCTTCCCGTCTGCCATAAGAGGCATAGCCTCTGCTATGTGTCCCTCTTGTCAAAATGTTCTGTCTCATAGTGGGCCCCACAATTAGCAGGGCCAAGGACGAGGGAAACAGACTGCTCAAACTGTGAGCCAATATACCTTTGTTTCCTCATGTTGCCTATGCCAGTGATTTTATTCCAGTAACTGAAAAATCCAACACAGGACTCCTGGCGTTCCTACTTCCTGTCATTGCTGCCCCACTTCCCATCAGGTGTAGCCTGCAGCATCTGATTACAGAGAGGCTTGAGAAAGACATGTACAGGAAGCCTTGGCATGCAGTCACACAGCACGTACATCCGGGAGATCTTAGCTCTGACTGTCCACTTGGAAGTATATTCATGCCTCATTTTTTCCCTCAACTTTCACATGAGAGTAACAGCAGCTATTTGAAGGAAATGGTATGCAGACCGAAGGAAATAATAAACAACACACAACATAGGGTCTGGCATGAAATACGTTTCCAACAAATCCTCAGCTTTGGCTTTCTTTCTGACTCATTCCACACACACACACTGTGGTCTGAGGATACGAAACAGCTTGTCCACCGAGAGGCCTGGGAAGTAGCTGCTAAGCTTATTTATGTCTTTAGGACTGTGTAGACAAACTGCTCTTGTTCTGAAGTCTCCAGTTTCTTCTGCTTTCCATCCCAGCAGCAGTCCTCATTCTTGCGTTTCTGAAAGTGAATTCAGACAGGACACAATCTAGTTCAAGCAGTCAAGAGTTTAACTAGAGCAAGTAAAGGAGCAGGAATGCACTGTTTAGAAAAAGACTGGACTGAGCAGAATCACAGTAGACTCGATCCTGGCAGCTGTGGGACATATACCCCTCCCCATTGTCCCTGCCTTTGTGTTTTCCATAGCACAGGCACTTCTAGGAAGAGGTATGCCTTTTTCAGAAGCACCATTTTGCCCAACATTCTTTTGAGGTAGAAGTATGAGATACAAGAATATATAAAAATACATATATGTATATGCATGTGTGTGTGTGTGTGTGTGTGTGTGTGTGTTAAGTACCCCTAAAGTTGAAAAGTTTGCCAGGGGATCTCTGTGAGTTCGAGGCCAGCTTGCTCTACAAATCGAGTTCCAGGACAACCAAGGCTACACAGAGAAACCCTGTCTCAAAAAGTTTGCTAAGTAAAGGGGTCAACAACACCCAGCACACACTTCCTCCTGAAGAGGATGTCTTGAAATGATTTAATCTGACTGGGCTGTCATCAACCATCATAACCTATTATCTCTTACATCTGTTTTGGGGACCTTGATCTGGCCCATCTGGAATAGACCATGGCTGCTATCTTTATAGCTTGTCTCAGGGCCTTGAGCTATCCCACCCATTGTCCTTTACATCCTATCCTTGGGGGCACTAACTTTGCCTAAAAGTCATAGAGCAGATGACCACTGGTTCAGATTTTCCATGGTATTGGAGGTATAGTGGAAGATACTTCCCTTTTACTCCTGTAAGGCCTCAGTGTGGTGGGCAGTATGACACAGTAAGGCACAGGAGGTACAGTCAGTCAAATGACTTCCAGGTATAGTCCATACTCCATCCATGGATGGTTCCTTCCCTTCTCTATTTCTATTTAGTCGTTGTCATCGTCATCATCATCATCATCATCATCATCATCATGGGTCATAGGGTCTCACTGTGTAGTTCTGGCTGTCCTTGAACTCACTATGTAGACCAGGCTAGTCCCTGACTCCCAGAGATCTGCCTGTCTCTGCCTCTCGAGTGCTGGGATTAAAAGCATGTGCCATCACACCCAACTCTGTTTCTTCATTGTAATTGCACTGGTTGAAGTGCCAGTGAGAGAAACAGGTGAAGTACTGTATAGCATAGTAGCTGGCACTGTTATCTCCCAGTGGAAGTGGCCTCTTGCATCCAACAGGAAGAAGGAACAGCCTCTGGATGGCCAGAGACTCCTTGGTTGCCATCAGTACCTGGGTGTAACATATTCCTTTGGGTTGACTCTGCTGTGGTGGTGAAGTAGTTCTGTGATATTTGCAAGCCTGTCATTTTGGACAGAGACAAGAATATTGGCTTTTGGCTCCATGTTAATACTGCTGTGAGGGTTTACAGAGGGTCTGGTGAAACACTGTTCACTAGAAATATAATAATGTGAGCCACATGTGTATATTTAAATTTTCTGGTGATTGCATTTTGTACAAAGTACAAAAAAGCAGGTGAAAATAATTTTAACTGTATATATACAATATTAATTTCCACATATATCAATACTAAGAAGTAATTAGATGTATTAAGCTCCATTTTCATTTTCAGTTTTTAAAATTTATGTGCATGCTGGGCTGGAGAGATGGCTCAGCCGTTAAAGGCTAGCTCACAACCACAAATATAAAATTTATGTGTATTTTATGTGGAAAACAACCCTAATTAGAAATAGCTCCATTTCAAGTGCTCAGCGGCTTTTTATGTGGCTAATGGCTTCCTCATTGGATAGATGTAGTCTTGTATTTGACTTCCTGAGACAGAGCCATGCTGCCATCTCGTGGTAATTTAGTCAAAGAGCACCCAGGCGCCAGTGTGAGCATGGTCCTTGGCCTGCTGGGAAACTTCCTGTGCTTGTGTACTTTTAACCTAGACTTGAAGAGAAAGGTGTGCATTGTTAGAAGTAAGACCGTCTGCAGTGCCCCAAGACTTGCAAATGAGAAGGCGGTAGGGAAGAGGAGATGCAGGCAGAGGGAAGAGGACAAAAGATTGACTTGACCCATCCCCTCAGGGACCCCATCTCCAAGGAGGTCACAGACTTCTCTCACCTAGACCAAACAGTTCTTGTTTTTATTGACAAGTACCTTCCTATGACAAGAGTCTCTCTCCCAGCCCCAGCCACTAGCTGCTTAGCTTCCTGTGAGTGAGGAATCTAAAGCAGAGCCCGTGGTAATCTTGTGAATGTGGTCTTCAGTTATGGAAGTCCTCAGGTCTTCAGTCTACACTTTCTTTTTCCCTACGTGTATACCTACGAGTGGAAATTCTGGGCCACATGCTTAGAAGACAACTGAAATTTGTAAGGAACTGATATACCATCTTCTAAAGTAATATTTCTGTTTTGTCTTATAACTAACAACCAGCATTTCATTTCTCCAGCACCCTGGCCAACTCTGAAAACAAATGACTCTTTAAATTTCAGCTGTTCGCTGGGTGATGGTGGTGTATGCCTTTAATCCCAGCACTGGGGAGGCAGAGGCAGGTAGATCTCTGTGAGTTTGAAGCCAGCCTGGTCTACTGAGTTAATTACAGGACAGTCAGAGCTACACAGAGAGACCTTATTTAGAAAACAAACAAATAAAATAAGTAAATAAATAATCTCAGCTGTTCTAGGGGTATGTAAAGGAATTTCATTGTGGCTTAAATTTACACTTCATTGAGGACTAAATCCTATAGCTCATTTATGCATTTGCTTACTATTTATATACATTCACTGGTTAGATGCCTAACTAAGTCTTTTGTCTTTTTGAATGTACGTTTATGTGTGGTGCTGAACACTGAACCTATGTTAGCTGTAAAGTCATCAGTGGGCTCTACCTCCAGCCAGTATCCATTTCTTCTCTCCCTCCCTCCCTCCCTTTCTGATTCAGAGCCTCATTACCATCCCTGTGTAGACCAGGCCGGTCTCACAGAGATCCGCCTGCCTCTGCCTTCAGAATGCTGGGGTTATAGGGGTGCGCCACCACTACTGACCTCAATGTTATTTTCTTTAGTTAGACTGCTTGTCTGAGTATTGAATTAAAAGAGATTTTATATGCACTACATGCAAGTCTTTTGCTCAGGCATGTATACATTTCTGCTTTGCAATGTTCTGTGTCTTACCTATTTATCATCAGTGACTCTTGTTATTTTTTTAAGACAGGGTTTCCCTTTGGTATCTTAGGCTGGTCTCCAACTTGAGACCCTTCTACCCAATTTGTGACCTTTCTGCCCAACTCTTGTGAAGTATTCCTTTACACTGTGTGAAGATGTGTCACTGTGATTGGTTTAATAAAAGCTGAACGGCCAATAGCTAGGCAGGAGGTATAGGTGGGACTCCCTGACAGAGAGAGCTCTGGGAAGAAGAAAGACAGAGTTGCCAGACAGATGTGGAATAACCAGGATGACCACACCCAACTTGTGACCTTCCTATCCCTGTCTTCCAAGTCCTGGGGTCACTGGCCCACACCATTGTGTATGACTTTATCAGTACCGTTTGATGGATGAACATTTCTGCTTTTGAAGGAATGCTCCCCCCAGTTTCCCCTGTTGCTAGAGCTGCTCCAATTAGCTTCACCAGTAAGAGCAAGAAAATCCTTGTTTTCATATTTTCTTAGGTAAGTCCCATACTCGTTCGAGGCTGTGGCCGCTATCTTTCCTTAGCTATGTCAAAGAATGTTCAATTTCTTTCTTTTATTGATGTAGTATTATTTTTGTTTTTGTCTATAAATCTATAACTTAAAACTAATGAAACTGGGGTCAGCGAGATGGCTCATTGGGTTAAGGTATTACTGAATTACGTTTGTGGGACTCAGTAATGGAAGAAGATAATACCTGCAAGTTGTTCTCTGACTACAAAGCAAGCATGTGTATACACACAGCATAAACAGAACGTAATAAAAATAAAGCAAAACAGATAAAGCCATTTTACACAGATATCAGTCATACTCCTACAGTCAAAGACACATTTGTTTACTCCTCATCACAGTAAAGGAGTATATACATATATATATACATATATATGTATGTACACACACACACACACACACACACACACACGAAGGAACCATACAGACCACCTGTGATGGAAGGAGTGTATACATATATATATGTATGTATACACACACACACACACACACACAAAGACACCATACAGACCATCTGTGATGGTTAGTATTAATAGTCAGCTTGACAGAATCTACAATGCCCTGGAAAAGGGGCTTCTGGGGAGGCTTGTGGGAAAGTCACATTTCTTTTCCCTTTCTCCCCCTTCTCTTCCTCCCCCTCCTTCCCTCCCTTCTTTGCTTTTTTTTTTTTTTTTTGAGACAGGTTCTCCTGTTGTAACCCTGGGTGGCATGGTACTCACTTGGTGTACTAGGCTGGTCTCAGATTCTCAGAGATCTGCCTCTGCCTCCTGAGTGCTGGGGTTAAAGGCATGTGCCACCATGCTTGGCTTTGTGCGGGATTGTCTTCATTTCATTCATGTGGATGGGACCATCTCTTGGACAGGGGATTTCAGGCTGTACTAGATGGAAAAATGGAGCTATCCCTAGTTTTGTGTTCATCTTTCTCCATTTCTAATTGTATATGAGCAGTTGCTTGAAGCTTCTGTCTCCTGACTTTCTACCATGACAGTCTTACCTTGAACTGTGAGCCAAGAGAAACTTTCTCCTTTAAGTGACTTTGTCAGAGTTGTTTATCACAGGAGGGAGAAAGAGATGAAAACAGTCTCATGATAGCTAAGGGTTAGCATAGCTCTGGAGGCACAGTAGGTCCTAGGATGGTATTGGAAGAATATGAGGATTTATAAACTATGGATGTGTGGTGGTTTGAATGTAATTGGCCCCCATAGGGAGTGGCACTATTAGGCGGCGTGGCTTTGGTGGAGTGGGTATGGCCTTGCTGGAGAAAGGGTGGGCTTTTTGGTTTCCCATGCTTTGAATACTACCCAGTGTTTCAGTCAACTTCCTGCTGCCTTCTGGACAAGATGTAGCCCGTACCACATCTGCCTGCATGCTGCCATGCTCCCCATCATGATGATAACTGCAAGCAAGTCACCCCAATTAAATGTTTTCTTTGTAAGGGTTGCCATGGTCATAGTGTCTCTCTATAGCAACAAGAGCCCTAACAAAAATAGGATGTAACAAATTGTGACCTTTTCTTTAGGACATATGAGCTTTTGTGACATTGTTTGTGGTCTCAGTAAAACATACTATACAGCCATTTGATTAGACTGAATGCCTGCACTTAGCTTCAATAGACCAAACCAAAATGTACCCACTAATGCCAAGGTTCCAGTTCACCAGTTCAAAACCAAGCTGTTTACTTGACCTTTTGAGAAATCAAGAAAGACTTTAGTGTGTGACTCTTTCTGGAATAAGCATTGCAACACCAATGTGTGAAGGAGAGGGCATGTCCAGTGGACGGAAGCCAGAATGCTCTTGACAAGCTTTGGTCCTGGGTCCAGTTTACATTTTCATCTTGAGCTCCAAAACCACTAGGTGGGGGTGATGAAGCAGCTGAGATTTTTACAGACACTACATAGCGACCAGCTTTTTGTTTTTGAAGCCATATGTTATAGCTGACAGGAGTAAGCTTCTATAGTAAGTTATTAAGGGCAACGGCCCATTGTGTTTTAGCTTTTTCTCTATGTTGTTCTGTTCCAGGTAGCAAAGTGAGGTTATGTTTGGAAATGAGTGGTGCTTTAAGTAAACCTAACAATTGATCTTTTCTACCTTGTTCTGCTTTAACACCAGCTCTCCATCAGGCTGGTATGTCAGGCTGGAGGAGGTCTCCTCTGCTCTCAGTCTCAGAAGGAAAGTGACTGGCGTTAAGCAACCACTTAGTGTGTCATGCTGCTTTCTCGTTACTGCTAAAGTCCCTTATAAACAACCGATAGTTCTGTTATGTCTCTGTTTTTTTTTTGTTTTGTTTTTTTTTGTATTTACGAGACAGGGTTTCTCTGTATTGTTTTGGAGGCTGTCTGTCCAGCCCAGCCTCGAACTCACAGAGATCCGCCTGCCTCTGCCTCCCGAGTGCTGGGATTAAAGGCGTGCGCCACCACTGCTTGACATGTCTCTGTTTTTTAGATGAAATACTACCTGATTCGTGAATGGCAAATAAAGGCAAATTAGATTATTTGACTGTACTTACTTTGAAAATTTGTCTTTTGAAAGGATGTATATCTAGCTGAACAAATTTGTGTTAAGTGTTTTGTTGTTGTTGTTGGTTTTGTTTTTGGACTTAGAGACTATGATGCATGATTTTAGTGTGATGCAGTTTGTCTGTTTTATAAATCAGGTTATATTTTACTTATCTTTTATGCCACCTTGAGAATTTGGTACAGAAAATGCAATTTATTGTGATAAACTAATATATCATAGCAATAGTCTTAAAGGGCTGAGGCAGGAAGATCACAAATTCATGGCCAGCCTATGCTACATAGCATAAACCTGCTTCAGAAACCAAATGAACTGTATCAAATGGGGCATTATGATAAATATCAGGAAGGGCTATCAAGGGCTAAAACAGGGGCTGGGGCTGTGTTTGCTACAGTGCTGACTTTTCATTAGGGCTTAATGAATAACTAAAAGCAGGACAAATCTTAGCTTTGCTGCCTTAGTTTTCCATCTCTCTCTTTTGTCATAATGTTGGGATCAGATTCCTGCTCACCTGTGTGTATGGACACACTAATTATTTCAGGAGCATTGGACTATAGCTGAATGCCCTAGGGTACCAAGGTAAGAGTAAGGCTCTTTCCACAGTTTACCAACTGCCAGCTCTCATGTCACCTGGTTCTCACCCCTTGGAGTGGTGCAGAGAGACGTCTTCATTCAGTGCCCTACCCTTGCAGGAGCAGTAGAGGCTTGCAGACAGATCACCCTATGACAAGCTGTGCCTCTCTGCCCCAAGCATAAGTACTCACTGATTCTTGTGTCACAGTGGGCATGTGCAGGTCAGAGGACAACTTTGTGGGGTGAGTTCTTTCTGTCTTTACATGGGTCCAGGAGATTGAACTCAGGCCATTAGTTCTGAGAGACAAACACTTTCGTCTGCAGAGCCATCTTTCTGGGTCCTTGACTAATTCTGAGTGAGGATGTGGTTTAATACAAGGACGCAACTTTACCCTTTTGCAAATGGTTATTCAGTTTCTCCAGCGGCATTTGGTGAAATTTCCCCATTGAATGGTGTTTGTATCCTTGATGAAAATCTGTTGGTGCTCTCTCTACCCCCCCCTCTGTGTGTGTGTGTGTGTGTGTGTGTGTGTGTGTAATTTAATTACTATGATATAACACAATTCAAAGTCAGGAGGTACTCTTTAACTTTATTCTTTCTCAGGATATTTTTGGCATTCCAGAGCCCCTTGTAATAGGAATTTGAAGATCAGCCTTTCCATTTCAACACAAGTGAATTTGGAATTTTGATGAGGAATTCCTTATCTGTGGTTCACTTTGGGTAGTCTTGACTTTTGTGTGTGGTTGACTTGGGGAGCAAACACAGGACTATATGCATGCCCTGGCAAGTACAATTCCCACCATTGTGTGTGATGGCAGCTGTGGGCTTTTCAAGTTCAAGTATAGCCTTTTCAACATGAAGTTCCCTTCTATTTCCAATTTGTTGTCTTTAGCTGTTACTATGAAGGGTCTTGGGTTTTGCCTAATATTTTTTCTCATGATAACTGAAATGATCTTGTTCATCATTCTATTAACAGGACCCACTACTTTGGATGATTTTCTTTTTCTTTTCTTTCTTGTTTTGTTTGTTTTTGTTTTGAGACAAGGTTTCTCTGTGTAGCCCTGGCTGTTGTGGAACTCACTCTGTAGACCAGGCTGGCCTTGAACTCACAGAGATCCACCTGCCTGCACCACCACCTCCTCCTGGCTTTTGACTGATTTTCTTATATGAAATACCTTTACATTCTCATGATAAATCCCACTTAATTATCATGAATGATCCTCTGAATAGGCTGCTAGGTTCAGTTTCCATTTATGTTGTTGAGGATCTTTGCATCTATATTCGTAAGGAAACTCATTGGAATTTATTTCTTCTGATGGATTTTTCTGGCCTTGCAATCAGAGCATCCACCGAATGAAGGGTACCTCCAGAAGGTTGTCTTTAGATTTGCTCCATGGCTCTCTTGATCTCTGCTTGCTGACCTTCATATTAGCATTCTAGAACTACACCATTATCTCTGCTTGGTCTCAAGCCTGCCAGCATTGCTGTAGGTTTCAGCCCTCTCAGCTTCCATAATTGTGACAATCAATTCCTTATAATGTCCCATTGGCTTTGCATCTCTGGTGAACTCTGACAAACATAATATGACATATGAACGTTAGCTCTATAATATTACTAATCTTGTTATTAGATAACTAGTAGAACCAAGAAATAGATTGATCCACAATTATAGATAAATGTTTTAACACCCATTTCTCAATTGATAGAAATTTAGCCCAAAATATAGAATTGTATAACACCATTAATCAACAATATCAAATAATCATTTATAGGATATTCTACCCAAGAACAGCATAGTACATACTCTTTTAGAATTTCATTTTATGTGTGTGTTTTGCCTGTATACATATATGAGTACCACATTCATCCTAATACTCACAGGGGTCAGAAGAGTGGTTAGATCCACTGGAACTAAAAATCATGGATGGTTGTGAGCTATCATGTGGGTGCTGGGACCCAGACTCAGTTCCTCTGCAAGACCAGTAAATGATCTGAACTGCTGAGTCATCTAGCCCTACATTTTTAAAGGTCTGTTTGTTTGTTCATTTATTTATTTATTTTTTGTGGGGGCGCATGCATGTGGCAGAGGACAGCTTTCAGGAGTCTTCTTCTTCCACCATGTGGATCCTGGGGATTGAAATCAGTCTTGGCAGGAAGTGCTTTTGCTACTGAGCCATCTTGTTGGTTCATATTAAAAAGTTTAATATTGACAGAACATGTTTTAGGACATATTATGTCCAAAGTCTTACAACAGCTTCAGCCATTTCAAAGAAATGGAAATGCAGCGTATGCTCACACATTGTTGGATCATTGTGGCAGAGTGTAGGCACCATGGAAAAGACAGCAGAGTGGCAGAGATGGAAAGCCCAGTGAAGGACCTGAGCATCATGAGAAGGGCGTTTCAGGTTGGAGAGGATGGTGCAGGAAATGGGTATTGGTTATAAACAAAAGGATTACTATTAATACAGCTAAAGAGACCAAATATATGTGTGCATGCAAAGGATGCTCCAAGAATGATGTAGTATGTCTAGAGGACCCAGAAGCCAGCTTGAAAAAGCAAGGACCATTTGAATATCAAATAGATAATATAGGTGAGATAGCACATGCCTATAACCCCAGCACTTGGGAGATGGAGGCAGGAGGATTACCATGTGTTGAAAGACAGCCTGAGTTATATAGAGCTTCAGGCTGGCCTGGGCTAGAGAATGAGATCCTGTCTCAAAAATCCAATAAATTTGGGCTAGTTCCTCATGATGGAAAAGTAGAGAAGTCTCTGAGGCATTTGCTATAGTGGTTGGAACTAGAACTAACTGATAAGATTATTATACTGAAGACACCAAATGCTTTGGTCACAGGACATAGAGAAATCAGGCAGGAATTGGGATGGAAGCTTGCTGTCTGCTGGATAGCTCATAATGTGTCAAGGGTGCTGGGCAGGCTGCTGGGGGAGAATTGTCATCCAAACTCTTGCTCAGTTGTGGGCCCTGCGTGATACATTACTGATCAGCCAGGCCTATTAATGCAATAGTAGCAAGTCATAGGAGAAAACTTTCCTAACCTAAAGAAAACATGCCTATGAAGATACAAGAAGCATACAGAATGCCAATAGACTCCACTAGAAAAGAAATTCCCCTCAACACATAATATCAAAACACTAAACATACAGAATAAAGAAAGAATATTAAAAACTACAAGGGAAAAAGACCAAGTAACATATAAGGCAGACTTGACTTCTCAATAGCGACTCTAAAAGCCAGAAGGGCTAGACAGATGTGCTGCAGACTCTAAGAGACCACAGATGGCAGGTAATTTTCAATACCATAGATGGACAAAATAAGATATTCCATAGTAAAGTCAGATTTAAACAATATCTATTTATAAATCCAGCCCTATAGAAGGTACAAGAAGGAAAACTCCAACCTAAGGAGGCTAACTACACTAATGAAAACACAGGGAATAAATAATCTTACACCAGCAAAACCAAAAGAAACACCAAGACCACCACCACCACCACCACCACCACCACCAAAATAGCAAGATTCAACAATCATTGGTCACTGATATCTCTCAATATCAATTATCTCAATTTCCCAATAAAAACACAGACTAACAGAATGGATATGAAAATAGGGTCCATCCTTCTGCTGCATCCAAGAAACATACCTCAACATCAAGGTCAGGGGTTTGAAAAAGATATTTCAAGCCAATGGACCTAAGAAGCAAGCTGGTGTAGCCACTTTAATATATAAGATAATATACTGCAAAGAGACAGGGAAGGAAACTATATACACAAAGGAAAAAATCCATCAAGATGACAATTTCAATTCTTAGCACTTATACTCAAAACACAAAGGCACCCACGTTTGTAAAAGAAACTTTATTAAATCTTAAATAACATATAGACCCTCATACACAGTAGTGCAAGACTTCAATAACCCACTGTCATCAATGTACAGGTCATCCAGATGAAAACTAAACAGAGAAATACTGGAGTTAACTGACATTATAGACCAAATGGACCTAACAGATATTTACAGAACATTTAACCTCAAAACAAAAGAGTATGCCTTCTTTTCTGCACCTCATGGAACTTTCTTCAAAACTGACCATGTACTTGAGCACAAAGTAAGTCTCAACAGATACAGGAAAATTGAAATAACTCCCTGCATCTATCAGACCACTGTGAATTAAAGCTAGATATAGTCAGAAGAATGGAAACCAAACAACCCTGTACTGAATGAAAACGAGTCAAGTCAGAAGTAAAGAAACTAGACTTCTAGAATTCAATGAAAGTGAATATACAATGTACCCAAACTTATGGGAAGCAATGAAAGCGGTGCTAAGAGGAAAATTCATAGCATTTAGTGCCTCCGTTAAAAAAATGGAGAAATTTCATACTAGCAACTTTTTTTTCCTAAGACAGGGTTTCTCTGTGTAGCTCAGACTAACCTGGAATTTGCTCTGTAGACCTCGAGGCTGGCCTCGAACTCACAGAGATCCATGCTGAGATTAAAGGTGTGCACCATTACCAACTGGCTTCACACTAGCAACTTAACAGCATGCCTGAAAGCTCTAGAACAAAAGGCTCTTCTCACCCAAGAAGAGTAGCCAACAAGAAGGGCTGATATCAATAAAATAGAAACAAAGAGAACAATACAAAGAATCAGTGAAACACAGAGTTGGTTCTTTGAGAAAACCAATAAGATAGAAAAACCCTTATTAAAACTAACTAAAAGATGAGAGAACATCCACATTAATAAAATCAGAAGACACAGGGAATTACAAGGACATACGTTTAAAACCTTTACTCCACCAAATAGGAAAATCTAAAAGAAATGGAGAATTTTCTCAATAGGTACCACTTGCCACAGTTAAATCAAGATCAGATACACAATTTAAATAGACCTATAACCCCTAGTGAAATGGAAGCTGCCGTTAAAATTCTCCCAACCAAAACAAGCCCAGTGCCAGAGAATCCAAGAATACATCAAAAAGATTGTTCACCATGATCAAGTAGGCTTCATCCCAGAGATACAGGAATGATTCAATATATCAAAATCAGTATATGTAATTCCTCATATAAACAAACTTTAAAAAAGCTATATGATTATCTCATTAGACACAGAAAAAAAACCTTTGAAAATATCCAACATGAATTCATGATAAAAGTCCTGGAGAGTTTAGGGATACAAGGGACATACCTCAACATAATAAAGACAATTTATAGCAAGCCTATAGCCAACGTCAAATTAAATGAAGAGAAACTCAAAACAATTCCACTAAAATAAGAACAAGAAAAGGTTGTCCCTTTCCTCCATATATATTCAATATAGAAACTGAAGTTTTAACAAGTACAATAAGACAACTTAAGGAGATCAAGAGGATACAAATGGGAAAGGAAGATGTTTTGTATTGTTATTTGCAGATATGATAGTATACATAAGTGACCCTAAAAATTCCACCATGGAACTCCTAAAGCTGATGAATGCCTTCAGTAAAGTAGCAGGATACAAGATTAACTAAAAGAAAATCAGTAACCCTTGTATATACAAAAGACAAATAGACTGAGAAAGGAAGCAAAACCTTTCACAATAGCCTCAAGTAATATGAGATATCTTGGGGTAATTCTAATCAAGCAAGTGAACACCTTGTATGATAAAAATGTCGTCTTTTTTTGTTTGTTTTTTCAAAACAGGGTTTCTCTGTAGTCACAGCTGTCCCTGGAACTCACTCTGTATACCAGGCTGTCCTGGAACTCAGATATCCACCTGCCTCTGCCTCTGGAGTTCTTGGATTAAATGCATGTGTCACCACAACTGGCAAAACTTCAAGTCTCCAAAGAAAGAATTTGAAGAATATATCAGAAAATGTAAAGATCTGCCATGTTCATGGATCAAGTAGGATTAGCATAGTAAAAAATGCCCATCCTATCAAAAGCAATCTACAGATGCAATGTGATCCCATAAAAAATCCAAGACAATTCTTTACAGACCCCGAAAGGACAATTTTCAACTGTATATGGAAAAACAAAAAAGTCAAGAATAGCTAAAACAATCCTGGACAACAAAAGAACTTCTGGAGGTATCATCATCTCTAATTTCAAGTTGTACCAGGGAGATATAATGATAAAAACCTCATGGTATTGGCATAAAAACATAGGCATTGATCAATGGAATTGAACTGAAGACCCAGACATAAATCCACACACACACCTGATTTTTGATAAAGAAGACATAGCAGAAAAAAGACAGCATATGCAACAAATGGAATTGGTCAAACTGGATATTTGCATGTAGACTAGTTACAAATTGATCTATATTTATCAACCTGAACAAAACTCAAGTCCAAGTGCATCAAAGAGCTAAACATATCACCAGATACACTTAACTTAATAGAAAAGAAAGTGGGGAGTGACCTTGAATTCACTGACACATGAGACAACTTTCTGAACAGAACACTTAGTGGAGGCACTAAGATCAACAATTAATAAATGGGACCACTTGAAACTGAAAAGCTTCTGTAAGGCACGGGACACTGTCAACTGGGCAATGCAGTAGCCTACAGAATGGAAAAATGTTTTCACCAACTGCACATATGATAGAGGGATAATATCAAAAATATATAAAGAACTCAAGAAACTGATATTTAAAAAGCCAAATAATTCAATTAAAAAATGGGGCACAGCTCTAAAGAGAATTCTCAATAGAGGAAACAAATGGCTGAGAAACAGAAATGTTCAATATCATCAGCCATTAGGGAAATGCAAATCAAAATTACTTTGGGATTCTGTCTTATACCAGTCAGAATGATTAAGATCAATAACACAAGGACAGCACATGATGGCCAAGATGGTGGAGCCAGGGAACACTCCTGCATTGCTTGTTGGAGTAAAAACTTTTATAGCCACTATGAAAACCAATATGGCGGTTTCTCAGAAAGTTGGGAATTGGTATACCTTTAGACCTGGCTATACCACTCTTGGGCATATACCCAAAGGATGCTCCATCCTGCCACAAGGACGCTTGCTTAACCATGTTCATTGTTGTTCTATTCATAATAGCCAGAAACTGGAGACTACCTAGATGTCCCTCAACAGAAGACTGGATAAAGAAAATGTGGTACACTTACATGGTGGAGTATTTGTCAGCTGTTTTAAAAATGACGTCATGAAATTTTAGCCAAATGGATGTAACAAGAAAAAAAAATCACTCTGAGTGAGGTAATCTAAACCCAGAGAGATAAATATGGTATGCACTCATTTATAGATTGATATTAGCAATTAAGTAAATTATAACCAAGCTACAGTCTGTAGACTCAGAGAGGTTAGGTAAAGAGGAGGGGTCTAGGCAGGAACACACAGATTTCGCTGAGAGGGAAAAATAGATTTTATGGGTTGACTGGGGTTGGGTGGGGATATGAGGGAGGATCAGGTGTGGGGTGCTGGGATGGAGGGAGAGAGTCTGGGGAGAGACGGCTGGAATTGGGGGCTCTTGGAGGCAGGTGAGGAAACCTAGTGAGGAGAAACTTCCTGGAATGTATGAAGATGGTCCTAATGAGGACTCACAGTAATAGGGGATATGGAGTCTCAACAGACCATCTCTTTTTGCCAGGCGAACCTTCCAGTGGTGGAGCTGGGTTCCATTCAATTAAGCTGTTAGGCAAGGGGGCGCCATGGAAATCTCCAAACAACCTAGACTGTTGCTAAGACAAACGATTGTTCTGTGCAAATTGACAGTGAGGCCCTCATGCTGAGGACAACACCCATACAGTTCATTGAACCTGGAGAAGCTGAGCTGGTGACTACGTGGAGCCTTCACCCCTATGCTCTGTTCTCTTCTGTGAGGGAAGGTTCTCTGCAGGCTACTGAAACAGAAATATGGGCAGAAATATGGACAGACGTCACCCAGCCACAAAACCCTTGACCTACAGAGAACAAATGCAGAGACCCACAGTCAGGCATTACATGGAGAGTCTAAATGTGAGGTCCCCATCAAAGCGCTCTCCTCAGAGCTCAGGGAATGTCAGGGAGGAGGAGCCAGAGTGGGTGGAGGACACCAGGAGAACAAAGCCCTCTGAATCAGCTAAGCAAGGCGAGTAGGAGGTCGCAGAGACAGAAGCAGCAAGCACAGGCCTACAAGGCAGACTAAGGTTGAGTGGGCAAGCAAGCCAAACTGAAAATATAGGGAGGAAGAAGGGTGGACTAAAGGAGAAAAATTAACTTTAAAAATAATGCATGGGGCTGGAGAGGTGGCTCAACAGTTAAGAGCACTGACTGCTTTTCAGAGTCCCTGAATTTGATTCTCAGCACCCACACAATGGCTTAAGCCTTCTGTAACTTCAGTTCTAAGGGGATCCAACACCCTCTTCTGGCTTCCATGAGCATTGTACACACATGGTGTACAGACATACATGCAGGCAAAACATACACATGAAATCAAATTAAAAAACTCAACAAATGCAGAAAAAGATACTTAAAATTTTTTTGAGATGGGTCTTACTCTGTGGTTCAGATTGGCCTTGAATTTAAGATTCTCCTGCCTCTGCCTCCCTGGTGCTTTACTTTCTTCAGGACAGAATATACATAAATTATTTGGCATTCTTTAGTTTAGAAGTTTTGCATGTTTTATCAATTCATTTATTTTTCTAATAATTTATACTAATATGGACTCACTGGATATTTATACTTTGGATTACAAACCAATGCTATGTTTTTGTTTGTTGGTTTTTCAGACATTGTTTCTCTGTGCGGCCTGGGTTGTCCTGGAACTCTCTCTGTAGACAGACTGACTTCAAACTCAGAGGTTTGTCTGCCTCTGGCTCTTGCCTGCTATGACTAAACACTTGCACCACCCAGTGCCCAGCTGTTTTTTCTTTAAAAAAAAAAGTTACAGACTTGACTACTGTGAGATTTTTCAGTTAGTTCCTGGGTCTCTTAGAATCATCTTACTGGTATGTTTTTTAACACTTCCTAACCTCCTGGCACTATGAGATAATCTAAGCTCATACAGTATATTTCCTGTATATCTCCAGAAGCAGTTATACATGCAGGGAGCTCTGATTCCTATATTAAAGAATGATGTAGGAACCAGATGTGGGCAGATGTGTTCACTGTTACTGAGCTATAATTGTTTCTGGATTCTTTCAGGTGACGGAGCTAGGAAACATATTTGAGCATTCTAGCCTGTGGGTACCAGATATCTATGTCATCAGCATCTTTATTAGAATAAGCCGGAATGCATATTGATGTGTCTCATTACGCTCTGGTAACACACCCTGACTGCATTTTCTTCCCTTGCTTATCAATAACCTTCTTCTTCAACAGTGACAAATCTGGTTTCTACCATTTGTCGTATTGTCAGCACACGGTCCAACAATGGGTCCTGTGAGAATTCTGAGTGTTTGTGAGAAAACTTGGAAACAACAACAACAAACCAACCCAAGGTCCTTGTGAACTCAGTTTCTTCAAAACATGGAATTGTTCTTGGACTGCGCTTTTGTTCTCCTCCCAGATGTAGCAGATAGGAGTGAGTTTACTTCAGATCACTCGTTATTGCTTGCTGGTGTCATCAATTAAATGTTTATGCCTCTATGAAAAAAACATGCTTTGCCACATATGGCTTGTCCTTGTGGTTGTATACGGCTTGAACTCACATGAACTTCACTCCGGTGACCTTTCTTAACCTCAGTGTAAACTGTCTGATGCTCTGAATAAAGTTGACTATTCATGAGGCTATTACTTACACTTACTATTTTTTCTGTCCCAACATGCACATACCTGTGAGAAACACGTTTCCAAGCTGAGGGGTGTTACAGCAATTTTAAGACAGAAACTTCTTAGTTGTCTTAAGAGACTGACAAGACCACTAGATTGTCGTGGACAACAGCTTCTGGAAGGTGTCCTGGTCTGTGGGCAGACCCCTGGCCTGCTCTGCTGGCTCCCAACTGTTGAGCTCCATTCTGGGCCCACACCTCTCATCTCTCTTCCTCTTTATAGGTGTGTGTGTGTGTGTGTGTGTGTGTGTGTGTGTGTGGTGTGTGTGGTGTGTACATACATGTTTGCACATGTGCATGTGTATGGAGGTGAGAGGCTGTCATCAGGTGTCTTCTGTCACTCTCCATCATATAAATTGCATAGTGGCGGACACCTTTAATCACAGCACTTGGGAGGCAGGGGCAGATGGATCTCTGTGAGTTCAGGGTCAGCCTGGTTTACATAGTGAGTTCCAGACAGCCAGGGATACATAGACCCTGTCTCAAAATGCAACATAAAACAACAAACATTGATGCAGGGTGTTTAGAATCCAAACCCAAATCTCCATGGTTGAATGCACATTATCCACTGAGCCCATCTCCCCAGCCGCCCCTCATGTTATTTATTTTCATTTAATGTATACCAGTGTTTTGCCTGAATTTAAGTGTACCGTGTGCATGCAGTTTTGCAGAGGCCAGAAGAGGGCACCTGGTCCCTTGGAACTGGAATTTTAGACAGTTGTGAGCTGCCATGTAGTTGCTGAAAACCAAACCTGGGTCCCTTGCAAGTGTAGCTGTAGGAGAAACTGCGGCCAGCCTACCCAAGCTGCTGGTGCCTAGGCCAGCCTGCATGATCATGCGAGGCAGAGACTGCTAAGGAAGAGACACGTGACCCAGAGACACCAATGAGGAAAGGACAATGCAACAGGACCTTGGGAGGGTATAAAGGCAGGTCTAACTTCCTTAGAAATGAGTCTGCTGCATGCTCTGCTACTCACTGACTCCAGGTGCCTGAGTTGGTCTTCTCACCCACTCCCTCGAGGGGGTCCTAGCAGGGTCGTCCGCAACAAGTAGCTAGTGCTCTTGACTGTTCTACTATTTCTCAAGCTCCTCCCCCTATTTCTTAATACTATTTTTATTGATTTTATTTTTTCTTTATCATAGCAATATATTCCTATTTTACTTGTGTGACATCATTTATTTTTGCTTTTTTAAGTTAATTTATTTTTTTACATCCCAATCCCTTCTCTCCTCCCACTCCCCCTTCCTTCCCCTTCATCTGCTCCTCAGGGAGGGTAAGGCTCCCCTAGGAAGTCTACTAAGTCTGTCCCATCATCTTGTTGAGGCAGGACCAAGGCACTTCTCCACTCCCCACACTGTGTCCAGGCTGAGCAAGGAATCTCTCCATATAGAGTGGGCTCTACTATCCCCTGAATGTGGGTCTCAATTAGGAGGCCTGGGCAATCTATGTGGCCTCTGGCAGTGGATCAGTATTTATCCCTAGTGTACGAATGGACTTTGGGAGCCCATTCCCTATGGAGGGATACTCTCTCAGCCTAGATACACGGGGGAGGGCCTAGGCCCTGCTCCAAATGATATGACAGACTTTGAAGATCCCCCATGGAAGGCCTCACTCTCCCTGGGGAGCATAAAGGGGATGGAATAGGGGGTCAGGGCAGGGGAAGAGGGGAGGGAGAGGGAACTGGGACTGACATGCAAAACAAGCTTGTTTCTAATTTACATTTAAAAAAGAAAAAAAAAGAAAGAGAAAAGAAAAAAAGAAAGAATGGGCTCCAGTATAATGCAGTTTGTCCATTAGAGTTAGATCTTGGACCCACTGCCAGTGGCCTCATATATTGTCCCAGTCACACCACTGGGACACTAAGGAAGTCTAGTTCAGTCTTACACTGGCTCCCCATTTGTCAGACCTGAGTCAGTGATCTCTCACTAGCTGGGGTCAGCTGATTCTGTGGGTTTCCCCATCACGGTCTTGACTCCTTTGTTCATATTATCGCTCCTCACTCACTTGGATTGTACTCCAGGAGCTTGGCCCAGTGGTTAGTTGTGGATTTCCACATCTGCTTCCATCTATTTTTGGAAGAGGGTTCTAGCTTCTCTGGGGTTGTGGATTGTAGGCTGGGTATCTTTTGCTTTATGTCTGGTATTGTGTGACATCTTTTAATTGAAAATTTGACATTTCAAGTTTTGCCTTATTGAGTGTGGCATAGTTATGTATTTTGAGCATTCTTGAGCTTTTGAAAATTAAATGAAGTTACTATAAACAACTTGATCTTTTCTAGACTTACTTTTGAGCTTTCTTAGATGAAAAAAGAAGGGCTCTAAGGCCCAATTTGTCTCACTGTTGAGGTGAAGCCCTTTCCAGATACTATGCGAAATTATGAAAGTTTCATTATTTCATAGGAATCAGTTCCTTATCTCCTGCATTCCCCCCACTCTTATTCCTCACCCCTGCCCTCCTCCCTCACCCCTGCCCTCCTCCCTCACCCATCCCTCCTCCCTCACCCCTGCCTTCCTCCCTCAACCCTGTCCTCCTCCCTCACCCCTCCCTGCCCTCCTTCTAACATTTTCCAGTGGTTTTCTGGGACAGTGCAGCTTTGTGTCAGGTGCTGCCAGGGTTCAGTGGATGCTCTGGGTGTCTGCTTCTTCGTACTGTACTGTTGGTTGAACTCAAGCTGCCCAGGTTTCCCCAGATCTCCAGCTTCATCTCAAACGGACCTCCAGGCCCTGCTTGGGTTTGCTGTCTCTGTTCTCAGAGAATTTTCTCCACCACGGAAGTTCTCTCTCTTCATTTGCTGTCCTTACAGCCGGTTTTCCTTCATTGTTTCAGTGTGCGAGACTTGCGCCTCTATTGTTTATTACATTTTGTTACTTTTAGGACTTGATTTGTGTGGAAGACTGAATGTGACCCCTGTTACTTCTGCTATGTTACCTCACTTTGAGAAGCAAACAGGAAATAATTTGAAGATCTCATTCATGTCAAATTCCTAGAAATACAATTCAAAATTCAAGTTCAAATTAAATTCAGTTCAACTCAAATTCCTAGTCTTTTTGCAAAGACTCTATTGTCTTTCTGCCACAACCAATAAGTGATTTTTTTTGTATTAGAAAAATAATTTAAAACATCACAGCTTTAAATGTCTTCAAACTTAGTTTGCCTTTGTCTTCTTGTGATCATTAAGGGAAAAATCAGATTTATTTTCAAGAAACAACCTCCCCAGAATTTTTGGCATTTAAAAAAGTGACTCATACACACTGTGGTTTAAAATACAAGGAGTCGTTTAAAACGGACAAGTAAAAACAAAAAACAAAAAAACCCCAGATGTGTTGGCAGGATGAAGGCGGCTAGATAACTCATCTTTTTAAAAGAATTGATTAATGAGCCTCCTTAAGAACTTACAGGTTACTTCGGGTTGGTTTTCCGGATTTTTCAGTTTCTCCAAGATCCTACCCGGCTGTCAGCAACCAGGGTGGTAGGGAACCCCTGTGGGACTCTCTCCCGGGCAGACTGAAACTCCAGGTTTCAGAGTCTGCACGAGGCGGCTAGCTGCACGCAGCATTCTGGGTATTGTAGTTCCCCCATCTCCAGAGCTGCGTGGGTCGTGTAGTGCGCGCGCGCCATCCCGGCCGGCTGGTGTACTTCCGCATCCTGCAGTCGTCACCTGTGCCTGTGGACTGTCCTCCAGCGCTTCTGGTGAGTGAGCAGGAGGACCCCGGCTTCTGCTGCTCCTTCCCGGAGGAGAAAAGTCCGGAGAGCTGGCGTGGGCCACCCCCACGGTTCGGGCTTCAGTGGCTGCTCGGTCCTCGATGCGTAGTCTTCGGGAGCGGAGTCAGCTGCGCTGCCCATCGCGGAGGAGGGTCTCGGTGAAGACCCTCGGGTGGGGAGGGGGCCATGAGGGGACGGGATTTGGGGTCCAGTACCTTGTCCTAGACAAACTGTGGGTTAGTCTGGCCCACGATCTGCTTCCCAGGCTACGCTGTGGGTGTGCCCTCTGTGTTAGGGCGCTGTCTGGGAGACTCGATCTGGGGCATCCAGATGTCTCCCCTCCACACCCACCACCACTGAGACTGAGAGGTGAGGGGTAGAAGCTGTCCTTCACAGGAACAAACATCTGAGCTGGTGAGGACGGGAGTCTTGAGTATTATTAGTCTTGAGGAGCTGTGCCCACCATACATTTGGAAACAGAGCTTGCTCACTAGGACCGGGTTCGTGCAGGAGGATTGCCTTGGGGGAAAACATATAAAATTGCTCGATTGAAAGGAATGACAAATACCTGGAGACTGGGGCCAGCGTTGAAACTTGGAGCCTTGGTGTGTGCGCGCGTGTTTGTGAGTGTGTGTGTGTATGAGAGAGAGAGAGGAGTGTGTGTGTGTGTGTGTATGAGAGAGAGAGAGGGAGAGAGTGTGTGTGTGTGTTAGAGTGTGAGTGTGTGTTTGTGTGTATGAGAGAGAGAGAGAGGGAGAGAGGGAGAGTGTGTGTGTGTATGAGAGAGAGAGGGAGAGAGAGAGGGAGAGAGAGTGAGAGAGTGTGTGTGTGTGTTAGAGTGAGTGTGTGTGTATGAGAGAGAGAGGGAGACAGGGAGAGAGAGAGTGTGTGTTTGTGTGTGTGTGTTAGAGTGTGTGTTTGTGTGTGTGTGTGTTAGAGTGAGTGTGAGTGTGTCTGTTTGGGTGTCTGGGGGGGGTTGGCCCTTGTACATGTTGTGGGCTTCTGACCTTGTGTAGCTCCCTTGAACCTTGGAACCTTCCAAGACTTTCCCCCATGGCCCAGGGCTTGCTGGCTGACTCCTTGGTCCTGGAGCTGTGACCAGGTCTTTGTTTTTCTTTTTAGTTTTTCGAGCTATCCGTGCGACTCCTTTTGGTCATATTCACCACCCAGAAACTCCTCCCAGATCTACCTGCTTTCTCCACTCACCCATCGCCGTGTCCTTTCCCCCTTCTTGTTTTAAAACCCATCGAGACTAATTTGTGCTGCCCAAATAGTCGTGTGTATGTCACTGTTTTGTGATTGGATTACCAGGTGCTGTATATACTCTTAGAGAAAACCGTTTCTTCCTCTCCCAGCAGCTAGTAATTGCCAGTAGCTCCATATTAAGGATGGGATTTGGTGCAGAACGCCCATCTCCATGTCTGGTTTGGGCTTGAGCAGGTCTTGTGCATGGTTTTGTAACTGCTTTGAGTTCATATGTACAGCTGCCCTGTTGTGGCCGGAAGACATTGTTTCTCTGTAGTCACCCATTACCCCTGGCTCTTGTGCTCTTTCTGCTTCCTCAATGATCTGTCTCCTCTCTCTCTCTCTCTCTCTCTCTCTCTCTCTCTCTCTCTCTCTCTCTCTCTCTCTCTCTCTCTCTCTCTCTCTCTCTCTCTCTCTCTCTCTCTCTCTCTCCCTCCCTCCCTCCCTCCCTCCCTCCCTCCCTCCCTCCCTCCCTCCCTCCCTCCCTCCCTCTCTCTCTCTCTCTCTCTCTCTCTCTCTCTCTCTCTCTGTTCCCAGTAGGACTGAACAGTGTCCTACTCTCTGCACCTTGACCAGTTGTGGGTCTCTGTTAATCATTATTTGTTGAAAATAGAACTGTCTCAAATGAGAGTGGAGAGAGATGTATTAATCTCTGGGTAAACTACTAAGTCATCAGGAGTTGGTTTAAAACTATATCCATTTAGCAAAATAATAGGAGTAGGTAATGTAGGAACTATTGTATGTGTGGCTCAGTTCTTGTCTTGGTGACCAGTAGAGGTTTCATCTTGTAGAGAGACACGTGAATCCACGCAGAAGATGGTTGGTTGCTCCCATGATGGCTTTGCCACTGTTGCACCCTGGACACATCTGCACACCTTGCCGGGCCAGTCATTATTGTAGCTTGCAAGGCTCACAGCTAGGTATGGTTGAAGATTGCTCTTCCGCTCCCATAGGATGTGTAGCACCTTTCAGCAGGTCTAGCCAGTAGAGATGACGCTTCCAGGTCAGAGGCAGCTTGAATGTTTTCATGTTTTATGACTCAAGTATGTGGGTCTTACCATAAAGTTTTGGAAGGTAACCAAGAACAGGGACAATACCTGTAATGTTGCGGGTGGGGAGGGAGGTGTCTTTGGGACCTCACTGGCTAACAACTCAGAAAGAGGTAGCCCATTCCTAGCAATTATCTATCTATCTATCTATCTATCTATCTATCTATCTATCTATCCATCCATCCATCCATCCATCCATCCATCCATCCATCTATCTATCATCTATCTATCTATCGACACGTCTGTGGTAGTTTCCACATGCTTTTTTTTTTTTTTTTTAGGTCTATAGTGTTACTTATGCTTCTCTCCCAGGATTTATTCCCAGAAGTATAATAGCGCTAAGGTTCCATGCATTCCTAACCCAGATTTATCACTTGTAATTGAGTGACCTGCTTTGCACCCAGGCCTCACCTCAAAGTGTGGATTTCTTTGGAATGGGCTCCTTTCTAGAGCTTTATGCCAGAGCCTGTTTGTGAGTCCAGCTGCTCCTGTGGTCCCCAGGGCCAGTACCAGTACAGGGTCACTTTGAACAAGGGTGTTGTAGAACACTATCCCCTGAGTGTAGCAGTCACCATCTTCATCAGAACAGTTTGGACTACTTGGAACAGAGTTCATTTGCCATTTATGGGAATGTATTTCTAAGTTTGCCTCCCCCACCCCCAATAGGACATTGTCCTGATTCCTGCTTTGCAAGTTGTGAATGCTGGCAGTGGTTGGTTCTGTTCTTCAGTGCCAGATTAACTCTTTTGTGTCCTTTGTCTTTTCATATGAATTTTAGACTTTAAAGTATTTATAAAGTAATTACCCAGGATTTTGAGGGGAGATGTTTTTGTATCTATAGCCCAGGTTGGGGAGAATTGACACCTTAAAAATGCTGAGTTTTTATACTTACTATATGGATTATGTCTTCATTTATTTAGATCTTTCATTTCTTTCAACAAGGTCTTGTAGTTTTCCTCATAGCCATCTCATAATTATACATTATACTTAGTATTGCTTTGTTTGGATGTTATATTGTGTTGTATTGTTTTAATCACAAATTCCAATGGTTCATTACTAGAATATAGGAAAGTAATATTTTATCATTAACTTTGTATCTACCAGTCAAAATAATTTGTTATGGGAGCTTTTGTTAACTTTGTGGGATTTTTCTCCACAAACAGTCATGCCATCTATAGACCAAGTCAGAGTTCTTTTTTTCCGCTGACTTCTTAAAATAATTCTCTATAAGGATCACATGTTACATTTGGTTGACATGTGTTTTAAGTACTTTTTTATTCTACAGGAGCTTCCATCCATATTTTAATCCTTTTCTTTGTTGAGGGCATCCTATTTAACAATAATTATACATCTCAATTCACCATTCAGAACTTTTGGTTCTGACTGTCATTTTCCTCTGTATTCCCAAACGTTATGATCACACTTAACAATATTTACAATTTTCTAACATTGTCTCATGTTGGTTTATATTTAACTCTCCCCTGTTGTCTCTTTTTCTCATTCATGTGTGTAAACCAGGATCCAGTCCAGGTCACATACCTCATGCGAGGAATGATTTTCTCCTATCTTTAAAAGGGAAAAGATCGCTTTCCACTTCTTCCTTTAACAGCCTGTTTATAAGGTTGAATTTTTATGGAGTGGGGCAAAGGCTGATTCTGACTTGAATTCCAAGTGACATTTCATCTTTGATTTGTGAGTGGGTGTAGCCAGGGTCACTTGAGAAGAGATCAGGCCTTTGCTCAGCTTCTGGTCATGCCCCTCATCCCCATTTTAGAATTCTTCTTTGGACTTCCCGGACACTTGTTTAGCCTCCAGGCAGGGATGTATGGGGTGCGTCTGCCTTCAGTGCACCGGGGAACCTCATTTCTCAGTGTGCATGCTCACTGATGAGCACTCCGAGTTCACCCAGCTGTTGCAGGATGGAGGCTCCTGTACTCAGCCAGATTTGCCCTCGTGACTGGCTCAGATCGGTGGATTGTCTTTAGTGGTTAAGGATGGGCTGCAGAGATGCTCTGTCAGGCTGCCAGTCTCACCTCTGTCATGTCCCTACTTGCTACTGAATCAGTCTGGAGACTGGGGTGTGAAGGGCCTTCTTCTGAAGAGCCTCTCACTTTTCTTCTTGTTCCTCAGATTGGACTCTGCAAGTAGACTCTTCTATAGGGAGAGTGTTCCGGAGAGTGGGAGATGGCCCCGGGGCTCCTGACAACCAGAGACGAGGTAAGTCCCGCCGTTTCTCATGCCCCTTTGCCCATTTCCTGTTTGCAGTCTTCCTTGTGGGTGTCAGGCAGTGCCTACTCCCATCTGGGAGGTCTAACCTATCTTACCTGGAGCTTTCTGTAAAATTTCTTTCTATGAAAGTTCACAGTTATTAACTGTGATCATCACATGGCTAACATAAGAACACAGGCTTATGTACCCAGTGAATCCCAAGACATGAAAGATGTATGTGAAGGCTGTGTGTGTATCCACACACATGAAGGCGTGGAAGCCAGAAGTCAGTCTAGCTTATTTAATGAGTCTCAGACAAGTGACAGACCTTGTTTCAGGAAACAAGGAGGACAATACTTGAGAAATGACAGCTGAGTTTTTTTCTCTGGCTGCCATATACATGCACCCCCATACATATGAAGTACATGAACACATATACACAGTCAGAGTCTGAATCACTTGCTTCTTTGACAACAAATCATTCTACACTTATTAGATAATGAACAGCTTGATGTAACCCAGTATAGTTAGTATTTATCAACCAACCAAACAGCTGCTAAGGAGCACTTTTGTATTTAATATATTAGTTACACAAATATTTATTGTTATTTTTGCTAATTGAGTTTTGCTTTATGCTATAAGTACATCAAGCATTAAATGTTTTTGAGAGAAGATCTAGATATTATAATGTTTGGTTTTGTTATTATCAGAAAGAAACCAAGAGGTAGGTGTGTGTGTGTGTGTGTGTGTGTGTGTGTCCTGCCATTTGTCAAATCTTTTATACCTTTGTAGAGATTTTTTTTCTTTAGACAGACTTTCACCATGTAGCCCTGAAACTTACTATGTAAACCAGACTATTTTCAAATTCACAGAGATGTGCCTGCCTCTGTCTCCCAAGTGCTGGGATCAAAGGTGTGTGCCATCATACCTGGCTCTTAGAGAAGTGTTCTTTGTCAACAGTGGTTTTTAAAATTGTATTTTCAGTTACTAAATAGTGTATCATATCTGAATTGTGTAAAAAAATCTGTTCTGTATACATATAACATGATACTTTTGCTTGAAAGTTGAATTATAACATTAAAAGGCTGGTAGGTACAAGATACTAGTTAATTAGAAATCAATTAACAGACTTTCAGTAAATCTTAAGTTTGTTTTTAAAGTCTGCTGCAAACCATAATATGTTTTACAAACCACAGTAACCATAATTTCAGGCTCCATTACTACAAAGTTCCCCATTTGATTAGAAGGTTCATCATTAGAATTTTAAATTTTAAAAATGAGAACTAGAGAGATGGCTCAGTGGTTCAGAGATGTGTTGGTCTTGCAAAAGACCTGGCATGGTGATTCGCAACTATCAGTAACTTCCTCTTCTGAACGTTTTACCAGTTATGCCTGTGGCCAGATATATTTATAGGCAAAACACTCATACACATGAAAACAAACTAAATATATCTTTAAAATGTATTTGGATATGACTTATATACTATAAGGTTTCCCCATAGGAAATAAGCAATTTTGTGGATTTTACTATATTTTCAACTAGTATGTATCAGATTGCATAGCCTTTACCACCAAAATGTTTTCATCACTTTCAAAAGATATCCTTTACTCACAGGAGTTATTCTATGCTATGCTCTCTTCTCCCAGCTCCTGTTAACTACTGTCATTGTTTGAATAAGAATGGCTCCCATAAGCTCATAGATTTGAATTTTTGGTCATTAGGGAGTGCTACTTGACAGGGGGTAGGAGGTATGGCCTTGGAGTAGGTATCACTTTGTTAGAGGAGGTGTGTCACTAAGGGTTGGCTTTTCGGTTTCAAATGCTTAAGTCAGGCCCCGTGTCTTTCTCTACTCCTGCTGCTTGCAGATCTAGATATAGAACTCTAAGCAATCTCTCCAGCACCTGCATGCCACCGTGATTTCCACCATGATGATAATGGTACTAAATCTCTGAACCCAGGTCCAACTAAATATTTTCCTTTATAAGAGTTGTCATGGTCATGTTGTCTCTTCACAGCAATAGGAACCCTAAAACTGAAGTTGGTACCAGGGACTGAGGTATTTCTGTGAAAGGCCTGACCATGCTTTTGTCTGGAGAAATCTGGACTTTGGGAGTTTGGATTAGAACAAGTACTTGAATGCTTTAAAAAACTGATACTTAGTGGTAAGAGAGTGCCATGATATTTTTAGCTGCCTACCTACCCTTAAACCTTAAACTGTCCATCTGCTAAGTGACCATGAGGAAACTCAGCACATAGAGCTAAGGGAACCACAGATGGGGAGCCAGAAGGGTTCAAGCCAGCAACGTTTTGGCAAGTAGAGAACTCAGTAAAGGAAAATTATAAAAAGAAAGAATACATAAATTTTATAGCTGTAAAACATAGTAACATGTAAAAATTAAATCAAAGGAGTTCAGCAGCCCGTTGGGTAGATGTACTAAAGACTCTGGAGAGAGTTCAACTGAGTATCCATTCTAAAGAGCAAAGAAATCAAGACAATAAACAAACAAACAAACAAATAGAGCCATGGGGCACCATCAGGTGTACTGATGCACACAGTGGAAACTGAAGAAAAGATACAAAGAAGAGGCAAAGAATGATTTCTAGAGTCTTTGAAAGAAGATCTGTTTATTTAACGGACTCCAACAAGATGAACATTTAAAGAAAAAAATTCACACTATGTTTTTACTACCCAAACTGTCAAAACCCAAAGACAGAAATTTGGAAGCAGTTAAATGATAAGTGATTCATTTCCCACAAGACATCAGTGTGACTAATCTAATTGAGCCTACCAAATAGGTAAGGAAGGAGTTTGTTTGTTTATTGTCTTGAAAACATAAAGATCATTAACTAAGAACTAAAACTGTTCTTACTTTCTTGGGACATGATGGACCCTGTAGAAAATCTCTAGGAACTTAGCAGAAAAACTCTTGAGGGTTACGGAGTGAGTTCTGCCAGGTTGTTACACACAAACAGCTATATCACATACCATGTATATCACAGCAGTGATTAAACCTCCAAACTGCAGTGCCATCAAGATCACACACATAATATGCACTGAAATTTTGAAGTGTAATGTAATAAAAACTTTGTAGGATTTTTTTTTCTGTTTGTTTTGTTTTTTGAGACAGGGTTTCATTGTGTAACAGTCCTAGATGTCCTGGAACTCACTTTGTAGACCAGGCTGGCCTTGAAATCCCAGAGATCTGCCTGCCTCTGCCTCCTGAGTGCTGGGATTAAAGACATGTGCCGCCATGCCTGGCTACCTTATAGGATTATAATGCTGGAAATTACATTTTGTGAAAGAAATAATAACACACACACGAGAGTAAGGACTGGAAGATTTGACATAATAAAGAGGTCAACAAATTGGGAAGGAAGAGGTCAAACTTTCACTGTTTGCAGACGATATGATAGTTTACATCAATGACCCAAAGAACTCTACCAGGGAACTCTTACAGCTGATTAACACCTTCAGCAAAGTGGCAGGCTACAAGATCAACTCAAGAAAATCAGTAGCCCTACTATATACAGATGATAAAAGGGCTGAAAGAGAAATCAGAGAAACATCACCCTTTACAATTGCCACAAACAACATAAAATACCTTGGGGTAACGCTAACCAAACAAGTGAAAGACCTGTATCGTAAGAACTTTGAATCTTTAAAGAAAGAAATTAAAGAAGCCCTCAGAAAATGCAAAGATCTCCCATGCTCTTGGATAGGTAGGATCAATGTAGTAAAAATGGCAATCCTGCCAAAAGCAATCTACAGATTCAATGCAATCCCCATTAAAATCCCAGCACAATTCTTCACAGACCTTGAAAGAACAATAATCAATTTTGTATGGAAAAACAAAAGACCCAGGATAGCCAAAACAACCCTGTTCAACAAGGCAACGTCCGGAGGCATCACCATCCCTGACCTCAAGCTCTATTATAGAGCTATAGTACTGAAAACAGCTTGGTATTGGCACAAAAATAGACAGGTAGACCAATGGAATCGAATTGAAAACCCGGGTATTAACCCACACACGTACGAACATCTGATCTTTGACAAAGAAGCTAAAAATATACAATGGAATAAAGAAAGCATCTTCAACAAATGGTGCTGGCATAATTGGAGACTGGCATGTAGAAGAATGCAGATCGATCCATGTTTATCGCCATGCACAAAACTTAAGTCCAAATGGATCAAAGACCTCAACATAAATCCAGCCACACTGAACCTCTTAGAAGAGAAAGTGGGTGGTACCCTTGAACGAATTGGTACAGGAGACAGCTTCCTGAATATAACACCAGTAGCACAGACAGTGAGATCAACAATTAATAAATGGGACCTAATGAAACTGAGAAGCTTCTGTAAAGCAAAGGACACAGTCAGCAAGACAAAAAGGCAGCCCACAGAATGGGAAAAAATATTCACTAATCCCACATCTGACAGAGGGTTGATCTCCAAAATTTACAAAGAACTCAAGAAGCAAGTCTCCAAAACACCAAAGGACCCTATTAAAAAGTGGGCTGCAGAACTAAATAGAGAGTTTTCAATAGAGGAGTCTAAAATGGCTGAGAGGCACTTGAGAAAGTGCTCAACATCCTTAGCCATCCGGGAAATGCAAATCAAAACAACTCTCAGATACCATCTCACCCCTGTCAGAATGGCTAAAATCAAAAGCACCAATGACAATTTATGCTGGAGAGGATGTGGTGAAAGGGGGATACTCCTCCATTGCTGGTGGGAGTGCCAACTGGTTCAGCCACTTTGGAAATCAGTATGGAGATTCCTCAGAAAAATGGGAATAAACCTACCACAAGACCCAGCAACTCCACTCTTAGGCATATATCCAAAAGATGCCCATTCATACAACAAAGATGTCTGTTCCACTATGTTCATAGCAGCTTTATTTATAATTGCCAGAACTTGGAAGCAACCTAGATGTCCCTCACCTGAAGAGTGGATAGAGAAAATGTGGTACATCTACACAATGGAGTACTATTCAGCAGAAAAAAATAATGGAATCATGAGATTCGCAGGCAAATGGATGACACTAGAAGAAACCATCCTGAGTGAGGTAACCCAGTTACAAAAAGAGAAACATGGCGTGTACTCTCTCATATATGGATTTTAGACATAGATCTGGGGAGTGCCAGCCTTCAATCCTATGGCCAGAGAGTCTGGGAAACAGAAACTTTATTTAGTGGCTGATTGAAGAAGAGGCAGACTCCCTTGGTTAAGTACTGAGCTGAACTCAAGAAAGCCAGTAACAGAGAGGGAGGACTGATGATCAAAGGGATTAAGACTGGGCTGGTTTAACCCCCAGAAACAGCTGACCAGACAAAGGTTAACTCTTGAATCCCAGGCATCAGCCTGGGAAGCCAGCATGGGACTGATCAAGACCCCCTGAATCTGGGTGTCAGTGAGGAGGCCTAGGGAAACTATTGAGCCTAGGGCAGCAGATCAGTACCCATCCCAAGTATACACACGGACTTTGGACTCCCATAGAACAATGTGAGGTGCACTCTCACCCTGAACTCTTGGGGAAGGGTCTAGGCCCTGCCCTATATGAAATGACAGACTATGCACACCCCCATGGAGGGCCTCACCCTCCCTGGGGAAATGAGGGGATAACGGGGGGGGGGGGAGGGCTCGGGAGGAAGGGAGGGAATGGGAGAGGGACCTGGAACTGACTTGTGAAGCAACCTTGTGTCTTATCCAAATTTAAACTGGAAAATAAAATTAAAAAAAATAAAATAAAGAGGTCACGTCTCACTATATGAATGCACATGGCATTCTGGCTAGGTTTGTATCAATTTAGCACAAGCTCTAGTCATCTGGGAGGAGGAACCGTAGATTGAGAAAGTGCGTCCAGGGGATTGGGCTGTGGGCACTAGTGGAGCATTTCCTCGATTGGTGATTGATGGAAAGGGTCCAACCCGTTGTGGGTGGTGCCGCCCCTGGCCTGTTGGTCCTGGGTTCTATGGGAGTATGGACTGAGTAGACAATGAGGAGCAGGTCAGTAAGCAGCACCCACCACGGCCTCTGCATCAGCTCCTGCCTCCAGGTTCCTGCCCTGCCTGAGTTCCTGTCCTGACTTCCTTCAGTGATGGACTGTAATGTGGAAGTGTGAGCCCAATAAACCCTTTCCTCCCCAGCTTGATTTTTGGGCATGGTGTTTCATCGTAGCAATACAAACTCTAACTAAGATACATGGTAAACAGAAATTCTGGTAAAGTTCTAGCACATTTTGTTGTTTGTAGATATATATAAGATTACTCTAAAATTTGTGAGGAAGGCACAGGGTGTTTTAAGATAGCTAAAGTGACTTTTTAAGTGAAGCTTATTGATTGTGTGTACATATCTAACCCCAGCTATTCAGGATGCTGAGGTAGGAGAGCTGGAAGTTGAACTAGCATGGACAGCATAGAAAGAACCATTTCAAATACGGTAAAATAAAGTAGAAGGATTCAGTCTTCTAGATTTCACGCCCTGCTATACAAGCTGCAATAATTAAAGCTGTGTTTTGTTTTGTTTTTTAAGATCTTGTATATGCCTAGATCCACAGAGCAAAATAGGAAACCCCTCATTTCTAGGTTCCATGTATGGAACTGGCATCCATATATGGAAGGAGTTGTCTCCAACATACAGAAACAAGGGTCATGGTAAAAGTAGGGCAGTAAACTCCATGTTGTTGCACCAGATCACCGTATTGTTGCTGCCCTGGTTCTGGATAGCGACTTAAACTGGTTTCATCCAGGCTGGTTCTTTCACGAGCAGGAATGTGCTTTTGTTATAGGCATTAATGGCTTTCCATGATGTGGCTGTGGCCTTCAACCAGATGGAGTGGGAACTGTTGAGCCCTTCTCAGAGGATCCTGTACAGGGAAGTGATGCTGGAGAACTACAGCCACCTGGTCTCCCTGGGTAAGGCCCTCCTGTTTCAGTTCTCAGAGTTTACCTGTGGGCATCTAAACATGCTCTGTTCTTTAGAACGTCCAAGTTTGTAGAGAAGGTGTGTGCGTGCGTGCGTGCGTGCGCGCGCGCGTGTGTGTGTGTGTGTGTGTGTGTGTGTGTGTGTGTGTGTGTGTGTGTGTGTTTGCAGTGACCGACAATGTATTTCCAGGCCTCTTCAGATATGGGAGGAACTTTACTCAATCACAGGGCATGATCACCCTGCTTTGACCCAGGCTCCCCTGCTCTTGTTCAGTCCTTCTCGGTACTCTGATATTCTTTCCCCATCTCTGTACCTCCCTTCTGGGTGTATGACATTCCCTGCATTGGCCTGGAGTTCTGTGGTATCCTCTTGAGCCACTAGCCTAAGGTCTCCTTGGTTTTGTTTCTTGCGAATAGGAATTGCGTTTTCCAAACCCAAACTCATCACACAGCTGGAACAAGGGGCAGAGCCCTGGAGAGATGGCAGCGACTGCCTTCTGGACCTTTGTCTAGGTAAGTGGGAGAGTGGGCAGGTGAGGAGGATACAGGGCATTGAGGAGCTCAGGAGGCCAGGAAAGCATGCTAAGGGGAGTGCTCCTCCAGGGCTCCAGGTAAGGCTGTGTAGCCTCCCTTCTACCCCCCCCCCTCCCTTCCTCCCTCCCTCCCTCCCTCTCTCCCTCCCTCTCTCCCTCCCTCCCTCCCTCCCTCCGTCCCTTCGTCCCTCCCTCCTTCCTTCCCTCCCTCCCTCCTTCCCTCCGTCCCTCTCTCCGTCTGTCCGTCTGTCCGTCCGTCCGTCCGTCTGTCCGCCCGCCCGCCCGTCCGTCCGTCCCTCCCTCCCTCCCTCCCTCCCTCGCCTTTCCCATGCTTGCCAGGAGAGGGCTCCCCTGGAGGTCTTCCTCACCAGGGCATCTGAGTGCCCTGCTTTGTAGCACATTTAGGGTTTCTTGTGCTCTCCCCAGTCTCTTTTGATTCTCGAAGCAGTGCCTGCCCTTTGAGACTAGGCTGCTCCTGCTGAACGTTCTTCAGTTTCTGTTTGTGACCCAGCAACTGCTGTGAGTCACACCCATTGTATAGACACCCATAACTTTGTTTTCTTTGTGATGACTTAATTAAGATTACAACAAAACATGAAGATCTGTAGCAATCTGGCCTCCCTGTGGGCTAGGAGCCCATTTGTCCACCAGGGGGCAGGCTTGCTCCTTCTCAGACTGGCCTGCTTTTCTACCTCCTTCTCTGGTCGCATTCAGTGGCTGCCTTTGCGCTTTTATCCTACCCCATGGGTCCTTCTGAATACCACATTATTTTGTGTGTTTGTAAATGTTTTCACTCATAGTGTGCACCCCCCCCATTCCTGGCAATTAAATAATATCACTCTACACTTAGCAAAACAAAACAAACAAAACAACCCCCCCCCCAAACCAAACCATTAAAAATAAGAAAATTCCTGGAATTCAGTAGCATTAGAAAGAAGAAAAAATAATAAGGGAACAAAAATGGCACCACAGTAGAGTGTCACTTATTTCTAAAAATTTTGCAGTCATATTGATGATTACCTCACAAGTTTACCTTAAAAAAGAAGGTATGATTAGGTAAGCGTGTGGAAGCCAAGGGGACCTAAATGAAGGAGCCATTCTCTGCACTTCACGTGGTAAATGCGGATATGTGGACTTCCCCTGTGTGGACTTCTCTCTGAGCCTTGTGTGTTAGGTTTGGGAGATCTCTGTTCCACAGTAACGGAAGGGGGAGGGGTGATAGGAAGACAAATGCCATTCATGCCTAAGGCTCCTCCTGGATTTGTTCTGCTCTCAGGCTCAGAGGGGCCAGGCCTGGTCCCCCACCAACTTGAGGCAGGGGCTCCATTCCTAGAACTCTGCCAAGCCCCATCCCATGCCATCAGCCAGAGGCAGAAGGCCTTCCCTTTGAAACCAAGTGTGGAAGTCCAGTTACCCCCTGAGTTGGAGGACTTCACTGTCTGTGGTGCCAGTGACATTGATTTGATTTGGGGGTCATTCTCCCCTTTTTGAAGCATGTTTACATCAAAATAGCTCTGCTAAGAATTAAATACGAAAGAACCAAATTATCAAATGAGGTGAGTAGACAGTTCTCAAAAGACGAAATGCAAGTGAACAGTAAATGTGTGAAGAAGTGTTTAACATCCTTAGCCATCAGGGAGTCGCAAATGGAAGCTGCTTTGCGATCCCCCCCCCATCTGAATGGTCTGAAGAACTTCGGCATACCGCCAGTGAGAGTATCAGCAAAAGCTGCTTCTGTGGAAATCAGTTGACATGTCCTCAAGAAACTAAAAATAGAACCATTCGTGACTCGGCTCCACCACCCCGAGGGTTATACGGAAAGGGTTTGCAGGCGAGTGAATGCGACTGGGAATCGCTGCGTTTGCAAAATAAACCAGAGTTAAAAGACAAATAAATAGTGTATGCCTGCTTCTCATATATGGAACCTAGGTTTGAGATTCCCTCTCTCCCTCCCTCCCTCCTTCTCTCCCACCGTGTGTGTGTGTGTGTGTGTGTGTGTGTGCGCACGCGCATAGGTCACAAAGCTTAAAGTGTATCACTCTGAAAGGTGGGGAAGGATACTTAAGGGAAGTGGGAAATAGAGAAGGTAATGGAACATATGTAATAAGAAAGCCAAAGTTGGAAGGAAGAACCAGCTAGAGGGGGGAGAGGGAAGACAGTGGAGGAGGAAATTATACATACATACATACATACATACATACATATATATGAAGGTATGAAGATCCCATGATGAAAACCCTAACCTGAAAAACCTGTAATGCTAAAGAAGTAAGTTCTCTCCAGAGCTATAGAATCCAAGAAGTATGGCGGCCTTTCTTCTCTTTATCCTGTTCTCTTTTGGTCCCAAGTGCAGTGTTTCTGGTGCTATGATCCCATGTCTGTTGTAGGCTTCTGCAATTATGTGTGGTTATATGGTGCATGCAAGGCTGTTTGGCGACACTCCTAGTGCTCTCTGTAGAACATGTTTTCTCATCTTCCAGATGTGCATAAGCTGAGGAGTTTCCTTTTGTCTTAACAACTCAGTTGATTTCTCCTTGCATATTCCATTACGCAGCAAGGACAATCTATGCTGCAACTTTAATACTTAGCTTAGAAATCTTCTCAGCTAAATATTTCCCTGTGCCTAAGTGCTACTCTTCCACAAAAACTGGAGTATGATTCAGAAACTTGTTTTCTGTTTGGCATGTACGTCACAACTCTCCTAACCTCTGTCACCCAGTTCTGAAGCAATTGCTGTATTTTTCCATGTGACAGAAACATGTACCTGTTGGTACCAAACATGTGTTTTCTTCAGAGGGACACCACCAGTTCTGGCAGGATGGAGGTGTTCCTAACTGTAGGGAATTGGCTCCCACAGTTATGAAGGCCAAGAGGCCTCACAATTTGTGACCAGCAAGCTGGAGTCCCACAAGGAGTGATTCAGTCCCAGCTCAAAGGCGCGTGGGCCAAGGCTTTTGCCTGAGTTGGGAAATGGAGAAACTATTTCTAAGTAGGATGGCACTCGGGAGAGGAGAATCCCTTTACTGGGGGAAGTTCAACTGTTAGTTCTTTTCAGACCTCTGCTTGCTGGGATGAGAGTCCCTCATGTTAAAGAAGGCGAGCTTGGTTGCTTTTGGTTTACATTGGCCACACTGCTACACTACCAAGTGAGCTATGAGAGAGGATGCCTTCAGGAGGAGCTGTGCCTCCATAAGGGCAATGGTAGCTGTCATCAGACGAGGTATCACATTAACTCAAGGCACACAGTTCCTGCCCCTGCTGCTGAACACACAAAAGGATGTGTAGTAAACATGACTAGTGTTTATGACCAAGTGGAGATATTGGTAAGACAGGCAGGAGGGGGTACATTTTCTCTCCTTTCAAAGACAGGCAAGTAGTCAGCAGTGCGTACCCAGACTTCAGCTGTTAAAAACTCTAGAATTACAGAAACTCTGTGTGTATGTCTTATTTGAATTTGAATTCCAAATATTGAACCCAGGGCCTTTGTGTATGCCAAACACGCTCTCTACTACTAAACTACAAATAGGTGATAGCTGGAAATGCAAACAGTAGCCAAGAGTTATGTTACTGTGGGCAAGCTAGTGTACCAAAGTAAACGAGACTTTAGTGAGCTGAATTAGAACCCATTTCCTGAGGAGAAACCGACCGCAGTAGGACCTTTGGGGGCCGGATCTATGTACCAAGGCTGAAAGCTAGCTTTTACAGTTTGGAAGACCACGAGGAGCAGCATTAGTAAATGTCAAGAAGAAGCTGTTCAACTAGCAGGGACACCCAGCCAGCCAGCTCTTAGGAAAAAGAACAGTGGGACTTAGGTGCTGGGAAGGATGTTTCATGGTCATTATCTTTTTTCCCCAAGTCTATTGGCCATTTATTTATCCTATTTATTTATTTATCATATTTATTTATTTATCATATTTATTTAATGTCCTGGCTTTAGTTTCCCCTCCCCTCCCTCCTCTCCTCTTGGCTTCTTCCTCCCTTCCCCCCACAATCCACTCTCCCCCCTTTTCTGTTTAGGAAAGGGCAGCTCTCCCTTGGATATCAACAAAATGTGGAATGCAATATCAAATTACAGTAAGACTAAGCACCTCCCCATGTATTAAGGTTGATTAAGGTTACCCAGTGTAAGGAGTAGGGTCCCAAGAGCCAGTAAAAGAGTCAGAGACAGCCCGTTTCCACTGTTAGGAGTCCCACAAGAGAACCAAGCCACACAACTGTCACATATATGCAGAGTGCCTAGGTCAGTCTGTGCAGGCTCCCTGGTTGTCAGCTTGGTCTCTGTGAGCCCCTATGAGCCCAGGTTAGTTGATTCTGTGGGTTTTCCTGTGGTGTCCTTGACCCCTCTGGATGCCAAACTGTTATTTTAGATCAAACAAGTCACTGATGTGGATCAGGGCTCAGGGAAGATCTCTGGTAAAAGGTGTGCGTTTAGACTCCATGGATGTGCTCCTTGTAGTGACTCCTCTTTTGTATTGAACTGTGAAAGGAGACATAAGCGGTACATTAATAATTAACTGGGGTCCAACATCAATCTGTACAACAGTTGGCAGACCTAGTGCCCACGGTTCATGAAATGTGCCACACTGTGTGTTGGTCAGAAAGAATCAGGTAGGTCTAGAAAGCCTGGACATTCTGAGTCCTCAATCAGAATCAGATAGGTCTAGAAAGCCTGGACATTCTGAGTCCTCAATCAGAGCTCATTGGATTTTATAGTCGGCTCCAGTAGACAGGAACCAATTGTAGTGAGACAGCTATTCTGGCTTGTTATCTCCTAGGCAAGTACTGTTATTAGAGGGGAACATTTCTCTTTTATGAGCTAAGAAAATGCAACAAAGTCCTGGATTAACTAGGTCACTTGGAGCCGGATTCCTTGAAGCGGTTGCAAGTCTAGACCATGCCGCCTCACGTCACTGCTGACTCCCTGTGTGCTGATAAGAGAAGCCCAGCTTGTTAGCCTTGTTTGCTTATGGGTGAGGGACCCGGATCTCTAACCTTATTTTATACTGTCACTCCCCTTTGGGGAAACCGTGTGGTGGATGACTTCAGATCAGTCACTTTGTTATAGAACAAAGAAAACCAATGAGAAAATAACTCATTGAGTAGAAGCAAGTGTCTGTGGATGTCCACGCCACTGTCCGTAACTGATTGCAGTAGTTTACAGAGCTGGCGCTGCCGATGCAGCTTTCAGTGTCTCAGTTTCCCGACACTCAGAGCTGTGTGAGCTGTTCGCAGTGGAGTATGGAGGAGAGGCCTGGAGAGGGAGTGTGTGAGCATCTGAGGAATTACTGCTGGGGAAAGGTCACTACCCCAGGCATCTCTGAATCTCATCAATGCTTTCTCTCTAGCAGAACCCAGGACAGAATTAGAGCCCCTTCTCTCCTGCCCGATATCCTTGGCTAGTCCGGAAGTCCTCAGAGTGTGTGTGCTGAGTGGACACCCCCCAGAGACTTTCCCAAGCCCACCAGCAGGCAGCCACCTCCAGCTGGAAGCTCCCGGCTGTTCTAGCAGTAAAGGAGTTGAAGAGGACGATAGCGATGCCCTGTCGCAGGGATCGAGTCCAGCGAGGATCCTGAAGACATTCTTTAGTCAAGGTCAGGCAGTGTACTGGGGAGAAGGCAATAGGAAACAAACAGAGCTTGGCCTGGCCTCAGACGGGATCCCTGAGAAGGCAGACGCAACATCGATGGGATCTGATGAGTCAGCATCTGGAGCAGTCATGCATGGAGCATTTCCATTGGGGCTTAACGATGCCGCGAGCCTGTTCAGCCCTCCGAAGCATCATGGATATCCTGACTGCGGAGGAGACTTTTGCCAGAGATCGGACCTCATGAAGCCCCAGAGACTGCACGGAGCGGAGAAGCCTTACTCGTGTGCTGAGTGTGGGCACCAGTTCACTCAGAAGGCGTCTCTCACTGTCCACCAGAGGAAGCACTCCGGAGAGAAGCCGTATGTGTGTGGGGAGTGTGGGCGGGGCTTCATGTATGCATCCTCTCTCAACAATCACAAGAAGATTATTCACTCCGGAGAGAGCCCCCTTGTGTGTGCGGAGTGTGGGCGAGGCTTCCGCCAGAAGGTGGACCTCCTCCTACACCAGAGGACTCACCTGGACACAAAGCCCTTCGTGTGTCCTGAGTGCGGGAGAGGCTTTTGCCGAAAGGCCTCGCTGCTACAGCACAGGTGGAGTGCTCACTCGGGCGACAACCCCTTCTTATGCTCGGTGTGCGGCCGCGGCTTCAGGCTGCTGTCAAGGCTCCTCACTCACCAGGTCACACACTCCGGGGAGAAACCCTACGTTTGCGCTGACTGCGGGCAGCGCTTTGGCCAGAAGGGCACGCTCATCCGACACCAGAAGACACACACCGGGGAGAAACCTCACGTGTGTCGCCAGTGTGGCTGGGGTTTCACCCAGAAGGTAAACCTCATTAGACACCAGAGGACTCACACTGAGGAGAAACCTTACCTGTGCCCGGAGTGCGGGCAAGCCTTTGAGTTCAAGGCTCTCCTCACCAGGCACCAGAAGACACACATGGGGGAGAAGCCCTATGTGTGCCCTCAGTGTGGCAGGGGTTTTAGCCAGAAGTTCAACCTCATCGGGCACCAGAGGATTCACACAGGGGAGCTGCCTTTCCTGTGCCCCGAGTGCGGGCGTGGGTTTGTGAAGCAGGCCACGCTGATCAGACACCAGAGGACCCACGCAGGGTGGGAGAAGCCTTACCAGTGTCCCGAGTGCGGGCGAGCGTTTGAGTTCAAGTCTCTGCTCACCAGGCACCAGAAGATCCACACGGGGGAGAAGCCCTATGTGTGTCCTCAGTGTGGAAGGGGTTTTAGCCAGAAGTTCAACCTCATCGGGCACCAGAAGACACACACTGGGGAGAAGCCCTATGTGTGCTCCCAGTGTGGCCAGAGTTTTAGGCAGAAGTTCAACCTACTCAGGCACCAGAGGATTCACACAGGCGAGAAGCCCTTCCTGTGCACTGAGTGCGGGCATGCGTTTGGAAAGAAGGTCTCTCTCATCAGACACCAGAGGACCCACGGAGAGGAGAAGCCTTACCGGTGCCCCGAGTGTGGGCGAGCTTTTGAGTTCAAGTCACTCCTCATCAGGCACCAGAAGACACACACGGGAGAGAAGCCTTATGTGTGCTCCCAGTGTGGCAAGGCTTTTAGCCAGAAGTTCAACCTCATCGGGCACCAGAGGAGCCATACAGGGGAGAAGCCTTACCCGTGCCCCCAGTGTGGGCGAGCCTTTGGCTTTAAGTCTCTTCTCACCCGACACCAGAGGACACACTCGAAGTAGCAGCTTTCTGTAAACGGCATATGTGGGCAGACGCTGGATGGGATGTCACACTCCACTCTGACTGGAGGACTCGGTCAGTTCATAGAGAAGCCATGTGTTTTGGGTGTGGCTTTGGCTGTAACTCGGCCCTGATTTTACATCAGCCTACCTACTCTGGGACGGAGCTTCTGTGTGCAGGGATTGCCGGAGGTTTCAGCCAGAATTGTCACCACCACAGACATGGGAGCACCAAGTGTGGCCCACAACTCCCAGCCTGTTGACCTGTCTTGTTCCTCCCTTTCTCCAGGAGCATGAAGCTGGCAGAACTCACTGGTGAATGTTCCATTTTCCTGAAATGGAATGGGGGAAAGTCCTTGCTTGTTCACGAAATCCGTTTACGGTTTATTTTCTTCACTTAGTAGTGCTAGCTTTCTAGGGCTCCCTAACAAAGTACCCCAGACTGTGTGGCTTAGGCAAAAGAAGTTTACTTTGTCCTGTGTGTGGAGCCCGGGAGTCCTCTCTCAGACTGGCTCAGGTGTGGCCCCTGCCTCACCTCTCTCTCTGGTGGCTGGCTTCCTGTAGTGTACATGATTTCCTAGTCCTGTCCTCCCAGATGGGGCCACACCAGAGGGCCTTGTTCACCTTTGATCACTTCTTTAAGTGTCCTGTTCCAAGTCGCATTACATTAGAGGTAAGGCATCAGTATTTACATTGTGGGGAATGTGATTCAGTCAACAGCTGGTTCCCCCACAACACCAGAGTTGCTATTTGGACAAAAAAAAAAAATACATTCATGTCATCCCCAGACCTCAAACCCTTAACTCATTTCAGCATCAGCTCTAAATTGAAAGTCTCTAATATACATATCTAAATCGTGTGTGGGTGAGGCTTTAAGTCCAGTTCACCTGTAAGCCACATTTTCATCTGCAGTCCTAGGAAATCCAACATGGAATTTGCTTCTAAATTCCAATGGCCAGACAGACTCAGGCTAGGCACTCTTATTCCAAAAGGGAAACATTGGAAAGGCCTGAGGAACGATGGGCCCCAGTGTCAGCTGCAAACCTAGCAGGGCAAATTCTATGGAACCTTAAGTCTCAAGAATAATATTTGGCTCAATGTTCTGTCCCCTGGCTCACAGGAAGGGCAAGTAATATTGTTTCCCTAGCCGTGAACAATGGTGTCTGAGCCATGGACACTGAGGAGACACATTTGACCTCACTCCAGACCTGTTCTCTCTGCCCTCTGGTCAGAGTAGTGACCCTGACTTACGAGTCCTGTTTGGAACCACATCCCCCCTTTTTCTTTTTTTCCTTTTCCTAATCCCTCCCTCCCTCCCTTCCCCCTCTCTCTTAATATATAGACCACGTTGGCCTTAAATGCACAGGGCTCCACCTACTTCTGCCTCCCCAGCACTTAGATCAAGGGTGCGAGCCACCACACCAAGTTCTTTCCTTTTTGTGAAGATGGACACATGTTTACAGCTTGGAGCTCCACAAATATTTCTTTTTTTTTTTTAAGGTTTATTTATTACGTATACAGTGTTCTGCCTGCATGTATCCCTGCAGGTCAGAAGAGGGCACCAGATCCCATTACAGATGGTTGTGAACCACCATGTGGTTGCTGGAAATTGAACTCAGGTCCTTTGAAAGACCAGCTAGTGTTCTTAACCATCTCTCTAGCCCCCTAATATTTTCTCCCCCCCCACATGCTGAGTGTTTATTTTATTCTCGATATACCCTTGGAGGTGGGACAACCGTCTTCACAGATACGGAGGTGCGAGGACCTGAAGGGGAGGGGCGGGGGCCTCATGTCTTTGGTTTTTCCACCAGTTACAGCCGTCTCCATCAAAGGAATACTAGTCACCATCGGTCACCATGCGGGGCCTGATAAGCTACACTTTCTCCAGCTGTCTTCTCACCTGGGCACAGTACCGCTGCTCTCACAGGACAGCTACCCACAGATTAGGGGTAGGATGCAGGAGTGAAGAGCACAGCTTCAGTATCCCCAATGTGCTAAAGTCATCCTTTAGCAGGTTCAGGCCGCTGAGGCGCGGGATGCAAGAGCGGGCCAATGACAGCTCCTCGCAGCAGTCAGAAGTCAACCCGAGTCTCCTCAGGGAACTGCTACCTTGCTTCAGTCCCTTGCACAGGGCTATGACTCCACTGTCAGCCAGGGCGTTGCTACCCAGATCCAAGCTCTTCAGATGTTGGTTCGTTGGTGATCACAGAGACCAAATCTTCGCATCAGTCCCCTGTGAGCTGGCAGCCCACCAGTTCCAGCTCCTGGAGGTGACAAGTGGCCTCCTTTGTGGCGTCACACAGAAGCTTCAGCCCACCATCCTCCACGGGGTTCATGTTCAGGCTCAGGTGTGTCAGCTTTCCGCTGTTGAAAAGCAGCAGCGCCAGGAAGCCGCAGGTGTCTCTGAGGTTGCACCGGTTCAGTATCGGGCGCGGTAGAGCACATCCCGGGCGTCTCACAAACTGACACAGCCATCTCACTTCTTCAGTCCTCAGGCTGTTGTTTGACAGGCACAGGTGCAGCAAGGTCCGGCTGCCGAGAAGGGCTGAGGCCAGAATGGGGCAGCTGAGGTCACAGCTGCGCAGTATCAGCCTTTGGAGCGCACACTTGGAGCTACTCCCGGCTTCACAGAGCCACCTCGTGCTGTTTTCTGCCACCTTGTTTCCTCCCAGGCTGAGGCACTTTAGGTGGTCAGAGGAGGAGCTTGGAGAGCATCATGTAGCAATCAGGGGTCAACTCACAGGAATCCAGTCTCAGAGTTTCCAGGGAGCAGTTTGGGTGTCTCAGTGCTTCACAGGCTAACTTGATGTCTTCCTTCATGAGAGTGTTCCCCCGATGGAGGTATTTTAAGGTCTGATTGCTAATGAGGGTCATCCAGAGATACCGAAGACTGGATGCTACCTCCACATTCTTAAACGTCACAGTCTGCACTTTACAGGTTGGATTCCTCTGTTTCAGACACAGTATCTTCATGGCCCATTCTTTCAGGATGCTGCTGCCCAGGTCCAGCTGCTTCAGTTTCGGGTGGGTGCCCAGGACAGAGCAGAGGAAGTTCTCCCAGCACTCTATGATGAGGGGCTTCCCCTGTGTCAGCGAGGGAGAAAAAAAGGAGAGGGTACTGCACAGGTAGATTTGAACGCCAGTGACCGCCACAAGGAGACCACCGGAGAGGAGACCAGACTCTAAGAGGGTGCAAGACAGCTGAGGAAATAAAGCCAGCTCAGTACCTGGTGTGCCAAACACCAGGGCCAGCTCCTGATCTGCTAGGAGCCTTACAAACAGCCCAAGCTACACACTGTCACACACATGCAGAGGGCCCGTGCAGGCTCCCTAACTGTTGCTCCCAGAGTCCATGTGCTCCCAAGAGCTCAGGTCCCATCCCCCCATCCAGTTTACCCAGGAGATCTCTTCTGTTCCCGTCCCAGGGAAATGCACGCACCCCTCTTTGGGCTCTCTTTGTTATCTAGCCTCTATGGGGCTGTGAACTTTAGGCTGGTGATCATGTACTTTACTCCTAATAAAGGATACCAACTTTTAGTTCCAAAAATTAATTTAAGCGTGCCTAATTCCTGAAACCTCATCAGGACCAGCTTACACATACACCTCAAATGGGCTTAGCTGCCACATGTTACACAGTTCCAAGCCACAAACACATTTTTATGTTTGTTATGACAACACCCCACTCTTGGCTCTAAACTCTGTACTAGCTAGGGTTACCATAGGACTTCCCAGGTTCCTTCTCTTCCCTTTCCCCATTCTTATCCCAAACCCCAAACCTCCCTGCCTTTACTCTTCTTTTGAAACGCTCTCATGTAGCTCAGGAAGGCCTTGAACTCACTATGGAGCCAGACTGGTCTAACCTGATTCTAACTGTACTCCCCAGTGCTGGATTGCAAGTATGAGCTCCTGTGCCCAGCCTTTCCAGTCTTACAAGGCCATTTCATACTGAATTAGGACCACCCTTGTACATTTCTGGACCTCTTTAATGCTCTGTCTCCAAATACAGACACATCATCGGGACTTTAATACACGAGTAGGCTTGGAGTGGGACACAGTTCAATACAGCAGTATTCCCCTTCCATCTGCAAAAGTTGACTAGCTGTCAACCCCGCATAAGAGGTGTCTGACCATCTTTTCCCTTCTCCATAGTGGTGAAGATGATGGAAACCACTAGTAAATGTTCGCTTTTCTGATGGGGAGGGAGGAAAGCTGCGTTTTCTCACTGTCCATGGGATAGCTGACTGCCTTTTACACTGCAGTTTTCTGTACCTTATAACCTTTTCTTCAAATAAACCGGTTCTCTACAAAGCTGCACACCCAGGTGTGGGCCGTGTTGTGATTTACGGTGGGGAATTCCAGGGTATCGAACCTCTTGGGGAACCATGGGAGATTTCACGTCTTTTCTGGACTCTGCCTGTTTAAAGTGAGTAATACTGTTGTCTGAACTTCACTGTTCAGATGGGTCTCCAGTGTCTGTGATGAGAGAGCCTCACACCATACACACGGCCTCCCTGACACAGACTAAGGGCATTTGTATTTATTCTGTCTCTGCATCTCAGGGACCCATCTTATTTAGCTGTGCCCACATGCCTATGATCCAGCTCAGGGTGTCACTCCCTTCAGTCACAAACTTCCTTCACCACCAGCCAGGAGTTAAGGATCTGAGGCCACCACCTCCATATCTAAACTTCAGAGCCCAAATGTCCCCAATCCTGACAAATACCTACTCTAGGACTGGCCCTAGTCTGGCCCCCTTGATGTCACATAGTTACCATAGGATCAGTTTCCCCAGAAAAGGATTTCAGTTTCGGGAGTCAAAGTCCTTTTTTTTTTCTTTTCTTCTTCTTCTTCTTCTTCTTCTTCTTCTTCTTCTTCTTCTTCTTCTTCTTCTTCTTCTTCTTCTTCTTCTTCTTCTTCTTCTTCTTCTTCTTCTTCTTCTTCTTCTTCTTCTTCTTCTTCTTCTTCTTCTTCTTCTTCTTCTTCTTCTTCTTCTTCTTCTTCTTCTTCTTTTTTTTTTTTTTGGTTTCTCTGTGTAGCTTTGGAGCCTGTCCTGGCACTCTCTCTCTGTAGACCAGGCTGGCCTTGAACTCACAGAGATCTGCCTGCCTCTGCCTCCCAAGTGCTGGGATTAAAGGTGTGCGCCACTAACATCTGGCTGGGAGTCTTGGGAGGACGGATGAAAGCATGGTAAATGGATGTTACTGGCCCAACCATGCACCTGGAGATGTCCGGACTCCAGTGATACCCTGGCAGCCTGAGCAGGGATGGCTAGAAGCACCTGGGGACCAGGCCACCTTAACACATTTATCCCAAAGCCCCTTTGCCTCAGCTTCTCTAATGGCCTGAACAGAAAGTGATGTGTGTGTGTGTGTGTGTGTGTGTGTGTGTGTGTGTGTGTGTGGTGTGGAGTCACCTCACATTAAAGGTTACAAAATTTCATTTGAGACGTGAACACTAGCCTATGTATCAACCATTTACCTCAGAAGTTTTCTTTTTTTTTTAAATTTTATTTTCCAGTTTAAATTTAGATAAGAATCAAGGTTGCTTCACAAGTCAGTTCCAGGTCCCTCTCCCATTCCCTCCCTTCCTCCCGAGCCCTCCCCCCCCCCGTTATCCCTTCATTTCTCCAGGGAGGGTGAGGCCCTCTATGGGGGTGTCCATAGTCTGTCATTTCATATAGGGCAGGGCCTAGACCCTTCCCCAAGAGTTCAGGGTGAGAGTGCACCTCACATTGTTCTATGGGAGTCCAAAGTCCGTGTGTATACTTGGGATGGGTACTGATCTGCTGCCCTAGGCTCAATAGTTTCCCTAGGCCTCCTCACTGACACCCAGATTCAGGGGGTCTTGATCAGTCCCATGCTGGATTCCCAGGCTGATGCCTGGGATTCAAGAGTTAACCTTTGTCTGGTCAGCTGTTTCTGGGGGTTAAACCAGCCCAGTCTTAATCCCTTTGATCATCAGTCCTCCCTCTCTGTTACTGGCTTTCTTGAGTTCAGCTCAGTACTTAACCAAGGGAGTCTGCCTCTTCTTCGATCAGCCACTAAATAAAGTTTGTTTCCCAGACTCTCTGGCCATAGGATTGTAGGCTGGCACTCCCCAGATCTATGTCTAAAATCCATATATGAGAGAGTACATGCCATGTTTCTCTTTTTGTGACTGGGTTACCTCACTCAGGATGGTTTCTTCTAGTGTCATCCATTTGCCTGCGAATCTCATGATTCCATTATTTTTTTCTGCTGAATAGTACTCCATTGTGTAGATGTACCACATTTTCTCTATCCACTCTTCAGGTGAGGGACATCTAGGTTGCTTCCACGTTCTGGCAATTACAAATAAAGCTGCTATGAACATAGTGGAACAGACATCTTTGTTGTATGAATGGGCATCTTTTGAATATATGCCTAAGAGTGGAGTTGCTGGGTCTTGTGGTAGGTTTATTCCCATTTTTCTGAGGAATCTCCACACTGATTTCCAAAGTGGCTGAACCAGTTGGCACTCCCACCAGCAATGGAGGAGTGTCCCCTTTCACCACATCCTCTCCAGCATAAATTGTCATTGGTGTTTTTGATTTTAGCCATTCTGACAGGGGTGAGATGGTATCTGAGAGTTGTTTTGATTTGCATTTCCCGGATGGCTAAGGATGTTGAGCACTTTCTCAAGTGCCTCTCAGCCATTTTAGACTCCTCTATTGAAAACTCTCTATTTAGTTCTGCAGCCCACTTTTTAATAGGGTCCTTTGGTGTTTTGGAGACTTGCTTCTTGAGTTCTTTGTAAATTTTGGAGATCAACCCTCTGTCAGATGTGGGATTAGTGAATATTTTTTCCCAATCTGTGGGCTGCCTTTTTGTCTTGCTGACTGTGTCCTTTGCCTTACAGAAGCTTCTCAGTTTCAGTAGGTCCCATTTATTAATTGTTGATCTCACTGTCTGTGCTACTGGTGTTATGTTCAGGAAGCTGTCTCCTGTACCAATTCGTTCAAGGGTACCACCCACTTTCTCTTCTATGAGGTTTAGTGTGGCTGGATTTATGTTGAGGTCTTTGATCCATTTGGACTTAAGTTTTGTGCATGGCGATAAACATGGATCGATCTGCATTCTTCTACATGCCAGTCTCCAATTATGCCAGCACCATTTGTTGAAGATGCTTTCTTTATTCCATTGTATATTTTTAGCTTCTTTGTCAAAGATCAGATGTTCGTACGTGTGTGGGTTAATACCCGGGTTTTCAATTCGATTCCATTGGTCTACCTGTCTATTTTTGTGCCAATACCAAGCTGTTTTCAGGACTATAGCTCTATAATAGAGCTTGAGGTCAGGGATGGTGATGCCTCCGGACGTTGCCTTGTTGAACAGGGTTGTTTTGGCTATCCTGGGTCTTTTGTTTTTCCATACAAAATTGATTATTGTTCTTTCAAGGTCTGTGAAGAACTGTGCTGGGATTTTAATGGGGATTGCATTGAATCTGTAGATTGCTTTTGGCAGGATTGCCATTTTTACTACATTGATCCTACCTATCCAAGAGCATGGGAGATCTTTGCATTTTCTGAGGGCTTCTTTAATTTCTTTCTTTAAAGATTCAAAGTTCTTACGATACAGGTCTTTCACTTGTTTGGTTAGCGTTACCCCAAGGTATTTTATGTTGTTTGTGGCAATTGTAAAGGGTGATGTTTCTCTGATTTCTCTTTCAGCCCTTTTATCATCTGTATATAGTAGGGCTACTGATTTTCTTGAGTTGATCTTGTAGCCTGCCACTTTGCTGAAGGTGTTAATCAGCTGTAAGAGTTCCCTGGTAGAGTTCTTTGGGTCATTGATGTAAACTATGATATCGTCTGCAAACAGTGAAAGTTTGACCTCTTCCTTCCCAATTTGTATCCCCTTGATCCCCCTTTGTTGTCGTATGGCAATAGCTAGAACTTCAAGTACCATGTTGAAAAGGTATGGAGAGAGTGGACAGCCTTGTTTTGTTCTTGATTTTAGAGGAATTGCGTTGAGTTTCTGTCCATTTAGTTTGATGTTGGCTGTTGGTTTACTGTATATAGCTTTTATTATGTTTAAGTATGTCCCTGTTATCCCAGATCTCTCCAAGACCTTTATCATGAAGGGGTGTTGGATTTTGTCAAAGGCTTTTTCAGCATCTAGTGAGATGATCATGTGATTTTTGTTTTTCAGCTTCTTTATATGGTGGATTACGTTGATGGATTTTCGTATGTTGAACCATCCCTGCATTCCTGGGATGAAACCTACTTGATCGTGGTGAATGATTGTTTTGATGTGTTCTTGGATCCGATTTGCCAGTATTTTATTGAGTATTTTTGCATCAATGTTCATGAGGGATATTGGTCTGAAGTTCTCTTTCTTAGTTGTATCTTTGTGTGGCTTGGGGATCAAGGTTATTGAAGTCTCATAGAAAGAGTTTGGCAAAGACCCTTCTGCTTCTATTGTGTGGAACACTTTGAGAAGAATTGGTATAAGCTGAACACTAGCCTATGTATCAACCATTTACCTCAGAAGTTTTCTTTAAAAATATTTAATAATCACAAACGCATATAATGTGTTTTGATCAAGCCCCCCATTCCCTCCCCTTTACTTCCTCCCCTATCCAGCAAGCTTCCCTCTCCCAACTTTATGTGCTTCCTGTCTTTTAAAAGAAAATTGAGTAACCACTGTCTAGTTACTTTTTTGTTGCTGTGATAAAACATGGAGCCCAAAGGGAGCTTAAGGAAGAGAGTTTGCTCTGAGTTGTGGCTCCAGAGTGATTCTGAGCTCATGGTGCTGGAGGGAGGCTTGGTAAGACAGCGCAGGCATGGAAGCTGCCACAGGGTGCGGAGGGCTCATGCTTATTGTGAGCATGGAGTGTGGAGCGGAGCCTTTTCACTCTCAAAGCTCTCACCCCTAGTGACATACTCCCTCCAGCAAGGCCGTGCCTCCCAAACCTCCCTGAACTGCACTACCAAATGGGGACCGAGTGTTCAAATGCTTCAGATTAAGAGGTTTCCTTCTCATTCAAATCACCACACCCATGGAGTCCATTTAGTGTGGCTTGCATGTGCCTGGGTGTGGGACTATGTATCGGAATAAGAGTAGCCTCTCAGGACCCACATCCCTGAAGACTCTCTCCTTCTCAGTAGCCAGCAGTTGCCAGTAACCCCTCAGGGGAGCGGGTTTTTTTTAACCCCTTCCCCACCATGCTGGATTTCCGCTGGTCTTGTTCCAAGTGATGTGCGTTGCATGTGTGCAGCTCTACTCGCAGTCTGGCACGCATTGTTTTGCTCAAGATGCATCTTCTCCCTGAATATTAATTTCTATTCACTGCAGAAAGGAGGTAATCGGATGAGGGTTGAGAAATGCACTAATCCATGGGTATAAAGATAAGAAATCAGAGGGCTAAAAGTTTATTACTGTGTCCATTTAGCAGCTTACTAACATTAGGTTCTCCCAGTGGTACCCAATCATGGTTCCACTCTGAGGAGTGGGCTTTAAGTCCGAGCAGAAAGTAGTTGGCTACTTCCATAACATCCATGCCACACTTGCGTGAGTGGGCGTGTCTTGGCAGGCCAGTCATTATGGTAGCCTGCACGGTTCACACCTAGGTGAGATTATTGATGATTTTTCTCCTCTGATAGTGTGATACAACTGTTCAGCACTATGAAAGCCATCCAGTAGGGATGAGACTTCCATATTGGTAGCAGCATAATTTCTCCATGTCCTGTGACACAGGTAGATGGTGTCTTCAGCAACAGGGTCTTACTATCAAGTTCTGAAAAGCCCAGAACGATGGCAGTAGCTGTGATCATTTTGAGGGTGTGTTATCTATGCTGCCTCACTGAGCAACAACTCCAGGTAACCCATCCCTGGCACTAAGGTTTTTATTTGATAACCAATGGTATCTGGGAGAGGCATTGTCACCCTGCTGTAGGGAACTTCACTTAAACCCCTTTTATATATCTTAAGGAAATATTCCAGTAGCAAGTTTTCATATGGCATTTTCAGAAGTCTCTATAGTATGTTATGCTTCCTCACACTCCCTCCTCTGCTTTTCTAAGATTTATTTTTAATTGTGTGTGTATATGTGTGTACGTACATGGGTGCAGGTGCCTGTGGAGGCCAGAAGAGGGCACTAGATTCCCCAAAGTGGAGTCACAAATGGCTGTGTGAGTGTTGAGAACTGGACTAGCGTTCTGGAAGAGCAGTATGTGCCCCTGGACTGCCCTGATTTACCTCTCCACCTTTCCATAAATGCAGGTTTTTTTTGTTAACTCACTGAAAATGATGATATATAAATTAAAAACAGAAAAAAATCTGAGCTTGTGTGTGTGTGTGTGTTTTGTTTCACTAGATAAATCTGAAACTACTTTTCCTGAGAGTGGTGATGCAAGCATAAAGAGACTTTTGATTGGGTTAATAGGAAACCACATATGGATTAAACACTAGGGTTTTGTGGAAAGAGTCATGCAGCAAAGTTCTATTCAACTTTGGAAAAGCAAAAGCAAACCATGAAAACATATGTTCTTTAGCACTATGTCTGCGCTAGCATCCAATAAGCCTAGCTCCTACATCTCCAGTGCACAAAATGACTTTTTTGTTTGCCCGCTTTTGTTTTTGCAGTGCTGGGGATTGAAGCCAGGATCTTGTGTATGCTGGCAAACAATTCCACAGTGGAGCTCCAACCCCGGCACCCAAAATAACTGTTATTAACTGGATCATGTGGTGATAATTTTCACAAGGGAATCATGTCACCCAATTGATTGGTTACGCTGATTTTGGTAACACTGAATCAAGACAAAAATATTTAGGAATAATGTTAGTACAGAAAGTTCTAGGCCAATAAGAAGGCCCCTACAAATGTATATATTAACGTAGAGGTCAACAGATGAAAGGGTACCTTCCCTTCTTTGTCAGAACATCTCAGTGTAATGAACTTGCCCCCCAACTGTAATACATAGTATTATTCAACTGAAAAGAATTTCAGTGAACTTTTTGTGTTGATGCAGACTAAAAATTAATTTTATGATTCATATGGAAAGATTAACAGTTATCAAACACTGCTACAGAATTACTGCTCAGAAGGCTTCAGGAGGACTCTCCCTTCTCAATATGGAAATGACCTGCAAGCATCTATCATATGGCACATGGATAGCTAGTTTAACATAACAATAAAATTAGACTCTAATAATAAAAAATGCGTAGTATTTCAGAAAGGTAAAGTTTAAATTTTGCTGTAATGAAGATTATTAAATGGGGACTGGTTAGCCATATGAAAAATGATAAAATGCCACTCTTCATCTTGTACATGGGAATTTCAAATTGAGTACAGCTCTAAATAGGAAAAAAGTTTCTTCCCAAATATTTTGTAAAACTAGAAATAGCTTTACAAAGAAAATGAAAACAAACACATCAAAATCTGTGGGATGCAATGGGAAGTACTTCTTGGGAGGAAGCTTGTAACTATTGATACCTACAGTAATAAGCCAAAGAGGGTCTAATGATGGTCCAGTGGGCCACGGTGCCTGCCAGCAAGCTCGAAGACCTGAACGTGATCCCCAGGATCCCTAGTGTCGAACGAAAGAACCCATTTCTAAGAGATGTCTTTTGCCCTCCACACGCATACCATGAGATGAGCCACCCTTTACACAAATAAATATATAATGTGAAAAATCAAATAAAAAACCTGACAATACACCTAAAGTCCTTAGAAAGACAAGAGCAAGGCCATCTCAAAATTGATAGAAGGAAAAAAAGATGAAAGCTGAAATTAATGAAACTAAACGAACAATGTAGCAATGAAGCAAAGAGTTTTTTTGTTTTTTGTTTTTTGTTTTTATTTTTGAAAGGACAAAAATAAGATTGGCAGACTTTTTGCAAAGCTAGCCCAAAGAAAGAAGGGACACTAATAAAATTAGCGATGGAAAGGTGGTAATATGGAGGGGAATGCTGAAATCCAGGTCAGCAGAATCCTTTTCAAAAGCCATACTCGAATAAATTTGAAAATCTAGGAGAAATAGATATATTTCTAGACACATGAAGACCCTGAACAGAACAATATTGATAAGCAAGAAGATTGAAAACTAAAGAACAGCTCCCCAAAGTCCATGACCAGAAAGATCCACCGTTGAATTCTTCCAAACCTTCAAAAAACAAACACCAGTACTTCTGAGGCTATTCCAAGAAACACAGTGAAGAAACATTTCCAAAGTCTTTTTATAAAGATCCTATCACCTGATACCAAAATCAGATGAGAAAGGAGGAGGAAGAGACAGCTAAAGACCAATTTCTTTGATGAACACAGATGTGAAAGATTTCAATAAGAATAAGATCCTTGCGAATGGAATTCAACACGGTAAAAAGATCATACACCATGATAAAGTTGTATTCATTCCAGGAAATGATGAGCATAGTACAGCATATAGACAGAATCAAGGATAACAACTACAGAACCATTCAGCTGATGCAGAAAAAAAAACCTTGATACAACCTGACATCCCTTCATAATAAAAAGCCCTAAAGAAAGCTGGACAAGAAGGACCAGAGTCTACAGACCTGTAGCCAATGTTAATATTGACAGAGAAAAGACAGAAAACATGTCTCCTAAAATCAGAAATGAGCAAGTTTATCTATCATCATTACTCTTGTATAGTGCATGAAATTATGGTTGGAGCAAGAGAGAGAAATACAATGAGTGCAAATAGGAAAGGGAAAAATCAGGTTATGCCTGTTTGCAGATGCTATGATTCTATCCTTTTACCAGAGTGTCTGAGATCTGATAAATACTTTCAACAAAATAGCAGGATACAAAGTCAATATATAAGAAATCAGTAGCTTCCTAAACACGGACAACAAGCTCAATGGAAAAGAAGTCAGAAAAATAATCATATTTCCAATAACTTTACCAAAGGCAATGCCAAGGAGTAAAATAAATGCTAACGACTTTTACAGTGAAACCTTTAGAGAACCAAATAAAGAAATTGAGAAACTAGAAGATGGCAAACAAAACACAACAGAATAAAACAAAACAAAAATAAAAACCCTTCCATATTCTTAGTCTGTCAGAAAAATTCGAAGCAGCCCCCACCAAAATTCAAAAGACATTCTTCACAGAAATAGAAAAATCCTAAAATTCATATGGAAACACAAGAAACTGAGCACAAAGGTCACTGCTATAAGTATCATAATACCTGACAGGACTATACTACAAAGCCATCTGAACAAAAACGGCATGTACTGGATCCGAATGCATGAAGACCAAAGGAGGAGAATAGGGAATTCAGAAATAAGCTTAAGCATCTTCAACTATAGGATTATTGACAAGAGGGCAAAGAGGAGACATTGGAAAACAATGACAACTGGTTCTGGAAAAACTGAAGACCTTTGGAGTTTTTTCCTCCTGAAGAAATGTCAACTCAGAGTGATCAAGTCACAGGCCTCTGCAAATATTAGTTTATTAGTATCACCTGAACTCATGTTCAGTACTCCTCCCCAAATTACATAAAAACAAGTGGAAAGAACTGAAATCAAAATTATATAACAAACAACACTACCCTATCACAAAAGTGTGTTAAAGTTCAAGAATGTTACTTTAAAACATTGGTAATTCATAGAATAATCTCAAAAAAATCACAAAATTATCGAATAGTTCCCTAAAGTGTTAAGTCATTAACATGACTTTAGTGAATGTCTTCGGATTTTATAAAGAAAAACCCAAATGAACTGGACAATGATACTAAGATGCAGTGCTTTTCTTTCCTTGCATCTGATTTGTAAAGGATAAATCACAATATGGGAAAATACACCCTTATTTTAATTTTAAAATAAAAGCAAGGCCAGGCGTTGGTGGCGCACGCCTTTAATCCCAGCACTCCGGAGGCAGAGGCAGGCGGATCTCTGTGAGTTCGAGGCCAGCCTGGTCTACAAGAGCTAGTTCCAGGACAGCCTCCAAAGCCACAGAGAAACCCTGTTTCGAAAAACCAAAAAAAAAAAAAAAAAAAAACCAAAAAAAAAAAAACCAAAAAAAACCTGGCTCAACTAATTAAAAATACTTTTAAATTGTCAAGTTTCCTGAGCAATCCATGTTTAGATAAATGAGCAAAGGTATTATAGCCCACGTTCCTATAGCCTTTGCTGGCACTAATGTCGACAAAACTCTTCATATGACAGTCTTGGACTTGAAGCTCATACTATAGGGGATACATTCTCAGGTCTTTAATAGGGGAACTGCCGAGTGTCACTGCTGTTCCACAGTAGTGGTAAAAAGTAAAGGATCCTCCTTACAACACACTTTTCTATTAGTCCTTCGGGGACACTGTGATGGCTTAAGAAAGTCCATTTTATTCTAGGCATCCATCTTGGTACCCACTGGTCATTTATTTCTGACTCTAGTCCCTGGAATATAAGTTCCCAGTAACCCTGACTTAGTGACCATCCCTAAATATGCAGCCCTGACTATCTACTTGCTAGGATATGACTAACTGCTTTTTGACTTCTGTAACCTGCTTATGTAGACATTTAATGACTATTTTAAGGTTGCCTTGACTACCTAATCTTGGCAGAGCAGAATAGCTTTTGCCTTGCTTGTGCAGATATACAAAGTCTTCTTGTGTTTTTGCCTTAAAAAATCCTTCCCTCACACCATTTTGCATGGAAATCTCTAATTTGGATCAGAGCTTGTTGCCCTACAAGCAGCTTTAATGAATTAAACTTGCTCTGTAGACCAGGCTGGCCTCCAACTCACAGAGATTCACCTCCCTCGTTCTATTTCTTCTTTTAACCACTTATCTTTTCTTTTCTCTCCCAAGCCTACATATATTTTTAAACATACTGTAAATCTTTAGAGGTTTTATTTTTTACCTCTGAATCTGTCTTTGCTGTATATCTTTATCTTTTTCTGGCCGGAGAGTATTTTTTTGTCTTTTTTTTTTAATTTTTAAATTTAAATTAGAAACAAGGTTGCTTCACATGTCAGTCCCAGCTCCCTCCCCCCCTTCCTCCCATGCCTTCTCACCAACCCCCCCATCCTCTCCTCAACAAATCCCCACTCCTTTCCCCAGGGAGTGTGAGGCCCTCCATGAGGGGTGTCCATAGTTTGTCATTTCATCCAGGGCAAGGCCTAGGCCCTCCCTCAAGAGTCCAGGCTGAGAGAGCATCTCTCATTGTGGGTTGGGCACCTAAAGTTCATTTGTATGCCAGGGATAAATACTGATCTACTATCCAAGGCCCCATAGATTGCCTAGACCTCCTCACTGACACCAACATTCAGGGGGGGCTGGATCAGTCCCATGCTGGATTCCCAGCCATCCGTCTGGGGTTCAAGAGCTCCCCCTTGTTCAGATCAGCTGTTTCTGTGGGTTAAACAAGCCCAGTCTTGACCCCTATGCTCATCAGTCCTCCCTTTCTGTCACTGGATTCCTTGAGTTCTGGCTAAGAGTCTTAATCTGCTAAACAACATTGCTAAAATTAAAGTGCAGCTGTTTTAGCCACTGACTTTCCTATATGGTGGACATAAGTTTACCGCCAGCAGTGGGAGTGTGCTTAGTGTCTGACTCTTAAACCCTTATGAGTAAAATCTAAATCTGCCATGCAGCATGCTGGTCACTTCTACTGCCAGCTGCTCGTACACACCATTTTTCTTTGGTAGGGGGACCTCTTAAAAGAGCCTTAAAGGTTTTTTGTTGTTGTTGTTGTTCTGTTTTTTTTTTCTTTTAAAGCTGAGTCAGGAACCTCCCTTAAAGGAGCTACACAAGTCTCTGCTTGTTTCTAGTGGACACTGCCTGGGCTGGGCCTTGTCCTCCTGCTTCAGAGACACTCACTGCTGGTTGGCTGTAGAGCAATTGGACTGTAACCATGGCTCTGATAGACTTGGACTTCTCCAAACTGCTGGCCCTTGACAGAGAGTTTGGGGGTTTTGGTGTTGGGGTTTTATATTTACTTTTACTGGTTTTGGGTTTGATTTTGGTTTGTAGCTACATTTTCAACTTCTACATTAACACCAATCTCTCTTCTAAATTATTCATTGCTGTTTATAATTTTGGCGTTGCTTCTTTTTTCTTGTTTTAAAACCTTCCTTGGTGTGTGTTAAGTGTGCACACTGACTTCTCCATAGCCATCCTTTCAGTCACTCCCACCTGCTCCATTCCCTTCCCCTGGTACTTGGTACCCCCTTCACTTAGGAGACCAAGTGTGATGCTTGTGTTTGTGGAGCTGGCACTTGGTACCCCCTTCACTTAGGAGACCAAGTGTGATGTTTGTGTTTGTGGAGCTGGCACTTGGTACCCCCTTCACTTAGGAGACCAGGTGTGATGTTTGTGTTTGTGGAACTGGCACTTGGTACCCCTTCACTTAGGAGACCAGGTGTGATGTTTGTGTTTGTGGAGCTGGCACTTGGTACCCCCTTCACTTAGGAGACCAGTGTGATGCTTGTGTTTGTGGAACTGGCCTGTTTCATGGAGCATCATCCCCACTTCTGCCTATTGTCCTTAAAAAGAGACACCAGTTCATTCCTCTTTGTGGCTGAGTATGGGGCTCTTCCTAGGAGTCTGCTTATATGGTATATTATCAACTTATATATGGAATTACCGTTGTATTACTCAGTAAACACATCATTCCCATGTATTTTTTAAAATGTGTGTGGGTGTTTTGCCTGTATGTATATCTGTGTACCATACGTGTTCCTGGTGTCCACAGAAGCCAGAAGAGGGCATTGGGACCTTTGGATTGGGATCGCAGACAGTTGTGAGCTACCATGTGGGGGCTGGGAATTGAGCCAAGGTCCTCTGCAAGAGTAGCCAGTGCTCTTAACCGCTGGGCCATCTCTCTAGTTTTTTTTCCTATGTTGTTGAATTTAGTGAAGGATTTTCCTATCTCTGTTCAGCAAGGAGACTGGCTTCCATTTTTCCTCTTTGCTATGTCTTCCTGTGGTTTTGATAGTGGGGAAATACTGGCCTTGTAGAATGATGTGTTCTTTCCCTTTCTTATTTATGGGATATTTTCAGAACATTCATGTTCATTCTTCTCCAAAGATCTGGTAGATACATTAGCAAATCCAATAGTGCTGGGATCTTCTTTGTTGGGAGACATTTTTACTTACTAGTTCAATGTTGTTGCTTATTATTGATCCATTTGGGTGTTTTATTTTATTTCAGTATTGTTGGTTACTAGTAGGGGGAATGGTCTGCTGATTGCTAATTCTTTATAGGAAGGATTATTAAAAAATAAACTGTGAAAACAATATATTTAATATCCTGCCACAGATCTTTCTACAAGGAGGCAATATGGTCTTAGATGCCTAAGAACTGGGTTTGTTGTGTCATTGGCATAGGATGGGTTATAGTTAAGAAGTCACAGTAAGCATTTGGAAGTGATCTGTGCTTGAAGGCTCTTCCTAACAACCATAGATCCAAGGCCATTTTGTGTAGTTCCCCTGGAAATAGGCAGATTTCAAGACCCAAAGAATTTGTTTCCTCTAGCCACACCCTCAGACCCTGACATGCCTCTCTAGGACCTGAGTTAATTATCTTCAAAGCATATAAATAGTGTTTTTTCTTTTCCATTTGGGTATGGTGTCTGTGCATGCCTGCATGTGAGTGTATGTGTGTGTATGTGTGGTATATGCCTGTTTCCATGTGTGGGGGCATATGTGGGTATTCATACACTACGTGCAGGTGCGTGTTGCTGCTCCCTTATTCATGGAGGCAGGGCCTCTCCATCACGCTTCGTCTCTCCTTTCCAAGGCTAGAATTATATGTAGGTCACCACACCTACCTAGCATTTATGTTGGCCCAGGGATCCTGACAGGTGATAGAAAGAAAACTGCATGGTTGGACAGAGAAAATGGATAGATGTCAGTTCCCTCTTTGGCAGCTTGTGGAAGGAGGAAAAATTTTATTTCTTTAAATTCTCTGATAGAATCGCCCCCTCAATGTCAAAATATACCAATTTTAGACATTTGTAAATGATAAAAATTTAAAAATCTACTCATATTTTTACAAAAAGATGGGCATGGTGGCACCCAATACTCAGGAGGTGGAGGCAGGAAGATTGGGAGATTATAGCCAATGTGAATTATATTGTCTCAAAAAATATAAACAATAATAGGAAGGATGAGGGATGCAAAATTTGTCATTTTGAGTCAAGTAAGTTTATGAGCAGAAGTGGTAAGAAAGATCAACTGAGGAAAAATGATCTTTTTTTTTTTACACTTACTATTGCTGTTTAACAAATAACCAGTGAATCTGGGCATGATAGTGCATGCCTGTAATCTCAGCACTTGCTGGCCCAAGTATGTGTTTTCTTGATAACTGTTCCCACACAGTATGTGTGTCTGTACAAGTAGTAGATTTTCTCATACCTGTGACCACATATCTGAGCATATGCAACTTAAGGGAGGGAGGAGGGAGGGAGGAAGGAAGAAAGGAAGGAAGGAACAAAGGAAGGAAGGAAGAATTTATTCCAGCTCATGGTTTGAGGGCATAGTTTGTCATGGTGAGAAAGAAACTGAAATAGAAGCAGCTCTGGGCTGTAGTGTGAGGCTGTTCACTCTCATCTTGGAAGGCAAGGGAGCAGAGATGGAACCAGTAGAGGAGTTGAGTCATAGCCTCAGGAACTGACCCCTAGCAACTCCTTTCCTCCGAGCTAGCCCATAACTCCCAAGGGTTCCACTACTTCCCCCAAATACAAGAGCCTGTGGGGGACATTTCATACCTAAACTGGGATAGTCCATTCAATTGGCTCCTCATGTCTTCAGCTCCCACAGCCACACAGTCAGACAACCAGAGACTGAAAACGCTGTTAGACCCACAGTGGCTGTATCTAAATATTACTATACAGTTTTTTCCTTGCCATCATTCTCTAAGTGACATGTATTTACATAAGATTTTCATGGAATTAGCAATTACAAGCCATATGCAGACATTCAAAGCAGTCAGGCTATGGGTAGGTTATATACAAACACTATGCTATTAGGACACTGGAGAATCTGTGGCTTTGAGATCTTTTGGGAGTCGTGGAGATACTGAGGAATGACTATGCCTTGTTTATGCTACTTGGCGTATTATGGCAGCAGGTATATTAATAATCTTTAATAAATTAGTACTAAGCATCATAAAACAACAAAAACTTATCTACTGCAGTTTCCAAGGGTCAGAAATATATCTCTACTAGCTGTGGTGGAGCACATCTTTAATCCCAGCACTCAGGAGGCAAAGGCAGATGGATCTATGTGAGTTCAAGGTCAGCCTGGTCCACATAGTGAACTCCAGGACAGCCAGAGCTACATAATAAAGAGACTCTGCCTCAAAAATCAAAACAAAACAACCAAATATACTGTAGTTGGCATTTTCTTTGGGCTACTAACCAACTCCCAAATAAAGACACAGAGACTTGTTACTATGAAAGCTTTGCTTTAGCTTAGGTTTGTCCTACTAGCTCTTTTAACTTAATTTAACCCATTTCTTTTTAAAATTAATTTTTATTTTAAGTTTAAAACAATCTTATTTTAATACCAATCCCAGTTACCTCTCCCTCCCGTCCTCTGGCCCCCCACCTCCCATCTCACCCCCATCTACTCCTCAGGGAGGGTGAGGCCTCCCGAGTGGTATCATCAAAGTCTGTCACATCATTTGGGGCAGGAGCTAGGCCCTTTCCGGTGTATCTAGGCTGAGAGAGTGAGTATCCCTCCATAGGGAATGGGCTCCCAAAGCCCATTTGTGCACTAGGGATAAATACTGGTTTTACTGCCAGAGGCCCTGTAGACTGCTCAAGTCCCCCAAGTGACACCCATATTCAGGGGGCTCTTTTAACTCAGTTTAACCTATTCCTATTAATCTGCATTTTGCCTTGGGGCTTTTTACCTTTCATTTAATATGTCCTACTTTCCTGCTTCCTCTGTGCCTGTCTGTCTGGCCCCTGGCATCTCCGTTTCTTTCTTCCCTGAGCCTAAACTCCTCCTCCTACTTATTTCACCTTCCTGGAAGTCCCACCTATACCTCCTCCCTCTCTATTGGCCATTCAGATTTTTATTAGACCAATCAGGTGCCTTAGGCAGGCAAGGTAAAACAGCAACACATCTTTACATAGTTAAACAAATGTTCTACAACATAAACAAATACAGCACATCTTTACATAGTTAAATGAAACACATGTTTGTATAGTTGAACAAAATGCAATACATTTTACATAGTTAAGTACAACATATCTTTGTATAGTTAAACAAACATTCTGAAACAATATACCTCTACTTGGTGGTTCTGGTTCAGGGTTTCTTGTGAGATTGCAACCACGAAGTCAGCCAGGGCTGCAGTGACCTGACTTCAGACTAGGTGAAGGATTTGCATCTGAGCTCATCGGTAAGGCCTGCTGCCATATAGATGTCTTCACACACAGCAGCTGGTTCCCCTGAGTAGCTTTGGAGTAAAATGGCAATGTCTTTTGTAATTTCATCTCAGAAACGACATATTTCTGACATATACTATCGAGTGCACCAAGCAACCCTGTCACCTCCTGATCTGGATTCTGTGTCCTCTCAAGTCTTCTTATGGCATCCCTGTGTCCCTTCTTCCTATATACTTTACTGTGACCTTATCATTATGCTGGTGTTTCTACCCCCGCTGCTTCAGCCTAGGGGCCTGATAAGTTCTTCATGGATTAGTGCTAGCACGTGTGTGTGTGTGTGTGTGTGTGTGTGTGTCTTGGTGTTCTATTGCTGTGAAGAGACACCACAACCAAGGCAACTCTTGTAAAAGAAAGCATTTAATTGGGGCTGGCTTACGGATTCAAAGGTTTACTCCATAATCATCACAGCAGGAAGCATGGCTTCATGCACACAGACATGGTGCTGGAGAGGGAGCTGAGAGTTCTGCATCCCTAATAGGCAGGCAGCAGGCACAGAGAGAGAGAGAGAGAGAGAGAGAGAGAGAGAGAGAGAGAGAGAGAGAGAGAGAGAGAGAGAGAGAGAGAGAGAGAGACAGAGACAGAGACAGAGACAGAGACAGACAGAGAGAGACAGAGACAGAGAGAGACACACAGAGAGAAACATAGACAGAGAGAGTAGAGAGATAGAGGAGAGAGACAAAGAGGAGAGGGAGAGAGAGAGACAGAGACAGACACACACAGAGACAGAGAAACAGAGATGAGAGAGAGAGAGAGAGAGATGAGAAAGGGAGAGAGAGAGACTGGGCCTGGCTTGCATGAGAGCCTCCCCCCCCCAACAGTGACACTCTTACTCCAACAAGGCCAAACCTCCTAGTAAGTGCCATTTGTTATGAACCTATGGGGGGTATTTTCATCCAAACCACCCTATTGCTGAATGACTCAATACAATGAATGTACCATGAAAGGAGCTAAGAGCTCTTGGATCCCAGAGACTGACAGACAGGTAAGACCCTTCCTCACCTCACAGTTTCCCCATCCTTCTCATCTTTCCATTCTCATCATCATCATCATCATCATCATTATCATCATCATCATCATCATCACAGCCTCCATCACTGTGGCTCTGTTTTCCTTGTCTTCCCAGTGGGCTGCAGCGCAGCGATCCAGAGCTTTACTGTGTGAGCTCTTCCAGACCGGGAGTGTGCCAGCCAGCTCTGCAATCGAGTTTTGTTTTCATTATATAGGCTTCCTGTGAAGTTTCAAATTAATTTGAATCCTCTCCTCACTTTTAAGGCCTCTCTACAAAGGGCTGTGCTGCTGCCTTCCTTGGTAAATGGGGGCCTATGCTACTTCTCTAGAATGGCTTTCATCCTGGCGAGCCCTGCGTGCCTCTCATCTCAGTGCCAGGGTAGTGAGCTTCCAGACTTCCAAGCTGTGGGTGGCTGTCCACCTGGGCTCTGGGGAAGCATGCCCAGGCCACCTGCACCGTGCCAACACCCACCTGTGTCCGATGGACCCCTAGCTTTTAAAATTCACACCACAACATGCATTATTTTCTGTTTTATTGTTTGCTTCCCTCTCTGTTAATGATAGACGGCATGCAAACAGTTTTCCTGCAGAGCGCTAAACATTTAACTGTCTTCCTGAGACACTTGAGCTAAAGCTGGCTGTGGCATGGAGAAATATGCATAGCCCGACCTATTAGTACAGGTCAGATACAGGATGTGTGATTTCCTTAAGTAAAAGGACACAGTATTTATGTGTAACACACACGTCTTCCTGTATACTTTAAATCACCTACAGATTGCTTCAAATATCTATTTTTTTTTCTTTTTTTTTTGGTTTTTACGAGACAGGGTTTCTCTGTGGCTTTGGAGGCTGTCGGTCCAGCCTGGCCTCGAACTCACAGAGATCCGCCTGCCTCTGCCTCCCGAGTTCTGGGATTAAACGCCTGCGCCACCACCGCCCGGCCTGCTTCAAATATCTAGCACACCAAAAATGCTATATAAACAGCTGCTGGATTATTTAGGTAGCAATGTCAAAAAAATGTGTCTGCTCGTTCCTCACAGATGCACACTTTTTGAGGGGATTTATTTTCCATTGTGATTGGTTGCATCCCCAGATGTGGAACCCAAGAGTACAGAAGGCCATGCACTTTGTGTGGTTCTTTCCTGATACTTAGTTCAGTTTTCTGGCCTAGAATCCTCCAGCACCATGCGCGAACCCACTCAGGAAGTTATGACGGAGTCAAGGGTGCTCCTGCAGACACATGTGATGTCAGTGCAGCAGTGTCTGCTGTGCTCTTGAGTGGCACCAAAACTCCACAGCAGACGTTGATGGCCTCACCTTGCCTGGATGTCTGAGGAGTTTGGGTTCACAGAACCGACCAGGCCCAGAGCTGTTGCTTTGCTTTCTGGAGAGCTGGCTCAAAGCTCCCTGTCCAGCTTCTTCCTGCTCCCACTTTGTACTTTGCACGAACGCCTTGCTTGTCTGAAGAGGAGTTTTTCCTACCAAGAGTTAAGTTTATTGATCTTTAAGGCTGAAGTAAATGAGATGAAGTACTGTCCTCATCCTCCTGCCAAGCTAGATGTGTGGAACCTGGAACCTTGTGTTTTCCAGCTGGCCGTGGCAGGAATAGCTCTGGGCCGTGACATGGAAAGTCGTGATGGCATGACCTAGACAGGCCTCGGGGAGTGGTTTCGAAGTCATGTCCTCCCACAGAAGCCATCCTATTTCATGTCTTCATCTCTTGGAATTTTCCTCCATTTTTAAAAATAGTATTTCTAGTAGGTGCTGGACAGATTGATCCTACTAAGTCCGTGAGCTGCTAAGAACCTCAGTTTCCCTAATTCATGATCAGAAGGCTTTTTGTTTATTTGCTATTTTAAAGAATAGGTAGTCTCTCCAGTAGGAGCGGTGGCCAGGTTCCCACCGAGAGATCCACACGTACGGGTCCTATATTCATCCCAGACTCAGGCCTCCCATGTGGCGGCTGAGCCATCAGGCTGGCTGTGAAACGCCTTATTTTATTTTCTGCCTAACATCAGGCTGCAAATGAAAATACCTTTTCAACCCTAGTATTATTACCCCTATGGATGGTACCTTTAATGCGTGCTATTCATTGTTATAATGGCCGCACCTGTGTAGCAAGCGCACATTAGAACCGAAGCAGCTGTGGACTGTAATTGCAAAACATTATTTTCCGTTTCTCCCTGAAAGCTTTTGTGCGTGTGTGTATGTGTGTGCGCACATGCGAGTGCATGCTCACACGTGTGTTTCAGTGTCCATGTGTTTAATTGACTCTGGCCTAAAGAGTCTCCCCTCCACCCCATTTCTCTTTTTATGCAAGTGCTAAATGTAAATATGTTTATTTCTCAATGCATGTTTCAGGGGATGTCAGATGCTACCCCCATCCCTCCTGCCACACACGGTCAGTAATGACGCTTCAGGGAGCTACTTGGGGGCGTGTGGTCTTCGGAAAGGTTCCTGTGATCCTCGCTGCCGGGAGCAGCGTCCTTTATGTGCTTGGCACCCAGGCGCTGCCATGATTAATGCATTTGTTCCTTGATATTCAGCCCCTGGGTGTCTGCAGGACAGCGAATCAATTTAGCATTTGCAGATCCAGATCATCGCTGGCACCAAAGACGTTTTTGCATGAGGGACCTCCTGGCTCAAAACGATTTCTAAGAAAAGAAAATGTTCTCCCTATTTCTCCCACTTCTCCCTTTTTATTTTCTTTGTATTCTCTGAAGTCACTCTAGTCCTTGGTGCAACACTGAGACCTCTGGAGAACTGTTAATCCATCAGCTTTACCAGCCGGACACAAAGTTAGCTGCTAGCAGGCGGTGAGAACTTTGAGGGGTGGGTGGCAGCTCCTGTCTCCTCATCTGCCTCCATCCCATCCATCATGCTACCACTTCTCAGGGGACGTTTGGTGACACACACCATGACACACCAACATTGAGGTAGGTACCTGTGGTGACCTCAGCAACTGCCCGGGGGAGAATAACAAAAATGTGCCAGTTGGTTAAAGAACCTGAGCTTGCTTCCTTCCCCCGTGTCTTCCTCATTTGCAATGACATCCAGGACTCACTGCCGTTCGAGCAGAGGATGCATGTAGAGGAAACTGAGGCAGTGTTCTAGCACAGATGTCACTGACTGACCGGTTCTGACTGGGTGACAGGACCACTCATCCCAAGTATGGGGGACAGAAGATAGATCTGCTCACAGTTTGGGGGGACTTGGTGCAAGATGGGGCTTCTCTGCAAAGTTTCTCCCCGAGTAAATGTAGACACTGACAGACAATCACAGTTAATCACATCCTTGTAGTGAAAATGTTTCTCAGAGAAATGGTACCCAAAACTCTGTGAAGCCTACAGCAAGAGGGGCCCAGGTTTTAATGCAGTCTTGAGGAGGAAAAGCGATGCAGGTTTTCTGTCTTACTCTTATCTAGCAGTGAAATATACTTTGCAGGCTTGCAGACTTCTCCACATGGACTCACAAACACAAGGCCCAGACAGCTCAGAGTTACTGCATTTTGTTGTGACGGTGCGAACCAACCGAGTATTTGGCTCTCCGTTTGCTAGTTTTACTAATGTCTGTTTTACTTGCCTGATTTACTAAAAAATAACAATAAAATAAAATAAATGGTAAGGACAACTGACTAATAGGAAGAGGGAATCATTGCAAAGGTAGCAGGACACCGGCCTTTTACAAACCATCAAGAACAATACAGACATGTCTTTTTCTTCTGCAGGGCTTCACATACACTGAGCTATATAGCCACAACCTCTCCAGGTGCCTCATTTTTAAGTCTTCAGATTTAAACTGGGTGTGGCTGTATGTCAACACTCGGGAGGCAGAGGCAGAGGCAGAGGCAGAGGCAGAGGCAGAGGCAGAGGCAGAGGCAGAGGCAGAGGCAGAGGCAGAGGCAGAGGCACTGTCAACTGGAGGTCACCCTGGGCTCCACAGCAAGACGCTCAAAACACTAAAAGTAAAAAATTGTAAGTGCTGTAACTTTTTATAATATATTGAAAAAATTGAGATTTGCTAGGCAAATGAACTTATTTATAAACTGAGATTAACAACAACAACAAAACTATAAAAGATCAAAAACAAGTTGGGATTCTGCCAAGATTTTGCATAAATTTGTCTTCATCCATCCATCCATCCATCCATCCATCCATCCATCCATCCATCCATCCATCTATCTATCTATCTATCTATCTATCTATCTATCTATCTATCTATCTATCTATCTATCTATGTCGTGTGGCACTAGTAATAGAAAAAAGAAGAGAGAAGAAACCAAAGCAATGTTCTTTTTATTGCCCTTGTAAATGAGGCTGCAAACAAGCTGGGAAGCAAGAGCCTGGTGGTTGTACATCATGCTCCTCTCCAGCAGGTGGCAGTATTTCCTTAAGAATTTTCCAGAGAAGCCTTCTTTTATCTGAAGACATTGTGTTTTGTTCTCCTTCGAAAGGTGCAACACAAGAAAGCATGGTCCCACAGCGGTGTCCTCCCTCAGCTTTCCACCAATAAGTGCACATGACTGTGTTTCCTTGTGAGGGAGGATTGAAATTGTTAAAGGTGTTCGGTCTGTAATGAGAGTGAACAAATGTCGTGCACAGATTTATTAGGAAGGCAAAATGTCAATCTCTCTATCTCCTCTTACCCCCCCCATTATCCAATTACTACCCCCGAGGAAGAGGTCTGAGTGATGGCGTTGTATCCTTAGCAGTTGAATTTGATGCCCACTCACAACCATGACCATGTTTTACTTGATGAGAATCCCTTACAATGATGCTTTTTTCTATATTTGATGGCTTTTTTTGCTGTGTGTGTGTGCTCGCGCTTGTGCATAGTGTATGCTGGTTCAGTGTGTGCTGGGATGCTGTGTATATTGACTGGTTTTATGTCAACTTGACATGAGCCAGAGTCATCAGAGAGAGGAGAGGGCAGCCTCAACGGAGAAATTGCTTCCATAAGATCCAGCTTAGGGTATTTTCTTAATTAGTGGTCAGTGGATGAGGACCCAGCCCATGGTGGGTGGTCCATCCCTGGGCAGGTGGTCCTGGGTTCTATAAGAAAGCAGGCTGAGCAAGCCATGAGGAGCAAGCCAGAGAGCATCCTCCTCCATGGCCTCTGCATCAGCTCCTGCCTCCAGGTTCCTGCCCTGAGTTCCTGCCCTCACTGCTGTTGATGATATCAAACTGTGAGTGAAAAAACTCATGTCTCCTCTCCATGTTGCTTTTGGTCATGGTGTTTCATCACAGCAATAGTAACCCTGGCTAAGACACTGTATTTATGCAAAGGTGTGTGTCATAGAGGACAGAGGTTCAACCTCAGGTGCCTTCCATCACTTCCTACCTCATTTATTTGTTTGTTTATGTATTTATTTATCTATCATGATAGGGTTTCTCTAAGTAGCCCTGGCTGGCCTCAAACTCAGAGATCCGCCTCCCTCTGCCTCCCAAGTGCTGGGATAAAAGGCGTGCGCCACCATCCCGGCCTAGTTTAGGCTGACCCTCCTGCCTCCCTCAGCAAATCCTTTCTGGTGTGCGTCACTCCAGCCAGCTCCACCTTAGTTTGCGAGACAGAGTCTGGTTTGGAACCCGGAACTTGCCATTTGGGCCACCCACGCTGGCCAGCAAGCCCGGAGACTCTCCCAGGCTGGCTTTTTACAGAGGTGCTGGAGGTCTGAACTCAGGTCCCCACAGTTGTGCCACAAGCACTTACTGACCGTGCCACCTCCCCAGCCTCAGCCTCCTGTTTCTCAGTATTTGCTCATGCTGCAGAGAGTCACAATCAAGGGATCATGGAGAGAAGAGCCTTGTCTGAGGTAGCGAGAGTGAAACAATGGATCAGGGTATGACTTTTTAGAATTCCACACGTGATGTGATCTAGTATCTCAGTAGTAAGTCTGGGGAATACGGTTCTAGGAGCCCAAGGTGTTAGCATGTTTACTTCTGGCTCATCTTATCTTCATCCCATTTTCCAACTATTTAATTTGTGGACATCATGGTAGTTGAAAACACGTGCATGAAAACACAGGCATCCACTCTGAGGAGGAAGAGGCAAAGAAACCATCGTGAGGCTGCAGAGAGGCTCAGTGGGTAAGAACACTGGCTGCTCTGGTAGAGAGCCTCAGCTCAGTTCCCAGCACCCACAGGTGGCTCACAAGGGCATATAACTCCAGTGACAGGAGTGTAGCACCCTTTTCTGGTCTTTGTGGTCATGCGCATACATGTAGGCAAAGCATCCATACACATAAAATAATAAAAAAGGAGAACTGCAATTACTTTCCCCAGGACTGACTTCTGACCGGAACATGTCTAAATTGCTTACATCCTGGTTTTAGCCAAAGGTTTGAAAACAGTAAATGTCTGAGTTGAGAGACATGCCACTCGCCCCAATCTGATCGTTACCTGTAAAGGAATGAGGGAACAAGGGGGTTTTCCTCAGCCCGGGGGGTGCTGGGATGTGTCACCATGCATAGGTTAGGAGTGAGTCTTTGTGTTTTTCTCATCTTGTGCTCTTGTCTTTTAGGTTTCCTCTTGGTACTCTGTGGGGGACCATATCACCAAAAAGGCTTTCACCACTGAAAGTCCCAAGAGTCCCCAAATAATGAAGAAATATCAGAAGTTTTATATAAAATTGGCCCGTAAAGCATGGAAGAGTGACTGCAGTGTGTACAGATTCAGGGTCACACCTGTACTTCCGCCTTCTATGGCAGCAGCCGTCTGTTGAAGCAGAGGGCCCCGGTTAGCTCATTTACTGCCGGCGAGTAGGAGACTATAAACTTGAGTTTTATAGGTGTGTGAGGCTCAGCCTTAGTCAATATTTGTACATAGTTGCAGTTCTCATTAAGTCACAAGGCCTTAGTTGTGACATGGTTATCTGTCATAGCCCATCTATAAAAGGGACTTTAATTGTCATCATCACCAACAGCAAACCTTTATGGAGGAGCTACTGTGTGTTATAACTGCATTAATGAAATTGTTAATTGTTGCTTCCTCTTCCCATAAATATTTTCTGAACTCAAATATCAGCTGAATCACAGAGGCACCATGTTAAGATACCTGGTCATTTAGAAAGATTAAATGCGTGTTCTTGAATATGCAAAGGGTTTATTCCTATTTATATGCGTAGCTAAATTTTCCTCTCCAACACTAGCTTGAAAATAAATCTAGTTCCATGGAATGCTCTACAACTAGCAGTGGGGTTCTGGTGTGTGGAGATTTGAAGCTACTGACAGAGCCTCAGAGCAGTGCCCTGAGGTCATCCTCTGTCATTTGCCTGCTCTGTGCCTAGTGAACCTGAGCTTTCCTTTCCTGCCAGGTTGTGAGAGACTGTATTAACCACCTTTCCTGTTCCTGTGATAAAACGGCCCCCAGAGTGACCTGGAGGAAAAAGGGTGCAGTCGTTATGGTGGGCGAGTCACACTGACAGACTCTGGAGGTGGCTGGCCGTACTGCATCTGTTGTCAGGGAAGAGAAAGGAACAAGTGCTGTCCTGAGCCTCTTCCTCCTTTTCAATTCAGTCAGGGACCCCAGCCTACAGAACTGTGCTGCTCACAGTTAAGGTGGGTCTTCTCACTCAGTCCCACAGTGCTGGAATGTCCAGGGTCTAACTCAACCTGGACAGTCCCTCACAGATATGTTCAGAGGCTTGTTCCTAGGTGACTGAAGCTGACTGAATTGATGGTCGCAGGGCCCCTTCGAGCTGGAGGTGAGCACCCTATAGTTCCTTGTCATCCTTTCTCTCCCAGTGGCCGGTGCTTGAAACTGACTGGATTATGCCTTTGGCCAATGACAGAATGATTTCCTTCCAGATATCCAGTTAGAATTTAGGCTTGGAGGAGGATGGTCTGTTGTTTTGTTAGGATGACTCACCTTCCCTGGTCCACTTCATTCATTCCTACTCTGGAGAAGCACGAAGCTTTGCCCAGACTCACTCAAGGGATGCGGGGGGAGGCACACCCCTGGAGTACCCACGCCTGTCTCTCAATTCTGACATTTGGCCAGTGTGCCTGGAGATGTTAGGCCCTGGCTGGGGTTCCCATTCCTTCTCAGTTCCCAGGCCATCAAGTCAGTTCTCATCCTTTGCTGGTTCATGGCATGTTCTGCATCTCTTTCAAAGCCAATCCTGTGTTTCTATTTCTAACTAAAATTTGAGTTTGGTCTCAAAAGCAAAATCCCTCACAGTTAAAGAAATTTAAATGATGTTTATTTCTATCTAAAGTCTGTATTATTTGCATTTTACCACAGTGCTCCTAGAGTTAGAACCCAGAGTGGAGGTGCTGAAGAGAGAAAGGGAATTTAGAACTGCATACATATAACTGGTACACAATGGTGTCTACAAAGTAACTGGCCAATTATCCGATCACACTTTGAGACAAAACTCTGACAGCACATGGAGAGCGTGGCCTCAATGGTTGGTCTGAGAGGAGACTTTTGAAGAAATCCACAGAGGGTTAACATAATCACTTTCTACTGCCTTATTTAAGTCATAGAAAAGATTAACATGTACTAGGCTGAACTGAAATGATGGCAGCAAAATAACAAGAAGTAATTTTGCTTCTGACAGATTCTCTTCTTCATTCTTCCACTTAACTCCAGATGGAGAGCAATGTAAACCTTATATCATAAAATAAATGCCTATTGATTCATTAAACCTCGACGACAGCTCCCCGCCTCCATCTGTATGAGAAAGGGGCTTCTTTTGAGAATTAACCCTTCTATAGGTCTGATGGCTGCTAGTAATATACCTCCTGAATTAGCCCTTCCATGGCTAGTAATATACATCCTGGATTAACCCTTTCAAAGCTAGTAATATACATCCCAGATTAACCCTTCCATAGCTAGTAATATACATCCTAGATGAACCTTTCCATAGCTAGTAATATACATCTGGCTTAACCCTTCCATAGGTCTGATGCCTGCTAGTAATATACATACTGAATTAACCCTTCCATAGGTCTGATGCTTGCTAATAATATATATCCCAAATTAACCCTTCCATAGGTCTGATGCCTGCTAGTAATATTCATCCTGAATTAACCCTTCTGTAGGTCTGAGGCATGCTAGTAATATACACCCTGAATTTTAGAAGCCATACCGTCCACAACTGTGCAATTATGTGAATGAGGCTGTTTATTTTCGAGATGCCATGCATGCAATGGGGGTTTAGTTTAGATACAGCACACATCAGAATGATGTTACTGACTTCATGCCATTAAGAGCACATGGTGCCTCCTCATTTTGGGGGGACTCTTTTGGATCCGCAATGAATAGATTTTTCTTTAAGTAGAATTCACTGGGAAGGAATTCCCCATGTAGTTAAAATAAGTACTGCTCACTGGAGATGTTTCTTATCTAGGCAGTCCTTTGGCCAGATGAGAAATAACACGTATCTTCCTTCTTGCTGTCAGAGTGGAAACGAAAGGAAAGATTTGTGCTTATCTTAATTTTTCCCTATCCCAACAGTAGCTTCTCCATAGCCGTTGATTTAGTTTGTGGTTTTGGAGGGTGAGACTTTCTCTTGTCTCCACCTATAACTCACTTCTCCCAAGGCCCATCCTTGACAGGGATCCTAATCATGGATTCAACAGCGTAGCAGACAGCCCTGCTTCTGCTGGACAAAATCCTCAGTTTGCTTTTCATTTAGCAACTCCTACGGAGCACCCGGCCAAGCAAGCAATGTTACACAGTGCAGAAAGACACAGAACTAGGAAGCTCACTCATTTCCTCTGGAGTTCATTAGCAGGAAAAAACAGTGCATCTGTGGAATTAGATACAAGGCAGAGAACAGAGTTTGGGAGGAGGAGGGTGAGGAGACAGTTTAAGGCAGAGGAAATGTTCAGACAGCAGAGATATTTAACGTAAGGTCACATATTCTGAGCATGTTATGTATGAACTTATCTAAATCCTCTGAGACATCCTTACCTCCTTTGCTGAAAATCAGGGCATTTAAAATATGCATATAAGATATTGTGCCATAAATATTTTGGCCCCCCACCCAAATTTTGAAGTAGTTTGATTTCTTAAAGTTCCACTACATTTCTTATAATGGATGAAATTACTTGACAGAATGTAGTAGGTGCTAATTGTACATGACTAATAGGCCAGCAGCGAGGACTTCAATATTCCCTGAAAGTAGATCAGTGTGCAAAGAGACATGCCTAGCTGGGCAGTATGATTTAGTAGGTAGGATTAAATATTGGATGACATTTCTAATTCTGTCACTTGTTCAATGGGTAGTCGTTCAAATGCTCTATATCCCAGTTTTCATAGCAATGCAAAGCAGATAATAAGGTTTGAGAAGCTATTATAGGAAATTAATGTTAGAGTGGAAGTTTAGAATCCTGAAATTTCAGAAAACATCATCTAATCAATGTTGAGCTATCTAGCGCATGAAGATGGTGAGGTGTACCTTCAAGGAACACTGTGAAAACTACAAGCATATTAAAGTATTATATGTGTGTATGTAAAATGTAGCTAGGCATAGTGGCTCATGCATACCACCTCAGCACTCAAGAGGCCAAGGCAGTAGATTGTTCTGAGTTTTGAGACCAGCCTAGACTACATAGTAAGTGTGAAGCCAGCCTGAGATATAGCGAGACCCTGTCTTAACTGCACACACGCACGCGCGCGCGCACACACACACACACACACACGCACACACGCGCACACACACACACACACCTTAGTTACTGACTATTTAATTCAAGCTATTTCTGTCTATTTTGAAGCATTTCAATTTCTCAGAAAAGATGCTAATATTGCTTTAAGTTTTCCTTCTTAGAAGGTTAATATTGTTTTCGGTTCTTTGGACATCCCACCTCATCCCAGCCCCTGTCTCTACGGGCTGTTAATGACATTTGAACTTACACTTGAATGTAAGTCACGAAGAGGATCTCCCCTGCACGAAAGCCCTGCAGACTGCATGATGAGCACATCTCCTCTGAAGGTGACCTGCTTTCTGCACAGCTGGGGACTCCCGAGACAGAGTCAGTTCTATAGCCTTCTGGCTCTGGAGTGGGTTTTGTGGTACTTCCCCCACCACACACTCTTACTTTGCTGGCCCAGCTTTATGGGTTCACTCAAACCGACACGGAATAGAAGCAAAGCTCTACCAAGTAAATGCCTATAAGTTGTGGTCTCTTGGGGATTCCAGTCAACATGTGATTGACTGGTAGGAGTCTCTCCTTTAAGAAGCAGATATCATGATAGGCTGCCTGGAAACTATGCAAATCTGGAAGATAGCATTGATTTCTCTTAATGGATGCCTATGCAACTTTAGCATTCCATCAAGACAGTTCAGGCTGAAAGGCAGACTGTGTCAGCCCAGGCTTGGACAATGAAGGCAGCTGGAGTATGCTCTATGCTTCACAGAGCACTGCTTGGCCCCTGGCGCCTGGCCTCCTTCATACCGCCAGAGGTATGTGGTGTCAAGGGAGGGCATGTCCATTCATAGCTGCTAGCTCTTTTTCTAGATTAGGTGAAGAACACTGAGGGCCTCAGAATTCCTTTCTAGAGGATCTGAGCATGTTTGTAAGTTTTGCATGGGCCTCTTCCCCGATCCTTTCTCCCAGAGGTGGTTGAGTCCACCATATATTAGTTCCTGTCCCTGCTGCGGTAACAAAACACCCAACAAAAAGCAAGTCAAAGGAAAAAGCCTTTGCTGGGTGGTGGGGACACACCTTTAATCCAAACACTTGGGTGGTAGAGGTAGGTGGATCTCTGTGAATTTGAAGCCAGCCTTGTCTACAGAGTGAGTTCCAGGACAGTCAAGGCTATACAAACAAAACAAAACAAAAATAAAACAAGAGGAGAAAGGATTTATTTCCTCTTACAGTTATAGGGGATACAGTCCATCACGGCACGTGAGTTATCAGGAGCTGGACCACATTGCATCTGCAGTCGAGAAGCAGAGAGTGATGCACACTGCTGCGTAGCTTGCTTCCTCCTTTCTATGTAGTCTAGCACCCAGCCAATGGGATGGTGCTGCCCACAGTCAAGTGGGTCCTTCCCACCTCGGCTCATCTAAAGCCCTCACATGCATTTCTGGAAGCATGCCTCAAAGGTGACTCTGGGTCCTGTCAGGCTGATGCATTAATCATCACACGCTATGCGTGTCTCTAGTAGCCAGTGGCTGTCCCAGTTTGCATTCACATGGGCATTGGTCCCTCTTTACCCACATGCTCATCAGCGTGTGTTCATTTGTTTTTGTTTTTTTAATGCCTGCTTTCACTCTTCTTCCTAATCTGCACAGTGTCAATCACATGTGCTGCGTGTTCCTGACTCGAGAGCACACATCCCCGTTTCTAGCTTTGTGTCTGCTTTCAGTGTTGAGCTTGTACATCCGAGCGAGCCCTGGCCGTGTCCAGTCTGAATTGCCCCTGGACTTCCCATGTGCCATGTGCCACATGGCACATCTGGACTCATCACCTTCTCTGTGTCTGGCTCTCCCTAGTTATGCTTCCCTTCAAGTCCTCTGCCAAATCCCGATGACCCAGCCTCAGTTTTCCTCACATCTGCACTATATTTTCCATTCTCACTGCCATCGCTACAGATTTGCCCTTATTGCGTTGTTAAATTAGGGAGGTACTTCCTGTTGATCTCTCTGCTTTCAATCTTGCCCCGATATCATCCACTTTTAAATTCCAAGTGAATAATTTATGCAGGGCATAAATCTCATCAAGCCATTCTTTTTCTTGAAAAGAAGTCTTTTGATAATTATAGAATAACTGCCCAGGCTCTTACAATTGCTCAAACTCATCACGTCCTATCCGTCCCTTGCTACAACTTATATCAAAATTGCATTTCAATAATGCCTCCTAGTTACATATCTCCTGCTCACAAACACACGTGTGAATGTTTCACATGGTAGGGCGTGTTTCCTACTATTCTCTCTGCTTCAAATGTGTTCCCTAAATTCAGACTCAAAATCATTTCTCCCAGGAAGTTTTTTTTTCTAACCTCATGACCAATCCTGTGGTCTTTTTTTTTTTTTTTTTTTTTTGGTTTTATGAGACAGGGTTTCTCTGTATTGTTTTGGAGGCTGTCAGTCCAGCCTGGCCTCGAACTCACAGAGATCTGCCTGCCTCTGCCTCCCGAGTGCTGGGATTAAAGGCGTGGGCCACCACCGCCCAGCCAATTCTGTGGTCTTAACATAGCCCTTGGACAATTCTTATCACTATATATTGAATTATATTGAAAATATCTACTGATGAATATGCCCCTCACTGTGTCTAGTAGCTCTAGAGCTGGGTGTGTCTGAATAGCCTGGTGTCTCCAGCACCTCAGTGTGGAAAGGATTCCTTGTGCATTTCCCAGTTGCCACCACGGCCCACTGTACTCACAGGAGTATGGAGCAGCTGTAAGCCCTATCAGTGAAGAACGTTTTCCCTTGTCATTCTGCCTTGTGGAGTGACTGAATTTGGTACCAAGGGACAAAGTTCTCTGACCACAAAGATACCAAAATGTTGGGGACTTATGCTTGACCTACTAGTTAAGTTGTCTGGGAGCATCCCAACTCCCCGAATTTCCTTTGACAAACTGAAGGCCTGCTGACTTTGGGTTCAGAATTGTCCAGTATTGTGATGATGGAGGTTATATATATATAAGAAAAAATGGGGGCTGGAGAGATGGTTCAGAGGTTAAGAGCACTGGCTGCTCTTCCAGAGGTCCTGAGTTCAAGTCCCAGCACCATATGGTGGCTCACAACCATCTATAATGAGATCTGGTGCCCTCTTCTGGTGTGCAGGCAGGAACAGTGTATACAGAATAAATAACATTAAAAAGAAAAAAGGCAAAAACAGAGTTTGCCTCTCATGTGGCCTGGTGTGTGGTAAGAACCTGATCTTGAGAAGCACACTGAGGGACCCTGACTCTCCTACAAGTGGTCTTGCCACATGGCTACTGGGCTTCTCAGCATAGCTGAGTTTCTAGAGGGCAGGGGTGGAAGCTGTCTGTCCCTTCAGAGGAGCTTCTGGAGGGTGCTGGGTTGTCTGCTCTGCATGCTATTGGCTGTTTAGCCACAGGCTTAATCTAGATCTTGTAGGAGAAATGACCGGAAGACCCAGGGTGGTGAGCACATAGTTGAGTAGGGATGGAGGAACAGGAAGGGAAGAAAGGAAGGATCTGTGGTGTAGAGTCCACGGGAAGAACTTCAGATTTATACTCTAAGTGCAAAAATAACCAAAAAGCAAAAACCGAAAAAACACCACAAACAAAAACCAAAACAAATAAAAACCCACATTACTTTCCCACCTTTGGTCTTCCCTCAATTCTAGGAGAAAATTAAGGAAAGTAAGTCCCCAGGGCGCATCGACTGAGGTCCCCAGAGCTCACTGACAGGCGCTGAGACGCTTTGGGAGCCTCTCAGCCCCGGTTCTCAGGTAGCAGCTGCACCCTGACGTGTGAGTGATCTACCTTAGAAGTGGTCCTTTCACCTCCGGTTCTGAGGGGCCGCCAGCTGGTAGCATGTGATGCCACCAACATTGCCAAGCCAGAGGCAGACAAATGAATGCCCCTGTCTCCAGCCACAGTCTGGGGGGCAGTTTTTATATGCAAGATCTGTCTGTGTCTGCACCCCCAAACAGGTCCTGTGCTTACTCGAATGGGCCCTCCTCTCTTGTTGCCCTGACGTGATGTGGCTGCCGGGTTTTGTCCTCGTCACTTCTTCCAGAGCTGACCTCTGTTTCAGTCTCTCACCTGGCATTTACTCCCTGACCTTATGAGTTACTCAGCCTTTCTGGACCTCAGTCATCTTTATGTTGAAAATGAGGACTTGTAGGTGGGAATTAATGAAATAACGCGTGTGAAGTATGAAATATCAGGCCTTGCACAGTCCGTACTTCATAGTAATACATACTGTGATTGTTACCAGCCCCGGGGGTGGGGGGTAGGACAAAAAAACCTCCCCAAAACCTCATCTGGAATTGTCTTTAGCTTTCACGCGTAGTCGGGAGGAGGGAGGAATGTGGGTGGCTCCTAAAACATTAGTCACCCCTGGATGAGGACAGCTAAGCGTCATCTATATTGATGATCTTTAGACCCTCGCGTGGCTTTGGGCCTGGAGATGATAATGGCTCTTATTAAGAGACTGGTCTGGTGGGTTATCATTCTGCCATTAGCCCTGGTCATCTCCTTCCATTTGCACAGTTCTTATCCTACACTGAACAGAAGACCCAGGAAAGATAATGATCCTCATTTGTATCCGTTAGGGCCTCAACCTGCTCTGAACCACTCTTCGTTAGCCTGGGAGCCAAATTCGTTTTCATTACTCGTCCTTTCAGAACTATTTGCTTTGGCCTTTTTCTGGATGTTTATTTCTCCTTGAAAAAATATTTTTTAACTGGATTAGAAATGTATGTTCTTGTATCTTCCCATGTCGTACATTTTATATTTTTAAATCTTGTATGTCACTGTGTGTGTGCCTTACATGTGTTTTTTTATACATGTATGTGTGGTTTATGCATGTGTGTGTGGTTTATGTGTGTGTTTGGGTATGATATTTATGCATGTATATGTATATTTGGGTATGATACATATGTATGTGATGTGTTTGTATGTGTGTATATGTGTGTTTGTGTGCCTTACATGTGTTTGTTTTATACATGTATGTGTGGTTTATGCATGTGTGTGTGGTTTATGTGTGTGTTTGAGTATGATATGTATGTATGTATACGTGTATTTGGGTATGATGTATGTGGGGTATGTGTGTGTGTGTGTGTGTGTGTGTGTGTGTGTATGTGTGTGTGTGCAGGTACACTCATCTGGATCTCCCTCTATCCATCTCCATCTCGCTGTTTATGAAACAGTGTCTTCACTGAATATGGGACTCATTAATTTTGCTGCTGGCTGGTCAACAAGCCCCTGGGATCCAACTGTTTCCACCCTTCAGTCCCGGGAGTCTAAATGTCCGACTTTTTAAGTGGGCTCTGGGGACCCGAACCCAGCTTCTCATGCTTGATCAGGAGTTACTTTACCTACTGAGCTGTTCCTTATTATCATCTTCTCTCATGGCTCAGTGCACTGACCTCGAAGCCTTCTTCCCACAATTGTATGAGACCTTCCAAGGTCTGGGCATCTAAATAGCTCTGCTCCATGGTGATGATTGCCCAGAGAGCCGTAGTGGAGTTTTGGAGAGAAATGCTTGATTGCAAAAATGCCAGTTTTCCTTTCTTAGAGCAACCACACAACTAACAAACAATCAGTAGTGCATTGCAGTTGCTAGGTTTGTGTGCAAGCTCAAAGAACAAACCATCAACTCAATATGCATAAGAAACCAAACACACAGCTGCCTCCTGCTTCTGAGCTTTTGCTTCCTTGGTAGATAAAGAAGTCAGTTGGCATGTTAATGGAATCTTTCCCAGGCCAGGAAAGTGGACACCATTCTGGAGCCTGGTCTGGAGAGGTCTTCTGAGGTTTCCTTACCTCACAATAGAGGCACTACCTTCCTCATATTGCAAATGGCCTTAGAGGAGCACATAACACCTCCAGGGAGGAAAGCAGTGTCTCCTCCAAGGTGTCATTGTACAAGTGAGGAACGTTTGGGATTTCACACAGCCCTGGCTCCCACGTGGTCTCCTCACAGTCACAAATTCAATTCTGTTAGTAACTGTTTTGGTAAATGAGTCACATTGTAGCAATCTCCATGAATCAGGGATAATTATATTTTTACTCAGCCCGCAGTGGTGAAGAAAACTCCCTCATTCTTCAATTAGCTCTTTTCACTCTAGTGTTTTAGAGGGTCTTTCAGAGAATGTTAACCTAGTTCCCTGATCCCTCTACCAAATCAGCTACCGCCTTCCTGGTTTTCACGCCTCCCCGCGTTTTCTTGGGGATTCTTTATCATTCTCCCCCTCTTCCCATTCACAGGAAGCCACCGCAGTGGATTGAATTAGGCTGGCCCAGAGGGAACAGAGATAACATTCTTCCATAGCCAGGAGAGTTATTTATAAATCGTGGCATTAGTCTTTCTTTCCTCAAAGAGAAAGTTATTGTTCATATCTCATGTGTCTTATGCTAACCTAAAATCTTCTTTGGAAAGACCGTGGAACTGAGATGAAACTGCTGTTCTAGCTACTGTTCTGAGTCATGGAAAGTACACCGAGGGCTTTATACACTCAGTTCCCGACAGGTCACAGTGATCCCATGAATTAGATATTATTTTCTCCATTTAGCCGAGGTTTTAAAGATGAAAGTATTTGCATAGGTTCTACCAACTGTACCACAACCTCCTGGAGCCAAGCTCAAGACATCTATTATTTTATTTGAATTTTGCTTTTTGTGGGGCTGACCTTGAACTTGATTTGTCCGAGGATGACCTTGAACTCCTGATCCTCTTGTGTTTACCTCCTGAATGCTAGGATTACAGTCATGTGTCGATAAACTCTGTGGTTTCAACTGTCTGTTAAAACCACAGACAGTTTGTAATCTTTCTGTCTTAGTCTGTTTGAATGTCTATAATAAAATACTGGAGACCGGACAGTTAATAATTATCCTTTTGGGCATAGAGAGTGGGAAGTCTAAACTGATGGTGCCGGAAACTTCTGATTGTGATGTGAGTTGACTGTGTCCACTTCCAAGAGTTGCTTTGTCATGATGACCTCAGGCTGCAGAGTGCTAAAAAGGGACATATGCTGTATACAGCCTCATTTACAAAGTTCTTGTTTCTCTTCATCAGGGTGGCGCCCCCAAGACTAGGCCCCTCCCAAAGACCTCATTAGTACCATGGCGTGGGGGATTAAGTTTCAACATGAGTTTTGGAAGGCCACAGAGATTCAAGCCATAGTATGGTTCCCATCTGGTTCAGCAGTACTGTCCCTGTGCTCTGGCCCTGAAAGAGTGGACTGAGAATCATCAGATCCACACTTTGAGGTCACCAGAATGGCAACACTGTGTCATCTGGAGGTGGGCAGGAGCTAAGGCAGTACCCGGCTCCCCAGCTCCCATTTCTTCATACATGCTTCCTTTGCAGGCTATGCCTGGGACCTTTGGGAAGTTGAGATACATTTCAGTTAGTCTTTAAGACCTTCCGAATCTATTTATTTGTTTGTTTGTTTGTGTGTGTGTGTGGGCACACATGTAGAAGTTAGAAGACAACTTGTTGGAGTCTGTTTTCTCCTTCTACCATGTGGATTCCAGGGATTAAATTCAGGCTCTCAGGCTTGGTGGCAAGTACCTTTATCTTATCTGTCCAGCCCCTCTTTGGGACCTTTGAGCTTGCCTTTTGTGTTCAGACTCTTTTATTGCTGGTCATCCTCTCTCTACAAACTGCTCCAGTGGTCTTTGCCCTTTAGAGTTCCAATTTCTGTGGCCTGAGGTTGAGCCTGGGTGGCAGGCCATTCTGTGTACAGTCAGGGGGTGATTTTCCAGTACTAACCCTGGGTCTGATTTGATGGGAGTGAGTGAGGCCCGATAATCTCATTTCTATTAAGGACATGGAGAGGAACAGTGAGTGGCTTGGGGAAGTAGTTCTCTGAGGCCCATGCAGTAAATGTTTGGTTACTGGCCTGCGGTGGTACTGGGAAGTAGCTGCCTAGTGGGCAAGAAGTCTTTGGGAATGTGCCCTTGAAGGGGATGTGGTACCCTAACTTTTTGGCTGTTTCTTGTTGCTTGACAGATGCCATGATGTGAGAAGTTTTGTATCACGTGGCCCAGCCATGGTGTTCTTCATCTCTGCTGGCCAAGAAGCAGTAGAGCCAATTGGTAACCGTGGACTGGAATCTCTGAAACTGTAAGTTGAAACAAACTTTCCTTCTGAGTAAGTGGTTACCTAGGGCGTTTTGTTACAGTGGTGGAAAGCTGACCGATGCAGGTTGTGAGGCTGACAGATTCAGTTCAGTTAGTTTGAAGTGTGGTCCAGACATCAGTATCTTTTCCATCTTCTACTGTGACACAATGTATGGTCATCTAAGTGGTAACTTCTTGTGTGGGCTTGCCTGCTCTACATGGTGTGGCCCCACTAAAGCCTTAACCTTTGGAGTCAAAAAGGTTCTTTTTCTTTTTCTTTTTTGTTTTTTTTTTTTGGAGTGAAGAATACTCATTCATGTCTTTAGAGATCCTGTCCCTGGGACAATGCTTCTTGTCTAAGTCTGCCTGCCTAGCAGAGAGTGACTGTCACATTGTCCCCAAAGGCTCAGCTCTTCACCTTCCAGGTGAGTTTGGTGCATTAATGCTTCCTTGTTGCTATGGCAGAATACGAGACAGGAGCCACTTACGGGAGGAAGGCTCTGCTTTGGCTCGCAGTTCAAAAGCACAGTCCCTTCACGGTAGGGAAAGCATGGAAGCAGGAGCATTGAGGTAGCTGGTCACACTGTATCCAAGGTCAGGAAGCAGAGAGAGACGATGCAGGGGCTCAGCTCTCTTCCTCTTTTTTATTGAGTCAGAAGCACTAGCCAATGAAATGGTGATGCCCATGTTGTATAGGTCTGCCCTGCCGAGTTAGACACACCCAGAGGTATGTTTCCATGGAGATTCTAAATCCAGTCTAGTTGAAGATGTGCTATCACACAGGGCGAATCAACCCACTGTTCTGGCTCCTGTTTCCTCTCTGTTAATTAGGGAGTGTCGGGAGAGCCAGAGGACTAGAACTGGCTCTTTACCCTTCTGGTGCTTCTGACAGGTAGGGTGTTGCTGCCAGGGCTGCTGGAGAGGACAGGAAGGCATCTTGGGACTGAGGTGGTGGCTGTTGCATGAGGTTTGAATCCTGATAAGAGACTTCAGTCCACCCCCTCACTATCTTGGGTAGGGACCATGGAAAGCTGAAAACCGATCCCCGGCTAACTACTCAGGGATCCAGGAATAGCAGTTGTGGAGAAAAAGTGTCTGCTGACTCCTCAGTCCCTTTCCAAGGTGATGCTAACCCAGGAGCATCTCCACGGTAGCCCTTCATCCCATTCTCCATCTGGCTGTATCATTTATTCCCTTGAAACTGGAGGAGTTTGTTTGGTACCTTGCATGTCACTGGTCTCTGTGAGAAACGGGAAACTGTTTCCCCATTTCACTCACATACCAGATAAGATGAGAAACTGTCAGCTGGAGGAGCAACCCTGGGGGCTGTTTATTTTGTCACAGTAAATAGGATTCTGCCTGTAGTGGCATGTGTGCAGTGTGTTATGGTACATGCTGAGCTGATTCAGATCCCTGGCAGTCCCTTTTTCGTGTTCTTCTCTGCTGCTACTCAAGGTTCCCATGTCTTGGAGACATCATGTAAACCTGTGAGTTATAGAAACACTTAAAATGTTTGGCTCTAAGCTACCACTGGGACTCAGTCTCTATACCTTCTTTGGGCCTGTCCCCATAGAGAGATGAATCCCAGGAGTGGCCCCTATCAGCAGCATTGGCCACCTGCTGTGTGGTAAGTCTGGGTGAAGACCCTGGGGGGTCTGGGGTCTCCACAAGCCCTGGCCCAGACTTACCCAGTCAGTAGAGTCCTGGTGACTTCATCCTTGTGCTCACGAAGGGCCTGAAACCGGGTCTGAAGGAGCTGGTGTGGATTTCTTAACTCCAGGAGATGGAACGTTGGAGTTGCTGCGTTGGCTTATGTACATATATCGGCTGGCTGCTTGTCATCAGCGCAGCATCCAACCTCTAAGACACTTCCTCAGTGCAAATGGCAAACGGGGCTCCCACCACACAATGGCGCTATCCATCCATGACAAACTGTTCTAGGAAAGGGATGGTGATCCTCCCCCACACAGAGGAGGAGCCAGGATATACCTTAAACCTTCCTTCTTTTTAGACTGTCTTCATTAGTGTTGTGCTTTACAATATCAGAACTCACAGGCTTGGATGGATATAAAGAAAGTGCCAACTCAGGTTGATTATACAGTCATAAAGGAAGCTGGGCATGGTGGCACATTCCTGTGATCCTAGCACTTGGGCATGGAGATAGACAGTGAGGAGTTCAGGGTCATCTTTGGCTACATATCAAGTTTGAGGCCAGCCTAGGCTATATGAAACCCCATCTCAAGGGGGAAGAAGAAGAGAAAAGGAACCTCCCCACCAAACACACAAAATGGCACCTCCACACAGTGTCACCAAACAAAGTTTATTCTTTCAGCTATGGATGCTGTGAGTGTGCAGACGAGGCACTGCCAGGACTGGTTTCTGCTGAGGCCCTTCCCCTTGGCTCTCAGATGACCATCTTCTTCTTCTCTCATGGTCTTCTTTATGTGTGCTTGAATTCCTACCCCTTCTCCAGAGGACAGCAGTGTGCTGGATTAGGGCTCATGCTATCAGCGGTTACATGTTGACCTGTCCTTGTGTCTA